>NW_027185809.1:1034342-1097530 GCF_028583685.1 Petaurus breviceps papuanus
AGATAGATAGATAGATAGATAGATAGATAGATAGATAGATAGATAGATAGATAGATAAGATAGATAGATGGCACAGGGTGAATTGAATATGAAGGGATGATATCTGAAAAATAAAATTAAAGGGTGAGAGAGGTGGTAGAAGGAGAAAGGGAGAGATAGAATGGGGTAAAATATCTCACATAAAAGAGACAAGAAAAAGGTTTCACAATGGAGGAGAAGAGAGGGGAGGTGAGAGGGAATGAATGAACCTTATTCTCACTGGATTTGGCTTAAGGAGGCAATAACACACACATTTAATTGGGTATCTTACCCTACAAGAAAGTTAAGAGGGAAGGGGATAAGGAGTGCGGGGGGGAGGGCATGATAGAATGAGGGAAGATTGGGGAAGGTAGTAATTAGAAGCAAACACATGTGAAAAGGGACAGGGCCCAAGGAGAAAATAGAATAAGTGGGGGGGGGCAGGATAGGATGGAGGGAAATATAGTTAGTCTTTCACAACATGACTATTATGGAAGTATTTGCATATATCTGCACATATGTATATTGAACTGCTTGACTTCTTTTTTTCTCTTTTTTTAAAAGTTAATTTGTTTGTTTCCTTTTAGTTTACAGGATTCAATTCCACAATTCCTTGAGTTTCATATTTTGTCCTCTTCCGTTCCCTCCCTCCCATGGCGGCATATAGTCAAGTATAGCATCTGTAATTCACATTATACATTAGTCAGGTTATAAGGATGGATTGTACCAGCTGGAATGAAAAATGGTAAAGAGGACATAAAACCAAATAAGAGAAGGAAAAAGATCAGGTATTTTGCTTCCACCTGGTTATACACTCAGTTCTTTCTAGTTATTTCTCTGGATGCACATATTTCTCTCCATCATGAGTCTTTTGGGATTGACTTATTGCATTGCTGAGAAGAGTCCAGTCTATCAAAGTTGGTCATCACACATACATTGTGTCTGTAATTGTGTACAAATTTCTCCTGGTTCTACTCTTCTAACTCAGCATCACTTTGTATAAGCCTATCCAGGTAAATATGAAGACCGTCTGCTACTCGTTTCTTATAGCACAATAGTATTCCATAACATCCATATACCACAACTTGTTCAGCCATTCCCCAATTGATGGGCACCCCCTTAATTTCCAATTCTTTACTACCACAAAAAGAGCTGCTATAAACATTTTTGTACATATGGGTCTTTCTCCCATTTCTATGATCTCTTTGGGATATAACCCTAGGAGTGGTATTGCTGTATCAAAGGATATGAAATTATTTATAGCCCTTTGGGCATAATTCCAGATTGCTCTCCAGAAAGGCTGGATCAGTTCACAACTCCACCAGCAATGCATTAATGTTCCAATTTGCCCACATCCTCTCCAGAATTTGTCATTTTCCTGTTTTGTCATCTTAGCCAATCTGACTGGTGAGATGTGGTACCTCAGAGTTGTTTTGATTTGCATTTCTCTAATCAATAGTGATTTAGAACATTTCTTCATGTGCTTAGAGATATATTTAATTTCTTTCTCTGAAAATTGCCTGTTCATATCCTTTGACCATTTATCAATTGGGGAATGACTTGTATTCTTATAAATTTGACTCAATTCTCTGTATATTTTAGAAATGAGTCCTTTGTCAGAGACATAGGTTGTAAAGATTCTTTCCCAATTTCCCACCTCCCTCTTAATCTTGGTTACATTGGCTTTGTTTGTACAGAAGCTTTTCAATTTCATGTAGCAAAAATTATCCATTTTACATTTTATAATGTTCTCTAATGCTTGTTTAGTCATAAAGTCATTCCCTCTCCACAAGTCTGACAGATAAACTATTCCTTGTTTTACGAGACTGCTTACAGTATCAACCTTTATACCTAGATCATGCACCCACTGAGACTTGATTTTTGTATATGGTGTTAGATAATGGCCTATGCGCAGTTTCTGCCATACTATATTCCAGTTTTCCCAGCAGTTTTTGTCAAATAGTGAGTTCTTATCCCAAAAACCAGGGTCTGGGGGTTTATCAAACAATAGATTACTGTAGTCATTGACTTCTGAATCTCTTGTGCCTAATCTATTCCATTGATCCACTCCTTTATTCCTCAGCCTGTGCCAAGTAGTTTTGATGACTGCTGCTTTATAATACAGATTGAAATCTGGTATAGCTAGTCCACCTTCCCTTGCATTTCTTTTCATTAATTTCCTTGATATTCTGGACCATTTATTCTTCCAAATGAATTTTGTTACTATTTTTTCTAACTCTATAAAGTAGTTTTTTTTGTAAATTAATTGGTATGGCACTAAATATATTGCTTGACTTCTCAAGGAGGGTAGGAGGGGAGGGAACAAGGGAGAGAATTTGTAACTCAAAGTTTTAAAAACAAATGTTAAAAATTGTTTTTACATGCAACTGGGGAATAAGATATACATGTAATGGGGAGTAGAAATCTATGGTCCTACAAGAAAATAAGGAGGAATGGGGATAAAAGAGGGGGCATGATAGAAGGGAGGGCAGACTGGTTGAAGGAGTAATCAGAGTGCATGCCGTCTTGGGGTGGGAGGAGGGGCAAACTTGGAACTCAAAATCTTGTGGAAATGAATGTTGAAAACTAAAAATAAAAAAAAATCATTAAAAAATAATTTTCTGAAACTGGGGAAGTCACTAAACAATTTTTTGTACTATATATAAATATAGTGGAATATTACTGTGCTACAGTTAGGGATAAAAGAATACAGAAAGGAAGACACGTGAATTGACTCAGGGAAGTAAGCTGAACAAGTGAAAACAGATGTACAACTATAACAATGTAAATGAAAACCTCTACCACCACCACAGTGACAAAACAACTAAATGCTGTGTAATTAAAGCAATCAAGTTTGGTCCTAAAGAAGAGGAGAAAATGTACCCTACTTTTCTTTGCAGAGGTGGGGTACTATGTGTGTGGAACACTGGATACACTGTTATTCAGCCAATTTTCTGTTTAGTTGGGTTTTTTGAACTGCTTTCTCCACTGCTTTCTCCTTTCTTATTCTTTGTTATAAGGAATGGCTTTTTGGCTAGGGGGAAAGGGAGAGATATATTTGAAAATGTATGTCAGCATCAGCCTTGAATCATTGAGTCCCCTTGCTTGTGTCCCTCTAACTCCAGAGAATTTCTAGAGATGCCAGTTTCAGCCCAAGTTTCAGACCACACATTTATGGTCTCTGTTTTGCCCCAGGTACTTTTCTAGTGTTTTGGATGCCTTTCTCAGATCAGATATGTTCTCCTGCCTCCTGTGTGGTGTCCTTCCAGGTCATATCATCACCTGTTTCTGAATGTTGTGAGTCTGGCCTTCAATGCCTTTCAGGATTCAGCACCCAGCCTGCTATGAGGGGTGATGATTGAGGGATGATGGTTTTGAATAGATTAATCACTTATCTTCCCTGAAACTCTGCTTGTACTCATTCTACTTTTTTGTTTGTTTAATTTATTTTTAGTTTTCAACATTCATTTTCACAAGATTTTGAGTTACAAATTTTCTCCCCATCTTTCCCCTACCCCACCCCAAAATAGTGATCCCACTGAATACCCCTTCCCCCAATCTGCTCTCTTATATCCTCCCCCATACCTCCTCTGACTTTCTAGTAGGGCAAGATGGATTTCTATACCCCAGTGCCTGTTTATCTTATTTCCCAGTTGCATGTAAATATATAAATATATTTTAACATTTGATTTTAAAACTTTGATTTCCAGATTCTTTCCCTTCTTCCCTCATCACCCACCCCTACTGGGAGGAAAAGTGATTCAATATAGGTTATACATGTGTGGTTATGCAAAACATTTCCATAGTAGATGTATTATGAAAGAATGCCTATATTTCCCTCCATCCTATCCCACCCCCACTTATTCTATTTTCTACTTTGACCCTGTCCCTTTTCAAAGGTGTGTGCTTCTAATTACCCTTCCCCCAATCTGTCCTCCCTTCTATTACCCCCTCTCTTATCCCCTTCCCCCCTACTTTCCTGTAGGGTAAGATATTCAATTGAGCATGTATGTTATTCTCTCTTTAAGCCAAATTCAATGAGAGTAAGGTTGACCCATTCCCTTTTGCCTTCCTGTTTTTCCCCTCCATTGTAACAGTTTTCTCTCACCTCTTTTATATGAGGTAATTTACCCTATTCTATCTCTTCCTATCTCCTTTCATTATATTCCTCTCTCAATTTCATTATTTAGATATTATCCCTTCCTATTCAACTGATCCTATGCCCTCTGTCTATGTATACATGTACACACATATATGCACATGTATGTATTTATATGTACATATACCCTCCTATATAAACATATATATGTACATATACATATATATGCACATATATATTCCCTTTGACTATCCTCATACTGAGAAAAGTCTCATGAGTTACACTTATTGTTTTACCATGTAGGAATGTAAATAATTTAATTTTAATAAGTTCCTTATGATTTCTTTTTCCTGTTTACCTTCTCATGCTTCTTGTATTTGAATGTCAAATTTTCTATTCAACTCTGGTTTTTTCATCTAGAATGCTTGAAATTCCTCTATTTCATTGAATGACAATATTTTCCCCAGAAACATTATACTGAGTTTTGCTGGGTAGGTGATTCTTGGTTTCAATCCTAGCTCCTTTGACCTCCAGAAAATCATATTCCAAGCCCTTTGGTTCCTTAATGTAGAAGATGCTAGATCTTGTGTTATCCTGATTGTGTTTCCACAATACTCAAATTGTTTCTTCCTTGCTGCTTGTAATATTTTCTCCTTGATCTGGGAACTCTGGAATATGGCTATAATATTCCTAGGAGTTTTCTTTTTGGGATCTTTTTCAAGAGGTGATTGGTGAATTCTTTCAATTTCTATTTTGCCCTGTGGTTCTAAAATATTAGGGCAATTGTCCTTGAGAATTTCTTGAAGGTTGTTTTTTTGATTATGGCTTTCAGGTAGTCCAATAATTTTTAAATTATCTCTCCTGGATCTATTTTCCAGGTCAGTGGTTTTTCCAATGAGATATTTCACATTACCTTCTATTTTTTCATTTGTTTGGATCTGTTTAACAGCATCTCGATTTCTCATAAAGTCATTAGCTCTCATTTGCTCCAGTCTAATTTTGAAGGAATTCTTCTCTTCAGTGAGTTTTTGAAATTCCTTTTCCGTCTGGCAAACTTGGCTTTTTAAGTCATTCTTCTCCTCATCAGCTTTTTGGGCCTCTTTTGCCATTTGCGTTAGTCTATTTTTTTTTTTAAAGCAATTGGGGTTAAGTAACTTGCCCAAGGTTACACAGCCAGTGTTTTTTGGTGTGGGTGTTAAGTGTCTGAGGCCAGAACTGTTCCGGGTCCTCCTGACTCTGGGGCTAGCGCTCTACTCACTATACCACCTAGCTGGCCCAATGTTAGTCTATTTTTTAAGGTATTATTTTCTTCAGTCAGGTTGTTGACTCTCTTTTCATGATTTTCTTGCATCGTTCTCATTTCTTTTCCCAGTTTTTCCTCCATTTCTCTTACTTGAGTTTCAATATCCTTCTTGAGCTCCTCCATGGCCTGTAACCAATTCATATTTTTCTTGGAAGCTTTTAATGCAGGAGTTCTGACTTGGCTGTCTTCCTCCCATTCCATGCTTTGATTCTTTTTGTCCCCTCGAAAAGATTCTGTGGTCTGTTTGTGGTTCCTCTGCTTGTTCATATTGCCAGTTAATTACTTGACTTTTGAGCTCTTTGCCATGATAGAACTCTGCTTCCAGAAAGGAGAGATGTTTCCCAAATTGCTGGAATTTTCGCAAATTTTGTCAGAGGTCTGAGGAGGGTGCCCTCTCTACAGACGCCACACTGGCAAACTGGCATTTCTCACTCCAGGACCACCGCCCAAGAAAGCAACCCAGATCCAAGTAGGTCAAAACAAGAGTGATTGCCCTTGGAATGGTTGCTTGGTTCCCCTATGATCTGTAGGCCAGGAGATCCTGAGGCAGCCATGTGGCAGCTGCTGTAGTTGCTGTGCCTTCACCACCTCTTGCCCTGGGGGCAGGGGCTGGATTGCACCCTTCCTTTCTAACAGAGTTCCGGACTGACCTTTTACTTTCTTTTTGGTGTTTATGGGTTGAAAAGTCTGGAAACCACCACAGCTGCTGGTGATTCACTCTCCTGAAGTCTGCTCTGGCCACCACTGCCTCCCTGGGGCCAAAACCACATGGCTTATGCAGGACTGTGCTGGGCTCCCAGAGTGCTGTGATGAACCCTTCCTATCAGCCTGCCGTGCTGCCCTCAATGGGAGATTTGTTTCTCTCTGTCCCTTTGTGGGTTCTGTATCTCCAAAATGTGTATTTGGGGTGGTTGTGAGGGGAGGTCATGGAGTTTCTTGCTTCTACTTCGCCATCTTGGGTCTGCCTCTGATCTCCCTGTACTCATTCTTTAATGGTTAGTTAACATACTACTATCCCATTATGCTGTGTCCATTACAATGATTCAGAACCCCCAGCTATCATTTTATGAACTGAATTCCCTGTCCTGCGTTGTCTGGTCCCTTACTCCCATCTCCTTCCCCACTAGCTGCCCTACTCCAAATCTGCCTCCTTTTTCATTGTGTTCTTTGGAATGGTTTGCTCCATGGTTAACAAACTTATGTTTGTCTTAACCCTTTTCCTTTCCTTTTCCCTCTATCCTATGTATTATCCCAAGCCCTGGTGACCTGGCATACTATCCACCTCAACAAATCCAGTGCCTGGCTGTCAGTCTTCCTCTCCATCCCAGCTCCTGCCTTCATATTAGGGAGCTTTAGCGTATTCTTTTGAACATCTTATTCCCCCCCCACCCCCCAATTTCTCAATATACTTAATTCTTTCCTTTCTACTCCACTTCAGCTGTGTTGATAGATGGTCATAACTTTGATCTGACCTAACCCGTGTTCTACTTCTGTGTTCATAAATTCTGAAATGTCTTTATCTGATCATAATCTTTTATCACTCTATCTTTACTTCTGCCTTATGACCCTTAATCCTGATTTTTGTTCTTAAGATGACCTTCAATTCCTCCACTACTTCATTGTTTTCTAGGCCATTACCCCACGCAACTACTATACTCCTGTTCCTGCCCTGTCTTGACCCCATGGTGAATCAGTCCAACTCTATACTAGTCTCTACCCTGGAGTCCCTTGTCCCCTTATCCTAACACCAATAGGGCAGTGAAATGGCACAATGGTTAGAACACTGGGCTTGGAATCAGGAAGACTTATGTGAGTTCAAATCCATATACACACATACACTATACATATATATGTATATACATATACCTATGTGTATATGTATGTGTGTGTAATGACTGTAGTAATCAGTTTATTACACAGACTATACAAGCTTTAGAGGAGAAACTGGGTTGTTAAATATACTCAAGTATTTCTGTCAAATGAATTTTTACCCTTAAATTCAGCTAGATCTAAGCAGTCAAAAAAAAAATAAGAAAAATTAAGAACTATTAGCTAAGTATTAATGGAGAAACCACATCCAAACCAAAAAGTATTTTGGGGAAAAGGGTGATGGAGAAGAGCTGAAAAAAACCTACTCATCAATTTATGTACTAATAGCTTTAATCCATTTAAATGTTGACCAGTTAAATTTAGACCTTAAAATATAGAATATGGGTGCAGTTTAATCTTAGTGGTGGTCAGAACATTTACCTAAGATGTAGGTCCTTCAGAATAAAATGAATACAGAAACAGCTTGACATTTTTCACCTTGCTTTTCACAATTGTTATGAATTTAAAAGGATTCTTCTTTTTAAAAAATTCTCTCACAGGTCAGTGCAACTGTCCTACCCCACCCCAAACCATACAATACCCACCTCTGCCCTTGCATTGTTTATCTAATTAAGTCAATACTTTGCAATACTTTTCAGGTGCTTTTGAAAACAAACAGGTCAAACTTCTCCCCTTCAGCCTTCTACTTGATTTGTAAACTTATTACTTGTCTCATATTGGGTTGAAAGACAACTAAGGAAGATGTTCTGATATTTCTTTATAAATGTCTAAAATGTAAAATCTCTCTAATTTATTAATTAGCTCTGAACCTCCACCCCTAAACTGGAGTTTAAATCCAGAGAAATCTCTCTTTCTAAAGTTTTCTCTTCTCTCCTAATCTTTGACCCTGGTCTCATAAGCTCAGACAAGCATTAATGTTACTGTCTGTATAACAATAAGTTATTAAGGGTAATATATAAGGCAAAGACATAAATTAATATTTCAGCTGTCAGAAAGATCACCACCAGAGTCATCTCTCTAGGGCCATTCTGGGAAATGTGAATAATTCCAGTTCTCTGAAGAAACAAGTTTGTATAATATGCATTGTATTATTAGCATTTTCTATCACTTTCTTAAGTCTAGAAATCAACCATGCATAAATCAAGTTCCAGTTTGTAGAATTTGCCAACTTCTGAGGTACAGACACTTACACTGAAAATTTAACAATTGACTTTAGTTGGCTCTAGCACACCCCTGCCTTTAACCATTGGCTGTTGACTCATCCAAACCATAGGCACCACAGTCCAACAATAATTCTCTAAGGGTGGCAGTTAAAAGTATTTTTCCAGGGATGTCCTCTTCACAGAATGCCTTCTCCATAGATTAAAAGCTAAATTCATTTATCTCAAAATGTCTCTTCCATATCTCTTAAAGATGAAAATGTTAATTCTCTTCAGGAAAGAAGTTCTTTTAGCTCTAACAGAGTCTCACTCAGAGTCTTTCTGTGTCAGTTAATTTCCTTCGTCTCTCACAGACAACCCTCTGCTGTCAGTTAACTGTATGACATGTTAATGTCATTTCTTCCATGACAGTTAACGAGGTCACTCACTCACAGATTTTTGTTAAGCTAGTAGTCCCTCAAATTTTATTTGCTCT
This sequence comes from Petaurus breviceps papuanus, assembly GCF_028583685.1. NCBI lineage: Eukaryota > Metazoa > Chordata > Mammalia > Diprotodontia > Petauridae > Petaurus > Petaurus breviceps. The sequence continues at coordinate 1,043,228 of NW_027185809.1, forward strand.
CTTTCAATGGTATAGTATTAATATGCAAAGTCTCTGTTAGAGGGGCTATTTAAATTGTGTTCACATATATATATTTCCTAAGTGAGACTTAGGGAGACTTCTGACTACTGTGTTTTATGCAAATTTATCCAAATTTGTTCAGTTGTGGGCTACTTGATTAGGAATCCAAATATGTGTGGATAGTGTGATTAAAAAAAATTAGTAGTTCTAAGAAATACGACATTTTCTTTTAAAAATTGATATGTTTTTATTGATATATTGCTTTCATTTGTGAACATTTCCCCATTCATTCTTCTAACCAACAAACTATTCTTGCAAAAAAGAATTCTAAAAAGAAAAAAAGCAGTTCAATAAAATCAATGAACACATTAACTTAGTATGATAGTGTATGAAGTATTTTCTACTTATTATCCCTTTACCTCTGCAAAGAAAGGAAGGAGATGCATTTTTATCAACTCTACTCTGGGGCTAAGATTCTTGATTATTCTAATTACATGGTGCTCAGTTTTGGATTTTTTTTTTGTTATTCACATTATCACTGTGGTTCTACCTACTTCACACTGAATCAGTTCATACAAGTCATTTGATGCTTTTCTGAATTCTTCATATTTATCATTTCTTCCAGGACAGTACTGTAGGAAAGGCCTGACTCAAGACAATTCCCTGATAGTTTATGTTTTATATTTGAAAGAAAGGAAACATTCATAGTTCATATACGTTAACACAAAATACTTCATTTGGCTACAGCAGGGGAAGACTATTTGGCAAGGATATTCAGTTAGGACATCTATTGTTTCAGTCAAGTGCAGCTTTCTTGACACTGTGATGGCCATGGTCAACCTCCTTCTCTCCCTGGGTCTCCCCAAAGCATCAGAGTAAAACTAGCACATCTTTTGGCTTTTTTGTACTCAAGCAACAGGAAAGCACATCAAATACATGAGCCTTAGTCCCTTGAATCAGTTAAATCTTAGGGACAATTTCAATACCTTTGAAGGGAAAACTAGCCAAACCAGCATGTTTCCACCACACTTAATATTTCTTTATATTCTTGTACCACAATTAGCTTATTTATTTCCTAATTGATGGACATCTACATTGTTCCCAGCATTTATCTTCCATAAAACTGCTTCTATAAATATTCTGGTATATGCAGAACCATTCTTTTTGTCTTTAATGAAATTGGAGGATATGCCTATCAGTGATAAGAGGTATTGACATTTTAATCACTTTCTTAGTATAATTCTAAATTGCTTTCCAGTGAACCAATTCATATCGGGGTTATCATTATTTTCCTCTCATCATTTTTGCCAAAATGCTTTGCCAGGGAAAAAGTAAATTTTCTGAGTGGGAGGTGAAATCTTAGAGTCATTTTGATGTTCATTTCTCTTATTATTGCTAGTGACTTGGAATAATCTTTTATATGGTTTGTTAACAGTGTGAAATTATTCTTTTGAGACCTGTTTATTCTAGTCTTTGATGACTTATTGATTAGGTAATGGTTCTTGGTCTTATATATTTTTGTCAGTTTCCTAAATATCTCATATTCCAGACCTCTATCAAAGATATTTGGTAAAAATACTTATTTTTTCCCGTCAATGGTTTTCCTTCTTTTCCCTTTTGAAAGCATTGATTTTGTTTGTACAAAACCTTTTAAATTTCATGTAATCAAGATATCTATTTTATCTTTTGTGATCTACCTGCAATTAGGAAGAAAAACCTGACTTCAAAACCCTTCTCAGACAATTACTACTTGTGTAGGAAAAACACTTAACTCCTTTCTGCCTCAGTTTTCTCATCTATAAAATGGGGATAATAATATCACCTACCTCCCAGAGTTGAAATGGGGATAAAATGAGATAATATTTGCAAAGTGCTTGCAAACCCTAAAGCACTATGCAAATGCTATTATTTTTATTTGGGATTATAACTCTCCCCAAGATATAGTTTTAAAAGTATGGTCTCATTCTCTTCTAATTTTAAAAAAAATTATATGATCCTTCATATTAATTCCACATATCTATTTGGAGATTATTTGTAGTATATAGTATAAGGCTCTGGTTTCAATCTAATTTCTGCACACTTCTTTCCAGTATTCCCAGTGGACATTTTAAAATGGAATATTCTTTCTTTTAAGTAATTTATTTTCTTAAGTTTATTGAATGTAGGGTTATTGATTTTAATGGTTTCTGATTCTTTCTTATATAGTTTTCTAATTTTTAGCCAGTACCAAATCTCTGTCATGATTACAACTTTATAATGTAATTTGAGATCTGGAAGTGTCATTCCCTTTTCATTCCAACTTTTTTTTTCTCTTATTTCCCTTGAGATTCTAGACCTTTTGTTCATAGAAATGAATTTTGTTATTATCTTGTCTAGCTCCATAAAACATCCCTTTGATGGTTTGATTGGTATAGCACTCTAAATCTGTAAAATATTTTAGAAAGTAGTAATTTTTATTATATTAGCATTGCTAAACTATGAGTAGCAAATAACCTTCCAATTATTTAAGAGAATTTGTTAAAAAGAATGCACATTCACAGAGCCAGGTATATCAGCAGACATTTGGAATAGACAGAACCTAGAGACATTGTGGCAGAGTGGATGGAGAAGATTGCTGGATTTGGAATCAAAAAGACCTGAATGGGATTTTCAGCAAGTCACTTAATACCTTCAAGCCTCAATTTCTTCATCTGTAAATTGGGGGCAATAATACCTATAGCATTTATCTCAGGAGCTAGCTACCATATTTTGAACTTGAGCCATTGTATGCTTTATGATCAAAGAGTTTGCTCAGTAATTTGGTTTCATTGATAACGTCATTGCAGTAACTGTGGGATTCTTGACTTATACTCAGTCACCTCTGATGATGTCTGTGCAGTATTCTAAAGTGCTTTAGAGTTGAAAGGAAGCTCAGAGATCATCTCCATCTCAACTCCCAATCCTCCCTTGTTAGAACCTCCTCTGCAGTATCTTCACAAACGAATCCTTCCATTAACAGTAAATCAATAAATTTATGAAGTGCTTACTATGTGCCTTTGTTGTTCTTCAGTAGTTTCAATGGTGTCTGATTCTTCACGACCCCATTTGGGGGTTTTCAGCTGATTTTTACAGGTGAGGAAACCGAGGCAAATAGTGACTAGTCCATAGTCACGCAGCTAGTATTTGAGGCCAGCTTTGAACTCAGAAAGATGGGACTTTGTGACTCCAGGCCCAGCACTCCATCCACTGCACCGATATGCTGAACACTGTGTTAATCTCTGGGCATACAGACAAAAACCCTCAAGGAGCTCACAATCTAATGGGGGAAGACTACACGTAAAAAGAAGCTGAAAAATTGGGGCAGGGGTAAGGAGGGGTACGAGGTCCTGGGACATGATGAAGTCTAGAGCAGTGAGTGCATCAGAGCGAAGCAAAGTGGGTGGATGAGGGGAATAAAGAGACAGCTGCCTTAGGGGCCCTCCTTAAATGGAGGATTTGGGAGGACTTCTTCAGTATTTCACCTTCACCCTCTAAGTTGCAGGAGGGAAGGACAGGGAGTAGAGAGCAGGGTAAATTTCCAGTTAATGTGATCTTACAGGACCATGAGATTCTGATGAAACCCAGCCTAGTGGGAAATGAAGAGGAACTTAACTGGGAATGCTTTGCCTTTGAGTCAATTCATTCCAGAAGTGGATAGCTCTAGTAGCTAGAAAGTCCTTCCTTATATTGATCTCACTTTTATCTTTTTGTAAACTCCATCCATTCTTTAAAGTTCTCCTCTTTGGAACCCCACAGAATATGTTAAATTCATTCTCCTCATGAATGCTCTTCATGTATTGGAATAGAGTTATTATTTCTCTCCTAAATCTTTTCCCAGTTATAAATTTTCATTTTTTTAAAAACCATGTGACTTCACGACTTCACTACCTGTGAAGTATCTGGCCCTAGGACTTAGGTTTTGAATGATGTCCAGTCCCTTGGGTCACTAGATCCTTTCTTGAATGACTTTCAGGGGACCTAACCCTTGGCCCAAGAACCTTCTCCTCTACTAATCTGACTAATTAAAAAAATAATTTTCTAAAGCTTGATTTATCAAAGTTTGGATCAAAATATGAGTCTTCAACTTCTTGGTCCTTGAGCTTACTTCATTCTCTGGGTTCAGAAATATCTGCCCCACACAAATCTCTTCAGTTGCTGCCACCATAGCTGATTGCCTGAATCTTGCCTAAGGTCACAAGGCTAGTAAGTGTCTGAGGTAGGATTTGAATTCAGGTCTTCCTGACTCTATCCACTTCACCACCTAGCTGCCTAGATTAGGGTTAGGGAGCAACATAAATAGTTCTGGACTTGGATTTGGAGTCAGGAAGTCCCAGGTTCAGATCCTGGCTATGACATTTGCTGTTTGACCTCTCTAAACCTTAATGTCCACATCTGTAAAATGAGGTTATCCTATACCTATAGGATCAAATGAGAGAAAAAGCATTTTCCAAACTTTAATGTAAGCAATTATAATTAGGGTAATTAGAGGTGTTTGGAAGAAACTAATTCCAGGTTAAATAATATCTTTGTTTGACAATTTAATTTTTAATTGAACAGTCCTCTAGGCTTAGCTTCATCATGATTCCTCCTGGAATTCACATATGGAGTTCATTAAAACCCCCAAATAAGAATGGTCACTGATATTTCTCATTGATATTGTAGACTCCACCTTATTTACCATCCAACTGGTTTACAGTACAGATTTCCCTGTTAGTGAATCAGGTGATTCTTCATTGGTGGTAGGCTTTGGGTGATGCACTTACATCCCTATGAAATTCCTGAACAATTGTGATTAAATAAACTAAGGCACTGAATGTCCATATGGGGAATGTCCACTTTGGGGAATGGATTTAAAAAAATCATATGCCAGCACAAATTTGTTCAATGCACAGAAAACAGAATAATTCAACTAGGATCTACAGTCACCCTCCCAAGATAAAAAAAAAATACAACAATCATTTTCATTATTCAATTCTGGTTTCTCTTACTATAAGCTCCACTGTGCCTCTTAAAACGGACTCTGTATTCCAGATGTGATTTGGCTAAGGCAGAGAGAGAGATAGGTCTATCACTTCTGTCTTTTTGGACCCTGTATTTTTAATCCACAATGGACACCTACCAGTTTATTTCTTTCCAAGAACATTTTTTTTTTTAAAAGCAATTGGGGTTAAGTAACTTGCTCAAGGTTACACGGCCAGGTGTTTCTGGGTGGGTGCTAAGTGTCTGAGCCGGGATTCTTCCATCCCAGGTCATCCCGACTCTGAGGCTGGTGCTCTTACTCTGCTCCCTGGCCGCCCCCCAAGAACATTTTCAAGGAGCAATAAAGTGTGCCAGCACACACTCCTTTAAATAAGTGATTCTATTTAAATACATGGTCTACACCTTCCCATCTCTGTGGTCTCTTTAGATATCCTTGTTCTTATACAGAGTCTCTTTCACTACCATTCTCCAGCTCATTAAATGGATTTTTCTCTTTTAAATTGAGGGAAAAAAGCAATGAAAAAAGTCGGTGATATTTTCCCAGACGTAAGAAATGTTCAACATCCATGCCCCCCTCCCCCCCCCCCCCCTTCTTTTCTCGCTTTCTTTCTCCCTCTTCTTCCTGAAGTCAGTCACCAGCTGTATTATTAACAGGTCTGGCCTTGGCGCGGCAGGGTCTCTTGTCCCTTAGTCATCACGTGAGAACAGGGGACAGAATCCGGGTGCTTCCGACCTCAGTGTGCCTCTCCTGACCCCTGCAGCCAAGGGGTGGTGGTGGGGGAAGTGCTGGGGTTTTTTTTTTCCTTATGTAATAGGTTCTCTGCAATTTTCATTCAGATCTGGTTGGCTGCAAGCTGGCAGGCAGCCGGAGCTACGCCTCCAACTCAGATGAGCTCATCCATCCCCAGTTTCCAATCTCTTTATTTATTTATTTTAGGAAATGGGAAACTGGAGTGGGGAGTGGGGTGGAGATAGAGAAAAGGGGTGCTGGGAGCGGCAGGGCCAAAATCCTTGGTGCTTCAACATTAGAAAGCAGGCGACCACCCCCTACGCCCTACCCCCATTTTAACATCCCCCCCCCCACACTGAATGCAGAGACCCTTCCTGAACTCCCCCCTTCTTCTTCCTTTCTTCTTCTTTCCACATTCCTTCTACCTTTTTTATTCCCTTTGAAGAAGACGGAGGGGGTGAGGGTGGGGGGCGAGGAGGGAGCGGGAACAGGAAGAAATTTACCGCAATGGGCTTCACAGTTGATTCTCCTCTGGTTCAGATTTTAATTGCCAGTGGGTGTCACTGGTTAGGAATTGGCCAACGAGGGAACTCCCCCTCCCCCATCTCCTTCTCCAATTAGCAGAGGCATTCACTACTAGGCTCACTTAGCCCTGTGCCTCCGCCAGCTCTCGCCAGATGCATCAGTCTAGAACCGGCTGCAAGTAACACTTTGGCTACCGCGGAGGGGACTGTTTCATTCGGGATGATCTGATTCCGAAATAGAGCTACCCCTACGTCTTCCCCCTGCCCTGCCTTGTCCTGCCCTAAGAGGCAAGGCAAGGCAAGGCAAGGCAAGGCAACTCAGCCTTTACATCTTTCTCTCCAAGACAGGTGTAATTAAAGAAGCACAAGTCCGGTTCAGAGCCTCGGACCTCAGGTCAGACCAGGTGATCCTTTCAGCGCCTTGGAAAACTGCATGCGGGAGCTCTAGATGGCGCCTTAGCCCGGAGACTATCGGTGGGAGACATCGGCGAGCCCGACGCCCTCTCTACAGCTTGCCCAGAGGAAGTACCCACCCGATTCCAGTCCTGTAGGGTCGGACAGATGGAATTGAAGCACTCTGAACAGATCTCTCCATTCTGCCGGGACTGAATCTGCGGCTTCAGACCCCAAGCAGTCTCCCGATCTCACCCAAGGGAGGCATGGAGGAAGATGAAGAGAGAGACATAGACACGCGCGTTTTCTTCTTTCCGTCGATCCAGGGTGACCTTTATCAATAGGAGCGTGAATCTCTAGGACATTTTCCTAGTGGGAGGCTCTATGAAATCTGGGGAGAGACGGCCATCGACAAACTCTACCCTCATGGCTCTGGGTGAAATCATTCATCCTGAAATGCGTGTTGCTTATTTGTTTAAGTTTATTCAAATGCATATTTCTGGCTTTTTAAAAGGAAAATGCAACTGCCTCGAAATCAGAAACGATAGAAAATTTTTAGGTACTTATGAATAAGAGCTGCCTGCCTGCAGCAAGCTGAGACTTGGAACCTATCTGAGGACTCTCAACTGTCAGGGTAACTGGCTGCCGAGTGTAGAGCCCTTTAAACTGCTCGGGGTTTTCATGCATCATTTTCAATGTGTCCTTTGCCTAGAGTCTACTCCATTTTCCTCCCATTACCATTCCTGATAGAACCGTCTCTTCTCTCCTCTCTCTCGCCTCCACCTCCCCCATCTTTCACCCGGGTTCTGTGGACATACGTAGCAAGACAGAGCTAGGGTTTGGAGCTCCCTGCAATTGCCTTGACTTTTGATTTTTTTTACTTCTTGCTGGATTACAAGATTGGATGGTGCACCATTAAGTCCAGAAACCCCGATGAGCCGCAGTGTTAGGAAGAATCCTGGTGTGAGTGTGTGTTTGTACTGTTGTGTGTGGGGGTGCAAGAAAAAACAACTTTGGATCCCCAAAGGCCCCCCCACCCCCCACCCCTTTCCTCCTCATGCAAGTTTCTTTGGAAGTCGTACGATGAGGAATTCTTTTGCATATAGCTGAGGGCAAAGCCCAAGCAGTACCTGGGGGAGGGGGCAACGCTGCAACGGGAAGGGGAAATAATATTTGCCCCCAGTATTCTCTACAATCCACGATGGCAAATGAACCGGTGATTTTGAATGTCTATGATATGGTGAGTATGAAACGGTAGGAGGTTGGGTGCAATGACAACATATATGCCCCTGGTGATTGGACACAGCTGGGCTAATAAGAGGAGCTCAGAGCAGAGTCCCGGAGAGACCGACTGTCTGTCCGGACTGACAGACACATAGACAGATTGACACCCCATGGCATCTCCCAGGAGTGGAAGGTAAAGCGCTCTGGTTTGACTAGTTGGTGCGCTCTTGGGGAAGGGGGGGACATGATTGCCTTTCTTTGCAGGCAGCTCAGGCTTCCAGGGGATGCAGGCACTTCTGGTTTCTGGAGCTGAGCTGGTTTGCCCTTGAATTTCAAGGCGGGTAGAGCCCAGGAGTCATGGAGAACTCAAATTTGTGTAAGGGAGAGCAATTATTTAGGAATCTTAAAAGGAGAGTTCCAGTGTGGATTGGAATGGAGAATCAAGATCTTGAGAGCATTCAGTTAACAGTGGCTGTTGTATGTCATAAATTCTGCATCCAAATGCAAAATTCTGCAAAATTCACAACTCAGAGAAATTTTTTTCCAATCCTCCCCTAATCTCCAACAATGCACCCACTCCTGATCCATTTTCTTCTGACGTTCAGTTATACTCATTTTAAGGGCTGAGGACACTTTGCACTTCTGCTTCAACACATTCTCCCTAAGAGAGACAGGCAGATTGCCTGGTTTATATTGCACATGTAATCCCTTAAACAAACCCACACAGAGCAGATTAAGTGTAAGAGGAAGTATACTTCTAAACCAGAAAGGCTAGCTTTAGGACCAACTGTTTGCTCTCTTATACTCTGTGTAGAGGGCTTCCCTTATTCATCCTGCCATGAAAGTTAGGGGGAGGTAAAGGGCTCCATGAGTCCTGTAGCCTTAGCTTCTTTCAAGACATCTTTAGGAAATCCACAAGGGACACACATTTAACGATATCCTTACATCGCGGAAAACATAATTCAAATAGACAAAGGTGGTGCAGCAATACCAAATTCATGCTACCACGGAGGTAAAATTGGATAAAGATGCCAGTCAAAAAATAGGATTGCCTAGGGAACATGAAGAAATCACACACCGAATAAACGATAGGTATGTCATGATGAAAAAAACATATATACAATATAAAGCTTATATTTTGGCATCTACCCACAGCATGGAACCCTCGTGTTTCTCCATATGAGTGATAATGTTTTTTTTGGGGGGGGAGAGGAAAACTGGGGGTGTATCTTAAAATAGTGGATGTGGAAAAAACTGCCACAGTGATGAGAGCTCTAACATCTACTCCTGCTTTGAGAATTACTTTTTAAATTCACCTTGCTTGTAAATGGTTTCAAATAATTGTCATCAGATAAAATCTATTTTCACAATTTGATAAGACTCACATGCATTTCTGGTATAAACAGGTTTAAGTTCTTATATGCAATGGACTGTAGGATCAGCTTTCTTTTTCCCTGGACGGCCCCCTTTTTTAGTGAGGTGGTCAAGTCACAGTCACAGACTCCCCAACCGAGTGATATGGATCTGTTGCTTAAGACTTGGTTGCTCCATTTGTTCAACAAGGAAAGCAATGTTTACTTTTGGATGATTTAGGTAAGCTGTTGTCCTTGGACAAATGGAATCTTTTTCATGTTGCCAAGAGGGTAGAGTCTGTCTTTGAGGTTCTAAATTGAAAATCTAGATTGGTATGGTCATCTATACAGAGAAAAACATAGAAATGTGGATTTGGAACTAGAAGGTACTATCTAATAAAATCCTTTCATTTTTTTTTTTACTGAGTTTGTAAGACTGTGGGTTTCTGACATTCCACAGAATCTCAGAATTGAAGAGAATCTCAGAGGTAATTGAGTTCAATTCATATCTGAACAGGAATCCACTTTACAACATCCCTAATAAGTTAAAAATTCTAGAGAAGATTGGGGCACTACCTCCCTAGCAACATGTTCTACTTTGGGATTTAAGAAAGATGTTCCTTACATCAAGCCTATATCTACCTTTGTGGTTTCAACCTGTTGCACCTTGTTCTGACTTCTGGGACCAAGACAGCTCTTTAAATAGTCAATAAACATTTATTAAGCACTCTCTGCCTGGCATTGTACTAAGTGCTGGAGATAAAGAAAAACAAAGGCAAAAGACAGTCCTTGCACTCAAAGAGCTCACAGTTAATGGGGGAGATACCAAGCAAATAAATACAGTATATATTTGTATTTGTATACCACACACACACACACACAAGATAAATAAAAAATAATTAAAAGAGAGAAGTCACTAGAATTAAGAGGGATTGAAAAAGGCTTCCAATGTAAGGCATTATTTTAGCTGGGACTTGAAGGAAACCAGGGAAGGCAATAGAAGGAGATAAAAAAAAGACCATTCCAGGCATGGGGACAGACGGTGAAAATGCCAGGAGGAAAGAAATGGAATGTCTTGTTTATGAAACAGCAAGGAAGCTAGTATCACTGGATTGAAGAGTATGTTGTGGGGAGTAAAATACAAGACTGGAAAGGTAGGGGGGGGTCTGGGTTATGAAGGTCTTTGAATTCCAAATGGAGGATTTTGTTCTTTATTCTGGAGGCAATAGACAGTGGAATTTATTGAGTAGAGGGGTTACATGGTCTGACCTGTGCTTTAGGATAACCACTTTGGTAACTGAATGGGGGGTGGATCAGAGTGGGGAGAGATTAGGGGCAAGCAGAACCACCAGCAAGCTATTGTAATAGTCCAGGCATGAGGTAATGAGAACCTGAACCAGAGTGGTGGCAGTGTTAGAGGACAGATAATTGAAGACAGCTATAACAGAGGCAGCATGGTCCAATGGAGAGAACACTAGATTTAGAATCAGAGGACCTGGTTATGTCATTCACTTAACTGCCTGACTTTGGCCAAATGACTTAATCTCTCTAGGTCTGAGTTTCCACATTAGTGGAAAATAAGAGTGTTGGGCTAGATGGCCTCTGAGGTTCCTTACAAGCTCTCAATCTATGATCACAATCTATGATTCTCCAGGCTAAGCTTCTGAAATTTCTTTAACTAGTTCTCATGTGGTATGGTCTCCTTTCCCCTCAACATTGGGATCTCCAATTTAATGTGCCTTAGGATAATGGGATGTCCATTAATGAACATCTTTCCTACAGAGCATGACACAGTAGGTGAAGGGTAGAATATAGTGGGAATTTCCATTATTTTGAACATACCCCTCTAAATGAAGCCTAGGACTCAATTATCTTAAAAAAAAATAATTTCTGTATACCACTGTTGAAACTGAGCTCAAAGTCCTTTCAAATCCCCCCCCCAGACTTTTTTTTAAACATAAGCTGCAGTTATGATGCTTTCCCTATCTTGCATTTGTGCAATTGATTTTTCAAAACAAAATCTCTAGACTTACCACTATTATCTTACCAGATTCAGCGCACAGTTTTCACCTCAATTATATTTTTGGATTCTGAGTGTCATCCATTATGGTAGTTATGCTTTCGGTTTTGTGTCAGCAATTTTATAAGTATGCCATCTCCTATTGATATAAATGTTAAAGAATACACGGCAAAGGGCAGATCTCTGGGGCACTCCACTCTAAGTTGGTAAGAATCCATTAATTGCTTCTTTTTGGGTCTAGTCTTTTGCCAGTTGCTTACACAAACTAATTACACCTCATTTGCTTCATCTTGTCCATAAGAACAGTCTGAGAGACTTTGTCATGTACTTTGCTGAAATTTAGGTAAACTCTTGTCAATATATATTTTTTGATCTGCCAGTCTAGTTACTGTAAGAAAAAAAGGAGCTTTTCACGCTTTCCTGCTTTTCAAGTCTTATACTGTCTTCTCCTCCACATGCTCTATGATCCAACAACACTGACCTGACTGTTCATCAAGACACACTACCCCATCTACTGATACTGTGCCTTTTTACTGGCTGTCCTGCATACCTGGAATGAATGCTCTCCTCTCCATAATTTCAATTCCCTTTAAGAAAGTTAATATCTTACCTTCTGCAGGAGGCTGTTTCTGGTCAACCCTGCTGCTAATGTCATGTCTTATTATGGCACCTTCTAAGCACTCTCTATATACATATATCATATATATGTATGTGTATACAGTTGTTTGTATGTTATCTCCTCCATTAGATTATGGCTCCTTAAGGGTATGGATTTTTCTTTTTTCCTTTGTTCCTCCCCCCTCCCACCTTTTCTCTCCCCCCACTTTTTTTTAAGCAATTGGGGTTAAGTAACTTGCTCAAGGTTACATGGCCAGATATTTCTGGGTGTGGTGCTGAGTATCAGAGCCCGGATTTGATCCAGGTCATCCCGACACTGGAGCCGGTGCTCTTACTCGCTGAGCCACCTGGCCGCCTCTTCTCCCCCCCACCTTAATGCTCAATAGAGGATTATTGAGTAACTGGAGACATATTGGTTCTTTTTTTTAAAAAAAAAATTAATTAATTTATTTTTTGTTTGCAACATTCACTTCCATAAGTTTTAATTTTCGCCCCCTCCCACTTCCCTCTCTCCCCAAGATGGCGGGCAATATGATATGGCTCTATACATACATTCCTATTAAACACATTTTCACATTAGTCATGTTGCATAGAAGAATTATAATGAATGGGAGAGAACATGAGAAAGAAAAAACAAAACAAAACAAAAGAAAATAGTCTGCTTTGCTCTACATTTTGACTCCATAGTTCTTTCTCTGATGTGGATAGCATTTACTATCATGAATCCTTTGGAACTGTTTTAGGTCCTTGCATTTCTGAGAAGAGAGCTAAGTGTATCAAAAGCAGTCAGTGTATACGGTGGCTGTTTCTGTGAACAATATTGTCCTTGTTCTGCTCACTTCACTCAGCATCAGTTCATATAAGTCTTTCCAGGATTTTCTGAAGTCTTGCTGTTCATCATTTCTTATAGCACAATAGTATTCCATTACATTCATGTACTGTAACTTATTCAGTCATTTCCCAATTAACAGGCATCCCCTCAATTTCCAGGTCTTGGTTACCACAAAAAGAGCTGCTATAAATATTTTTGTACATGTGGGTCCTTTTCCCATTTTTATGATGTCTTTGGGACACAGCCCTAGAAGTGTTATTGCTGGATCAAAGGGTATGCACATTTTTATTGCCTTTTGGGCATAGTTCCAAATTGCTCTCCAGGATGGTTGGATCAGGTCACAGCTCCACCAGCACTGAATCAGTGTTCCAACTTTCCCACATCCTCTCCAACATTTATCATTTTCCTGTTTTGTCATGTTAGCCAATCTGATAGGTGTGAGCTATTAAGTTCTTAGGGATACCTTTTTTCAAAATGTTCATAAAGCATTTCTTAGGTAATGTGTTCTATAATTTATTTTTTTTTTTGGTCAGGAATTGAAGTCAGTTCACCTACTTATAATTGAGAGCTATATCCCCTTTCATATTTTGAAAACTTGGACAACCTTTGTCCATTTACAATTTTGCAAAACCTTTCCTGTTCTCCATGATTTTTAAAGAGAGGCTCCACAATCACATCTGCTAGTTTTTAAATTTTGTTTTGTTTTTTAAAGTATTTTGAAATAGAGTTCATGTAGGCCTGGTGGTCTAAACTTATTGAGGGCAACTAGGTGCTATTTTCCTATCTTTTTATTTCTGTTTTTTAGCTTTTAATTTTTCTAACTCCATTTAGGTGATCTCTTTTGGGGATCTCATTAGCTCCCATGGATTTAATTATCATCTCTGTATATTATTGCCAAGTCTACATATTCAGCCCTCAGCTTCTTCCTGAACTCTAATCTCACATCTCTAGCTGCCTAATGGACATCACCAAATGGACATCCCAGTGCCATCTCAAGCTCAACCTCTTCAAAAGTAAACTCATTATCTTCCCCCGCCCCCCCCCCCAACTCACCCTTATTCCTGACTTCTCTGCCTTTGTACAGTGCATCACTATTCTTTCAGTCACACTGGTTCTCAACCTACAAAGTAATCCTCCAATGTTCAATCTTAGTCATCTCCCATATCGAGTCAGTTGTTAATTCTACCTCATCAGCAACTTTCAAATCCTCACCTTCTCTCTATTAATACCGTAATCATTGTGACCCAACTCCTCATCTCCTCTTACCTAGACTATTGCATGAGCTTATGAGTCAGCATTTTTGCTGTCAGTTCCTCCCCTTCCCAATCCATTCTCCACACAATAGTTAAATTGACATTCATTTTCAATTTTTAAATTATTTTTATTTACTTTGTCAAATATTTCCCAGTTACATATAAAAATTTTAAATAATCATTTAAAAAAATTTGGGGGGCATCTAGGAGGCACAGTCAATAGAGCACTGACCTTGGAGTCACGAGGACTTGAGTTCAAATCTGATCTCAGGCACTTACTAGCTTTGTGGCCCTGAGCAAGTCACTTAATCCCAATTGCTTCCCCCCCAAATTTGACTTCTAAATTTTCTCCATTTCTCTGCCCCCTTTACCTCTCCTAGGGCAAACAATTTATACATGTGGAGTCATGCAATACATATTTCCATATTAACTATGTTGCAAACCCCACCCCCCAACCCAAACCACAAGCAAAATAAAACAATAATAATAAAAAAAATTTTTTTTAAAGTATGCTCCAATTTGCATTCAGGGTTCATCAATTCTCATTTTGGAGGTGGATAGCATTTTTTTTATCATGGGTCCTTTGGAATTGTCTTGGACATAAGTCTTCCCAGGTTTTTCTGAAAGCAATCTGTTCTTCATTTCTTATAGTACAATAGTATTCCGTCACAATCATATATACCACAACTTGTTCAGTCATTCCACAATTTATGGTCATCCCTTCAATTTCTGATTTTTTTGCCACCACAAAAAGAACTGCTATAAATACTCTTGAACAAATGGGTCCATTCCCCTTTTCTGTGGTTTCTTTGGGGTACAAAACTAGTAGTGATATTGCTGGGTCAAAGGGTATGCACAGTTTTGAGTGTACTTACAAATTGTCCTGCGGAATGCCTGGACCAGTTCATAGCTCCACCAACGGTGTATTAGTGTCCCATTTTTTTCTGCATCCCCTCCATCATTTGTCATTTTCCTTTTCTGTCATGTTAGCCAATCTGATAGGGTGAGGGGATTTCTCAGAGTTGTTTTAATTTGCTTTTCTCTAAGAGAGTTTTTTTAATGTGACTTATGATAGTTTTTATTGCTTCTTCTGAAAACTGCCTGTTTATATCCTTTCATTATTTATCATTTGGAGGATGGTTCTTTTTTTTTTTTTTTATCATTTTGGCTCCATTCCCTACATATTTGAGAAATGAGACCTTTATCAGAGAGATTTGCTGTAAATTCTTCCCTCCCCCCAGTTTCTTGTTTTCCTTCTAATTATGGCTATATTAGTTGTATTTGTAAAAAGTTTTTTAATATCATGTAACCAAAAATATCTATTTTACTTCCCATAATCCCCTCTTTCTCCTTTTTGGTCATAAACTCTTCCATTATCCATATATCTGATAGGTAACTTTTTCCATACTCCCCTAATTTATTTATGATTTTATCCTTTATGTCTAAATCATTTATCCATTTTTTTACCTTAGCTTGGTATATGGTGTGAAATGTTGACCTGTGCCTAGTTTCTGCCAAACTGCTTTCTGGTTTTCCCAGCAATTTTTGTCAAATGGTGAGTTCTTATCCCCAAAGCTTGCATCTTTGGGTTTATCAAACACTAGATTACTATTGTTATTTACTACATTTATTTTTATTACTATTGTTATTTACTACATTTATTTTTACTATTGTGTACCTAATGGATTTCACCACTCTATTTCTTAGTCAGTACAAGTTTGTTTTGATGATTAGTACTTTGTAGTACATAGTTTGAAATCTGATACTTCTAAGCCTCCTTCCTTCACATTTCCCCCCATTGATTCCCTTGATATTCTTAACCTTTTGTTCTTCGAGGTGAATTTTGTTACTATTTTTTCTAGATCTATAAAATAATTCTTTGATAGTTTGATTGATTTGGCACTAAATAAGTGAACTAATCTAGGTGGAATTGTCATTTTTATTATCTTGGCTCAGCCCACCCATGAGCAATTAATATTTCTCTAATTCTTTAGATCTGTTTTTATTTGTGTGAAAAGTATTTTGTAACTGTTCATGTAGTCCCTTGATTTATTTTGGCAGGTAGACTCTCAAGAAATTTATATGGTCTCCAGTTATTTATTTATTTTAAAGCAATTGGGGTTAAGTAACTTGCTCAAAGTTACATGGCCAGTTATTTTGTGTGGGTGCCAAGTATCTGAGTCTGGAACTGATCCCAGGTCTTCTGATGCTGGGGCCGGCACTCTTACTCATTGTACTACCTGGCCACCCCAGTCTCCAGTTATTTTAAATGGAAATTCTCTTTCTGTCTCTTTTTACTGGGTCTTGTTGGCAGCATATAGAAATGCTGATGCTTTCTGTGGATCATACTGATTTCCCTAACGTACAATCTGATGTGTCATTCCTCAGCTCAAGAAGCTTCAGAGGCTCACCATTGCCTTAAAGCAGACTCCCCTGTTTAACATTTTAAAACCTTCACAGTCTCACTCCAGATTATTTTTCAAAACTGATTGCAAATTACTCTCTCTCATACACTATGTACTCCAGCAAGCTGTTCTACTTGTTGTTTTCTGTCCACAAGATTCCATCTCCTTCTTCTGTGTCTTTGTACAGGCTGTCTACCTTGTGTTTTAGGTGAAAAAGGTTCATCTGCAGCTATGACCTTGTGAGTTTAGAAAGGGCAAGAATGTGAACTGTCTGAGGTCCAGGAGTACTTTGCAGTCATGCCATGCTTTCCAGTCAATCTGGCATCTAGGCATGAGGAATGATCTTTGGAACTCAGTTTAGTAACTGAGATTAGGATTTATTTTGGAGTGGTGTCACATTTGGATGTGAACATGATGGAACAATGTTATGTAGAAAGTATGCTATATTTGGGCCCACTCTCCCCATAGACCAAAGTGGTTTAGGAGACAGTATGCCCCTGAAGCATTGGGAGAAACACTTGTACTTCTGTCCTTGCTATAGTTTCAAAATGAATATACTTCTGTGAAGCTACTTGATGTTAATTGGTTAAATGGAACTGGGGCGCTCGCGACTTTACATAAGGATGAGGACTCAAGTTGATGTACCTCAGTGCTACCCCTATGACCCTAATGCAGAACGTACAGCGGGTTTTACTCTGGGATAATGAACCAAGAGATATTTATTATATGTTGGCCTTGGAGGGAGAGGGCCTGAGGCCTCTTGCCTTACAACACTGTTACTTTTCCTTTTTTCCCCTTGTAAATGGTATTTTATTTTTTCTAATTACACGTAAAGATAATTTTTAACATTCATATTAAAATAAATTTTGAGTTCCAAATTTTCTCCCTCTCTCCCTTCCTACCCTCCTCCCTAAGACACGAAGCAATTTGGTATGGGTTATATATGTGCAATCACGTAAAACATTTCCATATTAGTCATAGTTGTGAAAGAAGAAACTGACCAAAAGGAAAAAAAAAACCTATGAAAACCATAAAGTGAAATAGTAGGCTTCCATTTACATTCAGGTTCCATCAGTTCTTTCTCTAGATGTGGATAGCATTTTCCATCATGAATCTTTTGTAATCATCTTGGATCATTGTAGCTGTTACTGTGTACATCATTCTCCTAGCTCTGCTCACTTCACTTTGCATCAGCTCATGTAAGGGTTTCCAGGTTTTTCTGAAATCCACCCGCTTGTCATTTCTTATAGCACCATAGTATTCCATTACATCAATAAAGCACCACTTATTTATCCATTCCCCAGCTGATGGGCATCCCTTTGATTTCCAGTTCTTTGCCACCACTAACAGAACTGCTATAAATATTTTTATCCATGTAGGCCCTTTTACCTTTTTTGTGATCTCTTTGGGATACACACCTAGCAGTGGTATTACAGCATTGTTTCTAATTGGATAACATCAGCTAGAAAGAATCCACATAAAGAGAAACATCAAGCCAAAAGCAGTCGTATGGAAAGGGAGTAGGAGACTGATTAGTGCCTTTTTGAGCACATTCCCCAGTTTCAGCTATTCACAGTAAATCAGTAAGTTTCCTCCTTTACCATGTGGTCAGCAGACCAGAACAACTCCCAGAACATCTTCACATTTTAGGTCTCTCCAAGGTATTTCCATTATATGTCATTATTGCTCTCTTAGAAGCAGGTTCCTCAGTTTCTTCTATGTGGGGAAATGCATTTGTGGTATTTGTGCCTGAAGACTGGCCTCAGTGGTCTGTCCCTTATTATACGGAGTATTGATATATTGCATTATCTGTAGTATCTTTAAACATAATGTATTTTCCTTATTTATTATATCTTTTAGACATGTATATTTTTTTTTGTTGTTACTTTGTCTAAGGCTATGATCGCCACTCTCAGTTTTAGTTTGTTTTTTGATTTCAGGTATAATAAATTTTGTTCCAATCCCTCATTTAAAATATTTGTGAATCTTTATGTTTCAAGTATTTTTAAAAATAAATGATTCTTTGTTGGATTCTGCTTTCTAATCCATTCTTCCATCCTCTTTCTCCTCTTTCTTTATATGCTACATCACATCCTTTTACTTTTTTTCTCTTTGTGCTCCAACCCTTTCTTCACAAAGAAGATGAGGTAATGAAAAAGATGTAATTATTAACCCTAGTAATCTCTAATTAAACTTGAGCCACAGCCCCTCCTCTGTTTATTTCACTCAGACTCTAATCTCTGTTTCTTATTCTTTTTTACCCTTAATTTTTTTTCCTTTATCATCCACCTTCTGAAGTTGGAGTTGGCTTTTTTTTTCTTGTGTGGTAGGAACAGTATCTAGAGGCTTTGACTCATGGAAGGCTAGGCTCATTTTTTCTTGAAAGGTATTGAAATTGTCCTAAGGCATTAATTGGCTCAGAGGGAACCTTGGGACATTCGTGTAGTTTCCTGGTAGTCTAGGTATGAAAAATCTAGGGAAAACAAGAGTCCCCACTAAACTTCCTTCAGGCTTTTGACTTATGGTCAATAATAGATAACACAGATGCAGGGAAACCATATTCAGCTGAATCAATGACATATCCTTGCTGAATATCCTCCCTCCTCACCCTGCCATGGCTAAGTAAACCTCCTTTTGTTAAGTAAGATGTCATTTGACTATCTCGTTTCATTAAAATCTGAAACTTGAATTACTTACCTCAAAGAGGCCTGGCCTCTTTGCGGCATGGTTAAAACAGTATTAGATCAGACTGACCAATCCAAGTGGTGGAGGAATGACAAGGGGGACAACAAGTCCCCATAGTCCCCTCTGCCCTCCAAGTGGCTCTCCTGATCTCTTGTACCCCCCGTTAGCCCGTGTTGATTAGTGCACATACATAATCTCTAGACATTTCGCAACTAGAGAGATGCGAATGTGCTCTGTATCGTTAAGAACTATGCCCAGAAGATGACAAATGCTGTAAACCATTGTTGGCTGAATTTGCATAGTTTTTTAACTTGGGGGTGATGGTGATGTTCAGGGCCACCCAGAATGGTAGGATTTGAATTTTTCTAAAGACTGGAGTTTTGAGATTGTCTAAGGTGTGTGCTGAAGGCACTGCTCGGGACTTTTTATATGGCATTTGGGAGGCCATTTTGTATACTGACAAATGTAAATGCACCCCAGTTAATTCACTGAGGACAGAGAGGATTGTATCAGTTTAAAATGTTTAAAGACAGAGACATTCCATTCTTGATCCATTCCATTCCACTGTGTGTGTGTGTGTTTCTCTTTCTCATTCACGATCTCTGCCTCTTCTGCCTGTTCCAGTGAGAGGGAAGAGGTGGGTCTGTCATGTCAAAGCTTAAGCCCATCAGTAATGAGTCACACATGGTGGGAAGCAGCCACAGGTTCATTGTCTCCAAATTTCTTATGTGCTGAGCTAGCACAAGTGGTTGAATGGAATAAGGAAGTACAGCTTTGTACATGTTTATAATCACATAAGAAAGAGGAAAAGATTGATGGTGTGAAGTCCTAAGGATCTGGAACAGGATGGAATAAAAAGCATAGTCTCAAGATATTTTGCCTTTGCATCTCCAACACCAAGCACAACTTGTCTTGTGTAAGCGTGAGGATTGATTAAATCAATCAATCAACCACACCATCCTTAAGTAACTAAAATGACTTATATTTTGATACCTATATCAGTCAATCAATCAAAAAACATTAAACTAATTGCAAACAATCTAATCAAGTTGGAAAGGCACTGGATGAAATGAAGTAATCACAGGAAGTGTATTGGGATTGCTTAAGGTTTCCTCTATTTCTGTGGTGCCTGGATAAAAGAGCCAATTTAGAAACCAGCATTTTATTGTTGGGCCGGCAAAGACATTTTAACCAAGCCACTGACTGATAATTGTTGGGGTGGGGCAGGGAGAAGAGCCCTTCTATTTCTCCTCTTTCCCCACCCTTTGACATGAGAAGGAACTTGTGAATTTCAAAACATTGCAAGATTATGGATTTCCTGTAAGGATCCTAGTAGCATCCCTGGAATAGCAGGAGTTGGTGGCAGCATCTCTATTGGGAGCCAAAGACAAATGAGACACATCAAAGCAAGGCAGCTTGAGGACTCTACAAGGGTCCCAACAGGAAGTTAGGCCATGCTTAAGGGGAACTTAATGAGACCATCACAAAAGGGAGAAAAAGGTCTCCAGCGCTAGAAATTGTGAGCATAATCTTTTGTTGAATGACCTCACTAAGCTTCATTTTATTGAATGTAGTTGTGGGAGAGTGTGCCCCTAGTTTGTGGGGAGTCTGGCAGGCTAGTTGATATCAATTGCTAATCAATAGTGGAGCACATTGGTAGGGGCTCATAAGATATAGTACAAGTAAATTCTGCTACAATGCTTGTTTTGAAAATGTGAATTTGTCCCAAATCAATTGGTATATTAGGGAAAAATTTGAACATTATATGAATTTCAAGTATGGTTATGCTTGACTTCATCCACAAATAATGATGAGTGTAGAATACTGTACTGCTTCACAGTAACTCACAAGCGGCAAGCTGGAAGGCAAGCCAACTTCAGGGCTTCTTCAGGGTTAAACTATATTCATTGTATATCTTCTGGTGTATTAGAAGCTGCAGGTAGAGAAGAGTGGGTTCTCTACTTTATCTCTACCTTTCTATTCCCCCATGACTACGCCCCCTTAAGCATCCTTCTCACCCATTGCCTTCAATTCTGTCAATCTAGTCACCTAAAAACCGGAGTGCAAGCTGAACAGCCATGGTTGCTACCATTATTTAATGTAGCGTTTATGTGTTTTTAAACAATTTAACATGTATAAAACTGTGGTACTTTTTTTTAAAAAATTAGGTTCTCTTTTTTAAAAAAAATGTCACTCATGAAGTTTTTGAATGTTGTACCCCTGACCCCATTTTCCTTATGAACCATGTGGTTTTTATTAATTTTGCATAGCTCAGTGATTTTTAGGAATGCATATACTGCATTATACAACTGACTCTACTAGAAAGCCATACACAACTCTTCAGGATTAACCCTTAGAAGGCACAGCTAATATTAGACAGCATATAATTAGAGCAAATGTATCTGGACCCAGTCAGCATGACGTTGTGACTTGCACCAGCACTTAGCAGACACCTGGGAAATCACATGAAATGGAAAATGAGCGTTTCCTAGATCAGGAATAGCAAGGTCGGAATTGTTGAAGGTTAAATGGATTCTCATCTTGCTTTAGTGCAGAGAAACAGGAAGATATGTAAAGATCCAGGCTGAGATACTTGGTCACCCTCAAATAGAACATGGTCACAAGTCTTTATAGATAGTGGGTATGTAGTTTTGGTTGTGGGGAGAGAGATTTCATTCCAGCAGAGGGTCGTCATGAATGATTCATTTCTAGAATGTAAAATTTCAATTTATCTGTGTTATGGATTAGGAACTTATAACTGATGGAAGTTCTGTATAAGTAAGTGGTGACTTTAGAATAGTGCTGTCAAGCCCTATGGCTAGGGAGTTGATGACATGGAATAGGCCAACCGTGAAACATTCTTCCAACAGACACATTACCTAGGCATGGGATTTTTTTTTTTAAAGCAATCAGGGTTAAGTAACTTGCTCAAGGTTACACGGCTGGGTGTTTCTGGGTGTGGTACTGAGTATCTGAGCCCGGGATTCGATCTCCAGGTCATCCTGACACTGGGGCCGGTGCTCTTACTCGCTGTGCTACCTGGCCACCCCCGGGCATGGGTTCTTTATGTTCAGTGTGCTCCACAAAGATCTTGGCAGATGGAACTGCTGTATTGGTGGTGGGGATTTTCTTAATCACTTTAACATCTATGTTGGAAAGTGGCTTTCGTTAGTAAGGGATATGTAACTAAAACGCCCAAGAATAGCTAACATTCATATAGGGCTTTAATTCAGACATTTCAGGAAAGGCGGTATACCCACTTTCCTCTTCCTCTTCCAACTCTGGTCAGGTCCAGGAGCCTCAGGCTGAAGCAGGACTAAAAATGATGACAAAGCATTCTTATCACTCATAGCCTGGTCCAAATCTATACTCTAGACTTGCCCACTTCCCAAAAGATGGTGTTTATACGAGTCTAATGAGTGCCACCTTCACAAAGACATGGAGGTATCTAGGTAGCATAGGGGACACAACACTGGACTTGGAGGCAGGAGGACCTGAGTCTAAATCTCGCCTTAGACACTTCATAGCTATGTGACCCTTGACAAGTCATATAACCTTGCTCAGCCTTTGATTCCTAGTTTGGAAAATGTTGATAATAATAGTAATTCCTCAGGCTGTTGTGAGGACCGAATGAGATCATATGTATGTATGTATATGTATTATGTATATGTATATGTGTATTAATATGTATATGTGTGTCTTAATATGTATATGTATGTATGGGCAGCTAGGTGGGAAGTGGAAAGAGCACCGGGCCTAGAGTCAGGAAGACTTGAATTGAAATCCGACCTCAGACACACACTGACTGAGTGACCCTGGGCAAGTCACTAACCCTGTATGCCTCAGTTTCCTCATCTGTAAAATGAGCTGGAAAAGGAAATGGCAAATCACTCTAGTATCTTCGCTAAGAAAATCCTCAAAAGAGATCATGAGGAGTTGGACATGACTGAAAATGACTAAATAATAACAAAAATAGGTTTCTATATTTAAATATGTACATACATGAGTATGTATATACATATGTATATATGTATGTATGTATGCACATATCTTTGCAAATCTAAAGCTCTTTATAAATTCTAACTATTCTTGTCTTCCATGATAGTCTTCTTGTTCTCTTAATGAATTCAGTGCCTGGTTCATGACTTTCTTTTTTTTTTTTTCCATTTTTTCAAATGCTTTATTAACTTCTGATTTACATCATTTATTTCCTCCAGATTTTGAGTTACAAATTTTCTCCCCATTTTTCCCCTACCCACCACCACAAAATAGCAGTCCCACAGGATATCCCCTCCTCCATTCTGCTATCTCCCATATTTTTTCCCATACCCCTTTAGACTTTTCCAGTAGGGCATGGTGGATCTCTATGCCCCAGTGCCTGTATATCTTATTTCCCAATTACATGTAAAATAGTATTAATAATAGTATATATATTTAAACATTTGATTTTAAAACTTTGAATTAAAGATTCATTCCCTTCCTCCCTTGTCTCCTTTGTGACCCACCCTTACTGGGAAGATAAGCAGTTCAGTATAGGTTGTACATGTGTAGCTAATGCAAAACAATAACATAGTAGATATATTGTAAAAGACTGACTATATTTCCCTCCCTCCTGTCCCACCTCCCACTTGTTCTATTCTCTACTTTGATCCTGTCCCTTTTCAAAAGTGGATGCTTCCAATTTCCCTTCCCCCCCAGCCTGCCCTCCCTTCCATTGGATGATGGCCCCTCTCAGCCCCTTCCACCCTACTCTCCTGTAGGGTGAGATACCCTATTTAGTGTGTATTTCATTCCCTCCCCAAGCCAAATTCAATGAGAATAAGGTTGACACATTCCCTTTTGCCTTCCTATTCTTCCCCTCCATTGTAACCATTTTCCCTTGCCTCTTCTTTATGAGATAGTTTACCCCATTCTGTCTCTCCCCATCTCTTCTCATTATATTCCTCTCTCACCTCTTAATTTCACCTTTTAAGTATCATCCCTTCCTGTTAAATTGGTCCTGTGCCCTCTATTTATGTATACCTGTAAACATATATACACACATTCACATATGTATTCATATGCCCATATACCCTCATATATAGACATATATATATTTCTATTCCCTTCAACTATTTTCATACTGACAAAAGTTTCATCAGTTACAATTACTTTTTTTTTACATGTAGGAATGTTAATAATTCAACTTTGATAAGTTCCTTATGATTTCTTTTCCCTGTTTACCTTCTCATGCTTCTCTTGCTTCTTGTATCTGAATGTCAAATTTTCTATTCAACTCTGGTTTTTTCATCAAGAATGCTTGAAAATCCTCTATTCCACTGAATGACCATATTTTCCCCTGAAACATTGTAGCAGCAAGCACCCCAGCGTTCCCCAGGGTGTCTGCCAACACAGGTTCTCAGATATGCTTTGGTAAAGGAAAGCAACTCAAAATGGGTTAACAAGCTTACTTTAATCAGTCAAACATATATTGTTTACCGAGTTCAGGGGAAAAAGGTCAGCACCCCGAACTTCAGAGTATACAGACAGAATTATCAAGACAGAAACAGATCAAGTAGACAGCTTTCCAAAGTGTCCAACCATTATATCCATACCAAATCAACATCTGGGTTTCAACATCTAGGTTTTTCAAAGCCAAGGGGGGGCTCTCAACAATGGCTTCCCAGAATCCAGATCAAATCACAGAACACTTCTCAAAGTGAGCCCCAAAACAAAGCTACACATCAGGGCTTATATAGCCTTCTCCTGGCTCAGAGAATGTAACAACCTTATTGACTCACTGGCCAATCAAGAAGTATCTACTGAAAAACAAGCTTCCCTCCCCAGGCTTCTGGTGCACTTTAGCCTAGGGGCAGGGAAGATCTTTAAAATTTACATTTCCATTACAAACATGATACTCAGTTTTGTTGGGTAGGTGATTCTTGGTTTTTATCCCAGCTCCTTTGCCCTCTGGAATATCATATTCCAAGCCCTTCCATCCCTCAGTGTAGAAGCAGCCAGATCATGTGTTATCCTGATTGTATTTCCACAATATTCAAATTGTTTCTTCCTGGCTGCTTATAATATTCTCTCCTTGATCTGGGAATTCCAGAACCTGGCTATGATATTCCTAGGAGTTTT
Source organism: Petaurus breviceps papuanus (assembly GCF_028583685.1). NCBI lineage: Eukaryota > Metazoa > Chordata > Mammalia > Diprotodontia > Petauridae > Petaurus > Petaurus breviceps. The sequence continues at coordinate 1,068,382 of NW_027185809.1, forward strand.
CTTTTTGGGATCTTTTTCAGGAGGTGATCAGTGGATTTTTTCAACCTCTATTTTGCCCTCTGGTTCTAAAACATCAGGGCAGTTTTCTTTGAGAACTTCCTGGAGGATGATTTCTAGGTTCTTACTTTGATCATGGCTTTCAGGTAGTCCAATGATTTTTAAATTATCTCTCCTGGATCTATTTTCCAGGTCAGTGGTTTTTCCCAGATATTTCACATTGCCTTCTATTCTTTCATTTGTTTGGATCTGTTTAACAGCATCTTGATTTCTCATAAAGTCATTAGCTTCCATTTGCTCCAATCTAATTCTGAAGCAATGATTCTCCTCATTGAGCTTTTGAGATTCTTTTTCCATCTGGCAAATTTGGCTTTTTAAGGCATTCTTCTCCTCATTGCCTTTTTGAGCCTCTTTTGCCATTTGAGTTAGTCTATTTTTTAAGGTGTGATTTTCCTCAGTCAGGCTATTGACTCTCATTTTGTAATTTTCTTGCATTGTTCTCATTTCTCTTCCCAATTTTTCCTCCACTTCTCTTATCTGCTTCTTAAGGTCCTCTGTAGCCTGTAACCAGCTTGTATTTTCCTTTGAAGCTTTTGGTGCAAGAGTTCTGACTTCACTGTCTTCCTCCTGTTCCATGATTTGATCCTTTTTTGTCCCCAAAATAGGAGTCAATAATTTTGGAATCTTCTGTCTGCTTTGTTTTCTTTGCCTGGTCATGTCTCCCCTCAGTCACTTGACCCCTGGGCTTTTTGCCACAGTAGGACTCTGCCACCAGACAGGAGAGCTTTCATCCCAAACACTGGGGTTTTGTCAGCTGCCAGAGGTATTAGATGGGTGCCCTCTCTGATGCCTCCACGCGTTCTGGCAAGCTGGACACATGCCCCAGGACCTCCACCCTAGACTGTAATACAGATCCAAGCAGGTTAAAGCAAGAGCAGTTACCCCTTAGACTGGTCGCTTGGTCCCCCTACACTCTGCAGGCCAGGAGCTGAAACTGCCATGTGGCGGTGGCTGGTTGTGCTGGCCTCTCAGCAGCTTCTCTCCCCAGGAGCAAAAGCTGATGCACTCCCACTTACTGGGTCCCAAAGTCCAGACTGCACTGACCTCTCACTTTGTCCTTCACATTTATGTGTTGATAATTCTGGAAACAGCCACAGCTGCTGCTGATCTGGAGTCCCTCCAGCTGGTGGCTGGTCAGGCCTGCCCTGGGGCTAAAACCTCTGGCTCACTCAGGCCTGGGCTCGGCTCCCAGAGTGCTGTGCTGGCTAATTCCTGCTGGCCTGCCGGGCTGTCCTCAGAGGGAGGTTAGGTTCTCTGTGTCATTTTGTGGATTCTGCAGCTCCAAAGTTTGTTCAGAGCCCCCTTTTACATTGATTAGGGAAGGTGGAAGCCCGAGCCGCTTGGAGGTCTACTCCGCCATCTTGGCTCCGCCCCCAGTTCATGACTTTCTAATCTAACTCTTGCCATCCTACTTGGGGACATCAGCATACATATTGTTACTACCCCAAACAGCCTAACCTCATGATTCCTCACTGTACTCCTTTCCCATGATGTACACTTACAGCACAGTTACACATAGAGATCATTACATCTTTGATCTTGCCATCAACCACAAGGGCCCCACGTCTGTGTTCATGGACTCTGAAGTTCCTTTATTCATCATAATATGTTGCAATTTTGCCTCCCCCCTCTCTCTTGCAACTCCAAACCCCATCCTTTATTCTCATTGTGACCTCCAATCTCTCCATCCCTCACTTCTTTCCTAGGCCATCACCCCTACTGTGGTTACATTCTCTTTCCTTCTACAGATATATTTCACATCAGCTCTTATGATCTTTGTTTATCAAATGGAGAATTCAAGTAAAGACAAGTGATTTTGCTTGGGTTGAGGTTCATGGTATAATTGGGATTAGAAGCACTGGGCTTCTGGATTTATCAAAGGTGTTTAATAGGTGACCGCCTGGCTGCATTGCAACACTACCACTGTAGGCTGGAGCTGGGTTAAAAAGTAACTAGGAAATATTTAACAAATTAAAAACATACAATACAACATAGATAATGTGAATATGTGGTTTTCTAAGTCAGTATACAGCCAGCAGGGACCTGCACATACAAGTTAGTGGCCCCCTTTCCATTTGAGTCTGAAGCCGCTGGTGTAAAGCTTCGGAAGAAGGATAAAGGGTAGATAACTAGGGTGCTGGCGTTGCTGAAGTCAGATTTCAAAGCAGCTCACGCAGCTCTACATTCCTCCAGGTTAACGTCCCCATGCCACCACTCTTCTCCTGCCTTTTGGTTTTAGAGAGAGAATTACAATTTCTTCTTTAGCTATCTACTAAGTGTTAATGATTCTGATTCTGTTTTTCTTCATGGAAAGCGTCTGCGGCTCACCCCAATGTGTGTATTTCCCTGTGTATATTTTGATCATGGTTAGAGAGGACAACTGGGGAAAAAAGGCTTTAGTTGCTAGCATGTGTGTGAGTGGATAGTGATTTGAAATTAGTCTGGAAAGATAGGTCGGAATCAAATTGTGGAGGGCTTTAAATAAAAAACGGAGGAGTTTGTATTTGTTCCTAAAGGCCTTCATCAGACAAACTTGCTATAAAATGTTCTTCCAGTTTCTTGTTTTCCTTCTAATCTTGGTTGTATTAGCTTTGTTTGTGGGCCTTATCTCTTCTTAATTCTACTACTTTCATCTGATTCAATCTGTTTTCAGATCTTGTATGAGAATACACCCCACTCAAGGTATCTAAGCTTGGGTTAGCTTGGTGGTGCAGTGGATAAAGTGTTATACCCACATCAGGAAGACCTGAGTTCAAATTCAGCCTCAGACACTTACTAGTTGTGGGCAAGTCTCTAAACCTCTTCCAGTTTCAGTATTTTCAGCTGTAAAATGGTGATAATAATAACACCTACTTCCCAGCATTGTTGTAAGGATCAAAAGGGATAATATTTGTAAAGTACTTAACATAGTGTCTAGCACACAGTAGGTGTCTAGTAATTGCTTGTTTCCTTCCTTTCTTCTAACCCTTAAAATACCCAAAACCTGTCAGGGTGTGTTTTCAGTGGGAAACATTATCCGAAAAGCCTTCCTTCTTTTTCTGTACACTTAGCTTTACAGGTTGCATTACAGAACCCAGCAGAGGACAACAGGTGTCAGTTGGAACCACCCAAGCCTGTGCAGAATTAATTTAAATGTTCAAGGAATTGTTAGGCATATATTCCTCCCCCAAAGCAAGGGAATGACTTTCAGTTACTCTTCCATTGTGTTCATGGGTTTCTATGGCAAGACTAAAGCCTATTTAGGGGAGAAGAAAAAGGGATGGGATGGTACAGAAATAGAATAGAAATGTAATGAAATTCATTATTAGAGAAAAGAAGAGGAAAGGAAAAAGAAGTAAAGAGATAAAGGGGGAAAATGCGCATCTAGGGCAGGGGAGAAGATTGCCTTCGGTTTTCTCAAGTGCCATTCAGACCTGGATCTGAATCTGGATTGGTTTGTGGGCCTTCTTTCTTCTTAATTCCACTACTATAGGTAGTACTCTTTCACAAATGAAACTTTGAAGCTGTTTAAGCCTACAAGTTTCTCCATTGGACACATTTCTTTTCTTTGTTGTTGGGTCATTTCAGTTGGATTTGACTCTTCATGACCCCATTTGAGGTTTTCTTGGCAAAGATACTGGAGTGATTTGTCATCTCCTTTTCCAGCTCATTTTACAGATGAGGAAAGTGAGACAAACAGGGTTAAGACGCCTGTCCAGGGTCACATAGCTAGTAAGCATCTGAGGCCAGATTTGAACTCAGGAAGATGAGTCTTCCTGATTCCAGGCCTGGCACTCTATTCACTGTGCAATGTAGCTGCCCCTTAGTCCCTTAGGGAACTCATTTTCTCCCATGGCTAACATAATACATTTTAACCTCTTTCTCCCCTAATCCCAGTCATCTGGAAAAGCCACCCTGCATGCAAACTCCAAGTTCCCAAGCTCCGATCTGCTGCTTTTCTGTGCTTCTGTCCAAATTCACTTGAACCCTATCTATCCTCTTAGTCTCCATCCTTCCTTCCCCTGTCTATCCCTTTCATTGGGCCTCAATTCTCCCCCATTCCATTGTTAACAAACTTCCCTTCCTTGGGTCACTTTCTCACAATAACCCAAATCTGGTTTTTCCCTGAGGATTCTACACTTCTATCTTCTCTTTCTAATGCTGACCACTCCTTTCCCCACTCCCTTGTCTTATAAGCCTTAGAGGTGAAGCTATCTCATTCTTTACTCTTCACTGCCCATTCTAAAATACTTGCTTTGCCAGCACTGAATCATAGTAATAAATAATAACAAATTAATAAATACACTTTAATAAATAAACAAACTTAATAAGTACTTGTTGATTTAACTTCACCATTATAATCTAAAACCGGAAAGGTTTAAATGACCTCAGAGGTCATTTAGTTCAACCTTTCCCATTTTATAGATGAGGAAAGCAGGGTTTACAATTAGAAAATGACTTGTTCAGATTGGCTAAGATGACAAAACAGGAAAAAGACAAATTCTGGAGAGGATGTGGGCAAATTGGAACATTAATGCATTGCTGGTAGAGTTGTGAACTGATCCAGCCTTTCTGGAGAGCAATCTGGAATTATGCCCAAAGGGCTAGAAATCATTTCATATCCTTTGACCCAGCAATACCACTCCCAGGGTTATATCCCAAAGAGATCATAGAAGTGGGAGGAAGACCCATATGTACAAAAATGTTTATAGCAGCTCTTTTTGTGGTGGCAAAGAATTGGAAATTAAGGGGGTGCCCATCAATTGGGGAATGGCTGAACAAATTGTGGTATATGCATGTTATGGAATACTATTGTGCTATAAGAAACGAGGAACAGATGGTCTTCATATTTACCTGGAGAGGCTTATACAAACTGATGCTGAGGGAGAAGAGTAGAACCAGGAGAAATTTGTACACGATTACAGACACAACGTGTGATGACCAACTTTGATAGACTGGACTCTTCTCAGCAATGCAGTGATATAAGTCAATCCCAAAAGACTCATGACGGAGAGAAATATGTGCATCCAGAGAAAGAACTAGAAAGAACTGAGTGTATATCCAGGTGGAAGCAAAAATACCTGATCTTTTTCCTCTTTATGGTTTTTTTTTGGTTTTATGTCCTCTTTACCATTTTTTCATTCCATCTGATGCAATCTGTGTTTATAACCTGATTAATGTATAATATGAAAGTATTTACAGATCCTATACTTGACTATATGCTGCCATGGTGGGGCGAGGAGGGAAGGGGACAAAATGTGAAACTCAAGGAATTGTGGAATTGAATCCTGTAAACTAAAAAGAAACAAACAAATGAATTAAAAAATAAAAAAAAAAAGAAAATGACTTGTTCAAGGTCACCTTTGAAGTTAATTCCATCTGACTTTACCATTTCCTCCCAATTCTTGTAGCTGTCAGTTACTATTGTCCTTAACACCCTCCCATTTTTCATGACGTTGTCACCTGACTCACAGTCAATATCCACAATGAAGCCTCTTCTAATATCACCATATCATACTATATCAAGCTTCTCAGTTTCTATGACTTCTCCTTCCACTCCACTTAAGTCATTTAGCAGGTTCTCTTAACCTTCACTGCCACTTCATTTTACCCTAGTTCCAAAATTTGAAATTATCTTCCTTGGTCCCAATCTGTTATCTCTCTAACTCTCCTTGTCCTTTACTTGCCCTATACCTATTTGCCTCTGTCATGACTATATAACCTGTGACCCAGAACTGAAGTTCTGCATTTACAAGGACTTTATTCAGTTTTGGGGACTTCTCAATAATCATACCCCAGTTGCTTTATGTCTCACCCAGTATTTAATCTAGGAACACCAGAATTTGGCTTACATCTAGCCCTATAATTTCTATAGAGAAAAGATGAAAAGGGCCCTCACTTTCCATGCTGGAACTGAGGCTAACAAGACATTAAATTCAAGATGGGCCATCTCTCACTCAACAACCACAAGAACAAGGAAATCAAAGGACTGACACCATAGTTCATGAACATTCAAAACAACTGTCCTTCCTTCTTGGGTGAACTCTGTCTCTCTTAAGTTTTCCTCAATCACAGAATTACTGAATCTAGGAATTGGAAGAGATCTCAGAGACATTCTAATCTAACCCATATTTGTATTAGAAATTCCTCTACAACATCCTCAAGAAGTGGTCAGCCTTCACTTGAAGATTTCTACTTTCCATTACCTTCCAAGGAAACCCATTCTACTTTCAAAAAACTATAATTTTAAAGAAGTTTTTCTGCACATCAAGCCTAAATCTGCCTCTCTGCAGCTTCCAACCATTCTTCCTAAGTTTTCCCTTTGGGATCAAGCAGGATAAATTTAATCTTTCTCCAGCATGAAAGTCCTTCAAATGCTTAAAGATAGCCATCATGTTTTTCCTATTTCTTCTTTTCTCCATACTAACATCTTTGGTTTCTTCAAATGATCTTTATGTAGCATCATTTCCTCTCCCCTTACCATTCTATTGTGTGTCTGTTGATGCTTTCATTAATCAGTCTTTCCTAAAATTGGCTCCCGAAACTGGTTCATCTAGTGTGATATACAGTGAAACTATTATATCCCTGGTTTAAACACTGTCCCACTTGATGTAGACTAAGGTCATATCAGCTTTTCCACCCCAGCTACACTGTTATTGACTTACATTGAGCTCAAGATCCATCCACAGGTATTTTTCTTTTTCTTTCAAAATATTTTATTGATATTTTGTCATTACATTTAATTTATTTAAATTATAATTTTGAGAAATTATAGTTTCTCAATATATGCCTTCCTTTACCTCCTCCCAGGGAGCCTTCTTTTGTAAGAAAATAAAAATAAACAAAACCAACAGATACATTGCAACATTTCACACTCATGATCCACTACTACCTTTCCAATGAAAAGAGGGAGATATGTAACACCTTTTTTTACATTACTTAGCTCATTAAAGCCTAGGAGAAATATAATGACTGCTAAGGTTCATGTGGTTCTTTACTCTTTGACTTTAAAGGAGTTTATTTTAGATGAAAAGCTATGAGTTCAGTCAAAATTTTTCTGGGTCCCCAGTTAGGAAAATTCCTAACATTTACTCCACCTATCTTTGCATTGATAGCTATTTCTAGTTAACTTCTGGTTTCTTGGTGGTTTAGGAAAAACTCAGTTTACTGAAATAATTTAGGTAACAAAACAAGAAATTACATTATTTTTTCTAAGGATAGACAGAAACTGGGAAGAGAAATTGGGACTTCTCTCAATCCAAGTTTTCTACTCTGAAATGTTGACCACCCTCCTTGATATCTCCCTTCTCTGTCACACCTCAGTGCCACCTTTGCTCCTGATGGGTGTGTCAGAAGACTACATTTTGTTCAAACTCTAAAATCTATCTAGCTTGATAATTTGTAGATGACCCTGGGGTTGGCCAAGGTTCCTATCTGAATACAATTATCATGCAAGATCTCTACATTTTGAAGGACTCTTCCATATGTAGTCTAAAGCTTATAAGATTGACTGGGCATTTTATCATTTCATTTAATCAGGGTGAGGTTGAGTAAAATCAATCATCCCACCCTTATAAAGCAAGATTGGACATTATAATTCCTCAGCATTCAGTTTCATTCATTGTTCTTTTTGTTGACATTATTAGAGTCAATTTGGTTCACACAAATATTCCTTTGTTTCATTGAACTGAGTTTCTCTAGGTCTTTTTTCACATGAATTATTGACTAGTTATGCCTCCCTGTCTTATATCTGTGAAGTTAATTTTTTTTCCTCTTCAGGCTTAGGATTTTACATTTATCTTTACCAAATTTCATCTTATTAGATTTGGTCTATGATCCTAGACTGCTGAAACTTTTCGGTTTGTGACTGGCATTCAATGGGTTAGCCATCTCTCTCAGTTTTATATCATCTGCAATCTGATACTGCAGATCTATACTTTCATCTAAGTCATTGATAAAAATGTTCAATAGTGCAGTATAGATCCATTAGAGACTGCCTTTCAAATGGATATTAACCTATTAATGACTACTCTTTGGATCAAGACATTTAAACAGTTTCTAATCAATGTAACGCTACAAATAATTTTGTCCACATTTCTTTATCTTGACTGTAAGAATAGCACAAAAGACTTTCAAATGTGTCAAACTGTGGATGACCTTCTCCCATAGCTTCATCAGACAATAATGAGAACAATAGAATTTAGTGAGTGCCATCATGTACAGTCTTCCTTTTTCTTCCATCAAGGAAAACCCGAGTTCTCAGACTCCTACACACAACAAGAGCAATCTTCTCAAGTCCTCTCCCTATACTGTTGCCTTTGATATTCATATATTACCTGTACAAAGGTAAATTTGTGGTTCCTTAAAATGTAATTTATTTTATGGCCTGTATCAGTGCCCCCCCAACCACCCTCCAGAAACACAGGAGGTGAGTTTGAATCCTAGCTCTGCCATTGTGTGTGTGACCTTGGGCTTAACCTTTTTAAGTCACAGTTTCCTTCTCTGCAAAATAAGGGGGTTGGACTAAATGACCTCTTAGAATTTTTTCCAACACTAGATCTATGAATCCATGATCTATGATCCAACTGTCCAACATCCAGGAATAAAAATGAGCAAATTAATGAATTAGAATTTTCTGATCTTTGTTTTATTGTGAAGGACACTTACTAGTTTAAATAATATTAAAAATTTTAATTATAGAAGACAAGATGTAAAAGTAATATTGACATTTTAGCATATTTCTAATGATGTCACGTATACAAGTGTTTTGAATGGTACAAAATAACACAAATGTAAGGTATATTGTTGAGTTTATAAGTGGAATATCATTGGCTAAATATTGACTATAAGGTACAATACCTTTTCAAATCAATAAATGGTTGGAATTAAAAATAGATGTTCAAACAGGGCCATTTCCGTAGATAATATACTCATTGATCTTTTTTTTTGTTTGTTTTTTATTGTTTGTAGAGCAAAATGATCTGAGACATGCCTATATTCTATGCTGTGCACATACTTTAAACTTTAATAGTATAAAGCTAAACTAAGACATTTGGGACACTTTGACTATGCACATAAACACATATATTTACATGCTAGCAGGTACTAATTGCAGCATGATATAGTTTGTTTTGTACTTGGTTCTTATTTTGTTCCTTTAACTTCCAATATTTGTATTTGTTTTGTACGTTAAAACGTATGGATATTGTGGATGGGAGATGATGTCTAGTAACAATTACCTGGCAATACAGCAATAGTACTATTGCTCACCATGTTTATTGAATTATTGAAAATTTAATGAAGTTATTGAGAAGAACAATTTTATTCTAATTTTTAAAAGTCAAAGTCCATCTCTTTTGCTTTTTTAGTAAAATATCCCTAAACCTGAATTCCTTGTCCATTTGGAACAAGGGAAATCCTGGGAAATGAAGCCTTTTTTATTTCTGACTATGTTGTCTTTAGTCCGTCTGTCCTCACTCACTCCTAATATGGTGGAGAACAGAGCATCTGGCATTGGGCTTGCAGAGATGCATAATTGACCATGTGACCTTATGTCTTATGCCAGTGTGGTACTAATGACCATATGACAAGAGACAGCATCCCCAGAGGAATTCTCCTTTTTGTCAAAGATTTCTTTTTAATTAGCATCATTGAGAAAATAGTCTCCTTGCTTTTCTGATTAAGAAATCTCAGAATCTCCAAGTTGGAATACATCTTAGAAGTATTTTAGTCCAGCTGATATCTGAGCAGGGATTCCACCCTGCAATATCCCAGGCAAATGACAATTTAGCCTCTGTTTGAAGACTTTCAGTAATGGGGAACTCTCTTCCTAACATAGTCCATTCTACTTCTGAACAGTTCTAATAGTTTAGGATGTTTTTCTTGACATAGAGCTTAAATCTGTTTCTCTGCAATTTCCACCTATTGCCCACAGATCTATTCTATGTGACCCAGCAGAAAAAAATATAGTTTGTCTTCCCTATGACAACTCTTCAAAGACTTGAAGACTGCAAATATATCTCGCCTAAATCTTCTATTTTCCAGCATAAGAATGTCTGGTTTCTTCAGCTGAATGCCACATGGCATGGTCTCTGCTCCTCTCACTGACCTGGTTGCTCTTCTCTGCTTCTTTTTCTAAATAATTGTAAATCATTCCTCTAATAGTTCATTCTAGAATTTTGCCATAAATTAGAGTAAAGCTTATAGAATGATATTTCAAAGACTCTACCTGTTTTCTCTTTTTAAAAACTAAGACGTGTCCATTTTCAGGAGTGGAATTGGGACTTGAACCCAGGTCTTTCTGGCCACAAAGAATGTCCTGCCTGCCATATCACTTTTGCCTCTGTAGTTACACATTCCTTTGAGTTATGGAATTTGATTCAATTCAACAGAGATTTATTGAATATCCCTGCTATCAAGGTACTATAGGTATTGGGAAGCAAATATGAAAAATGATGTAAATATATTTTGTATGATTTCATATGGGTAATTGATATCATATTGCCTGGCTTCTCAGAAGGTCAAAATGAAAAAAAATGTTAAAGAGAAATAAATAATAAATATGAAGAAGAAAAAAAATTATGTAATCCTCAACCTTGAGAAGCTTATGAAGGGGAATATGACATATATGTGTAGGGGAGAGTGAACTTAGTATTTATCCTTCCCCCAACTCAGCTGATACATTCATAGGATATAATTACAGATGGTGAGGTGTCTGTGTGCTAACAAATTGCTAACACACAGTGATCCCTTTGGGAAATATGAACATCTCTCTCTGATTCAGTCAGAAGGGAACAATGTCATTGAATGACTGTTAACCCCCCTTGGTTATGCCCTTGCAGGACTTTAAATAACTAAGCCCTGGAGACACTCTTCAGTTGGAGTTAGCCTGGAAGGGTCAAGGCTTGAGCCAGTGGTTGGGAAAGAACCAAACTTATCAGTTTTCTCCTCAGTCTTCCTTCATTGGTCATAGCAGCAGTTAGTCACCCAGAGGTAGACACCCCACTCAGAAGTTAAGAGTTAGTTCAAAACAGTTTGAGGCACCCTAAGAGAGAGTGAGAAGATGCATATTCTCCAAATCAATAGGTACAGTGAGGCATCTGAGTGCACTTGGGTCTGGAAGCAGTTTTTGAGGAAAAGGGTCTCTTGGTGGAAGAAAAGAGAGTTGGCTATGTAACTCTAGAAACTGAGAAGCAGCAACATGAGGACTCCACAAAGAGGGAAAGGAGATGGAAACCCTGTTATACCAAAGTTCCAAGTTATCTTGATTACATATGTTCCCTATGCATGTGTCTTGTTACTATTATATTTTGAGTGTACTATTCCAATGAATACTGTGTGCATTTATGGAAAGGTATCTAAGTTTTCTGAGTAGCCTATGTTTTGTAGTTACTATTTTTCCTACATCATCTTTTCCCAAAAGCTAATTGTGACAACTGACTGATTGTTAATGGTAACATAGTGGTGGGGGCTCATGAACTATAATGTTAAGAGTGAGTACTCATAATCTAGAGAGATTCTCCATCCTCTTGGATGCCCTAGTTTGCAAGGATCTACTGAAGAAAAATGAGCATTTTTTCGGTTATTAGTAGGCTTACTTGTGGTACTGCTGTATTGCTTTGTTCTACTGATTAGGCATGTTTGCTTATATATGTATGTGCTGTTATGACATGTGCATGTAATATGTCCTACACATAATCTAGAATGTTAGTCACTAGAGAGTTATCTAGGATTTGGGACTGTTGACAGATATTTCCCAAAGCACACTGGTTGATTTTCTGAGAACAATAAATGTTTAAATGAGGGGAGGATGAAAGGGTAGATCCTTTCAGATTTGAACAGATCATTTCACATCTTGTAAAGGCTGTAAAACTTTCATCTGAACTAAATCTATGCTCCTTTATATATGCAAATAAATATAAAATAAAGTAGAGATAAAGGCAAGGTACCCTCAGAAAATCTAAAGAGGCAGTGCAAAGTTTTAACTAGGGACATAAAGGAAGGCTTCATGGAAGAAATTGTACCTGAGCCTAACCTTAAAGGAATATTAATAATAACAGCAAAAATAACAATAATAAATCACATTTAAATTGTGCTTTAAAGTTTACAAATCATCCTACATATGCTGTTTTTAAAAAAATAATGTATTTTCCTCAATTATATGTTAAAATAATTTAAAATATCATTTTAAATTTAATAAATCACATTTAACAAATTAAATAATTCAATACATTAAAATTAATAAATTAGTTTAATTTATTTTAAATTAAATTTAATACATTAATTTAATTTATTTTAAATTAAATTAAATTTAATAAATAAATTTAATTTTAATAATAATTTTATTTGTTTTTGTTTTTTGTTTTTGCTTTTTGGAGGGCAACTGGGGGTAAGTGACTTGCCCAAAGTCACATGGCTAGGTGTGTGTGTGTGTGTGTGTGTGTGTGTGTGTGTGTGTGAAGTGTCTGAGGCAGGATCCAAACCCAGGTCCTCCTGACTCCAGGGCCAGCACTCTATTCACTGCACCACCTAGCCAACCCTTTTAATAATAATTTTAAATAATAATTAAAAAGTTTTGAGTTCCAAATTCTATTCCTTCCTCCCTCTCTTATTCTCTTTCCCCCTTCCTGAGATGGTAAGTAGTCTGATATAGGTTATACATGTACATTCATTCTACATATATTATTGCATTCAATCTTCACAAATAATATTTATGAGATTGCTACTAAGGATATTAATATGCCCATTTTATAGATGAGGAAACTGAGATTCAAAGAAGTTAAGTGACTTGCCTAGAGTAATATAGTTAATGATAATAATAATAGCAATAGTTTTATATAGTGCTTTAAAGTTTGTAAACTGTCTGAGGGAAAATCTGAAACTAGGTCTTCCTGATTCCAAGTCTTCCCCTCTATTTACTAAGCCAAGTTGCCTAAGAATGATTCCTTACTTCCCTTCTCTCCTTTATTAATTTTAAATATAGGATAAAATTCAGAGAGAGAAAAGGTCTCAATCAGGTATGTTCTTTAGTACATGTTTATTGCTTTCCAGATACTGTTCCTACAATTCAGGTAATTGTAACCAAGTGAATGGTGTTAGCTACTATATATATTATATATAGTTATAATTAAGCAGACGAACAGGGCAGGTTTTCCCTAGCAATGGATTACCGAGTCATGATGAACTTATCACATTTCCACTAATTTAGATATTGGGCTAAACCTATTTTCCACCAAACTACCTCTTGGTTTTCCTAGCAGTTCTTGTTAAATAAGGAGTTTCTTCCCTTTGTAGCCTGTGCTGCTGGATTTGTTGAATTGTTATTGAGTTGTTTTTCAGTCCTGCTCAATGCTTCATGACCCCATTTAGGGTTTTCTTGGCAAAGATACTGGAGTGGTTCACCATATTGCCCTACAGTTGTCTGTTTCTAGGTTTTACTATCTAGTTTATCCCACTGATCTACTCTTGTGTACTCTTACCATATCCTTTTTTAGCTTTTCTTCTAAATTAGAGTTTCATTTTACCTGTTCTCTAGCCAGTAGATGATCTGATATTGCACAGACAGCTATTTCTGAAATGACTGCTATGTCAGTAACCTGTCTGTGAGGATTCAGATAATTTCATTTTTGTGTGTGATGTCTTTTCATTGGGGTTGTTGTGAGGATAAATGAGAGAATATTTTTAAAGCTCTTAGCAGAGTGCCTGGCAAATAGTAGGCACTATATAAATATTAATTCTGCCCCTCTTCCCATCCTCGTACTGCACACCATGCCCTCTGATTCTTCTGGAAGAACATGTTTGGTATCTATCTCTGTGGCTTCATATTAATCTACAAGCCTGTGAATTCGTTCATTTCTTCCTGACAAAGCATAATTTTGTGACATAGGGTTTTGTTTTGCTTTTGTTTTGGGGAGTTGTTTTCCCTGTGCCCAACCTCATACTGAAGCTAATCAGTAACAATAGATTTTGATAATTATTTAATTAGAATATAATTTGAGATCTAGTAATGCTAATCTCCCTTCATTTTTTCTACTTCCTACTTTCTAAAAAATAATTTCTTTTGTATAATTTTAAAAATATATTTATTATCCCTCCTTTCCCCAATGAATAACAAAAAGAGAAAAGGAAAACCCTTAAAATATGTTTATTCCAGTATGACAAATTCCTTCACTGGTTGTGTCCAGAAAGTATGTCTCATTCCTCATCAATTCTCTAGCAGGAAGTGGGTGGTGTATTTCATCTCCTAAGGTTTTAGCAGATAGATATGAGAAAGCAAAACATTTCAGGCATGGGAATGGCCTGCATGAATGCATGGAGGTAGGAGACAATAATAATAGTAGCTAATATTTATATGGCACTCTAAAGCCTGTAAAATACTTTATGTATATTAACTCTGGGACTGATGAGACATAGGAAGAGCCAGTCATCCGGTCTGGCTGAAATATGAAATGTATGCAGGATAGGGAAAGTGAGGTATGTTTGGAAAGGTAGTTGGGAGACAGACTGTGGAAGGCCTTAAATGACAGACTGAATTTTGATGCACATGTGGCCATGAGATGATCAATCACAATGCTAACCAAGAATCCACTTTATGATATGGATGGGTAGGGGTACAGAACTCAGAGCCAAGAACTGGAAGAACCTTAACTTTGCTTAGGGGTCTGCTGGAGCCCTTGCTTGAAGGAGCATATTGTTAAATTTTCAGTATGCTCATTTACACCTTGGAAACTGACAAAGACTACAAAAAGAGATGGAGAAAATAATAATCATATGAATTAAGCAGGAACAGCTGCGGACTTCAGCAAACATTAGTTTAGCATAGATCATACGATTATAAGGAACCTCAAGGGATTATCTAGTCTAGCTCCCTATATTTGCACAAATGAGGTATTATCCCTTTCTTAAAGATGAGGTAATCTAGGTTCAAAAACATCTCAGACCTGACTTCTGACTCTCTTGGATATAGATCTGGGCAATGGATTTCCCCTACCTTTACCCTCCCCCCACCCCCATTAAAATTCTCTTGCGTGTTTCTCTCTGCAGGGAGCATCTTTCAGCTAGCTGTCACTTAGGATTTAAGAAGCAGTGTGCTGTATGGAAAGGGCACCACACACTCCCCCCCATACATATACACATACACATATGCATATATATACATATATATGTATATATAAAATAACTGGGCATTCTTGGGCAAACTAAGCCTTCTGGACCTCATTTGGGTCCTTTCCAGCCTTAGGATCTGTGATGAATGAGTCCATGCTAAGGGATCCTATAGTTGAATTATAGATTTAAACCTGGACAGGACCCCAGAAGTCATCTAAATCATAGGTCCCATTTTGCAGATGATGAAACTGAGGCACAGAAAGCTTAAGCAAATGCCCAAGGCTACAAAGGTAGGTGTCAAGAGGCAAGATTTGAATCCAGGTCTGACTCCAAAGCCATCAATGTTTCTGCTGTACTGCTCTATGATTCTATGATTTCAAGAGTGATATGAAGTGGGTAATATTAGTATCTGAATTATAAGTGAATACAAGGTGATTGTGCTCAGTGCCATATCCTCTTTTTTTAGCCTTTCTTCTAAATTAGGGTTTCTTTTTGCCTGTTCTCTAACCAGTAGATGATTTGATATTGCACAGACAGCTATTTCTGAAATGACTGCCATGTCAGTAACCTGTCTGTGAGGATTCACATAATTTCATTTTTGTGTGTGATGTCTTCTCAGTGGGGTTGTTGTGAGAATAAATGAGAGAATATTTTTAAAGCTCTTAGCAGAGTGCCTGGCACACAGTAGGCACTATGTGCAGCGGATAGAGTGCTGGGCCTAGAGTTAAGAGACTCATCTTCCCGAGTTCAAATCTGGCCTCAGGTACTTACTAGTTGGGTGACCCTGGACAAGTCACAACTACTTGCCTCAGAAAATGACCTGAAGAAGGAAATGGCAAGTCATTCCAGTCTCTTTGCCAAGAATACCCCAAATGGGGTCATGAAGAGTTGGATAGGACTGAAATGACTAAAGAGGGACAGGACTCAGGACCAGGAATGGGCAGACCTTTAGCTTTGCTCAGCGGTGTGCTGGAGCCGGCCCAAATGGGCTTGAAAGAAAAGATTGTTAAATTTCTAGTGTGAGCATTTATACCTTGGGAACTGGCAAGTGTTACAAAAAGTGATAGAGGAAATAGTAATTCAGATTAAACTTCAAAGTGTGTCCTGAGTAAATTTTATTTTGGAGAACCAGTTGTTAATCATTTACCAGCACACTCCTGGCTCTGCTCCTCATTTCAGTCATTGCTGGACTTAGTTTCTTTGTTCTGCACCTCATTATGTTTCTCTACTGGCAAAGGGTTGTGTATAACCTGGACAAAAGATGCAGAAAACACTTTACTTTCTTTAAAAAAATTATTGTGAACTCAACAAATCAACAAAAACGAACATTTCTATATACAAAGAACAACAGAGAATTGCATATGAAACTGAATTTCTATTACATAATGAAAAAAGTATATATTCAATTTAATGCAGTAGTCCACACATTTCATTTCATTTTCTTTTCTTTTTTTTTTTGAGGGGGAAAGGCAGGGAAATTGGGGTTAAGTGACTTGCCCGAGGTCAAACAGCTAGTAAGTAAGTGTCCAAGTGTCCGAGATGGGCTTTGAATTCAGGTCCTCCTAACTCCAGAGTCAGTGCACTCTTTACTGCACCACCTAGCTGCTCCCAGCTACACATTTCTAATGATGCTTTTAAATTTTTTTTTAAATAATGTAAATGGGTATCATATTTTGTCAAAAACTTTCCCTGTACTTATGAATATAATTGCATGATTTAAAAATTATTTTTGTTATTAATAAGGTCTACTGTGTTTAGAGTTTTCCTAATATTGAGCCAATCCTGCATTCCTAGTATAAATCTAACCTGGTCCAATGGTATAGTCATTTGACGTTGTTGTTCTAGCTTCTCTGCTAACATTTTATTCAACATTTTTGCATCAATATTCATTAGAGATATTGGTCTATAGTTTTCTGCTTTTTCTCTTTCTGGATTAGGTATTAGGACCATATATGTTTTACAGAAGATATTTAGCAGAATACCCTTCTTTCCCAATTTATTATATATGTATGTGTGTGTGTATATATATATGTATATATATATATCTCACAAAGAATTTATATAATGTTGGAATTAATTGCTCGTTGGATGACAGAATTCACTTATAAATTCATCCGATACTGATTTCCCTCTCCCTGCTCCCCCCCACCATCCCCTTAGCCTTTGAAAGTTTCTTTTTTACTTGTTCAATTTCTATTTATGACATTGTTATTGGAATTCTCTATTTCTTATGTTAACTTGAGTATTTTATAGTTTTGTAAATATCCATCTATTTCATTTGTTATCAGTTTCACTGGCATATAATTGGGCAAAATAGTTTCTAATACTTTCCTTCATCTCCTCTATATTTTTTGCAACTAATTTTTCGTTTTCATTTTGCCTATATAGAAGCATTTATCTTTTTTGATTTTCCCCTTAGTATTTTGGAATAGATTGTTCCTTATTCTTATCTGCAGTCTCTGAAAATGGGGTTAATCCAATTAGCCAATATCTCTCATAGGAAGAAAAAATTGGGAGGATCATGGTAAAACCTCCCTCAAGGCAGAGGCATAAATTATATAAAGACAGAGTGTTGGACACAAAGGATGAAGAACAACTAGAATACAATGTTATTGCATGAGACAACAAAAGAATAATTTAAGGTAGAGAAGGGGCAAGTATATGACAGTGTATCTGAGGGACTGGACTGGAGTGTGGGGAAGGAACTGTGTCCTAACCACTTCTCGGGACACATATGTTCTGGCTGTCTCCTATGCCTGGAATTTTCTCCCTCCTTGTCTCTATCTCTGAGATTTCCTGGGATTGTCTGACTTCCTGCAAGTCCCAGCTAAAATCTTTCTATAGGAAGCCTATCCCTATCTCCTTTAATTCCAATAATAATCCCTATGTTGATTTTTCCACACAGAACTAGTTTGTATATGGTTATTTGCACGTGCTGTTTCTACAACTAGATTGCAAACTCCTTGACAGCCAGGATTGCTTTTGGCCAAGCTTAGCACAGTGCCTGGCACGTAGAAGAAAATTGCTTGTAGACTTGACTTGACTTTATGGAACCCTTGATTTTGGAAGTCTTTGACCATAGAGACCAGGCTGAGTAGAACCTTTGGCAAGCACTGAGGGAGTGGCTAGGCCAAAAGACCACTGATTGGGCTTCTGGAACTTTAAGCTCCCCAAAGCAGCCACTTGCTATAACACTTCTAGAAAACATTTGCTTGTCTATTGCTAAGCCCTAGTTGGTACTGAAAGGGTAGCATCAGATTACCCTTCATCCAGGCTTGCCTCTTAGGAGTTGGGTGATATCAAATGGTCCTTCTATTGATATGGGTAGGATACAGGAGGCCTTTATTTTATTTTTTTTATATGTATGGAAGACACCTTGTTTAAATTCAGTTAAGACATTTTCAAACAAATTATAATTATAGACTTTATGGTTTTATATGCAATCTTTTCATATTTGAATTTTGATTGACACTATTTAAAATAATAGAGTAAATATGTTCAAAATAATTGATGATATATGTTTGGCTTTGTCTCAGGCCATAACTGAGTAACTTAGAGGGTAGTTCTGCCCTGAAGATGGGACAGAAAGCTTTCTTACATCAATTAAAAAGGTGTGTGTGACTCAGGACAAACAGGGATGCTTATGAATCTATTTGCAATTCATTCATTACTCCTAAATACAGGTGTTCAATCAATTCAGGTGATGACTGACAAGGAAGTACCAGGTCACAGGTGTGACCCTATTTGGATTCAGTTGAAGGGCTGTACTTGAGGAACTAGAGGGCCACATGTGGCCTTGAGGCCATAGGTTCTCCACCCCTCAAATAGGTTGCAACTCAGCCAGAGTCTGGGGCCTCCAGGCCTGGCCCCCTGCCTCCTCTGCTAGCCCTCTAGGACCCTGCCTAAGAGAAACTGCTTCTTACAGATGTTCTTTTGCACAGGTCATCAATAGCACAGCCTACCACAAGAGAGGCATACTCAAATGACCTTTGGTGGCCATTAACCCATTAATGTGGGATACCTTGAATGATGCATCCTGGCAAGTCCTCTGAGAAGAATGAACAGAGAACCTAATGGCTAATTTGTGAGAGATAAGATCTTCATCTAGACTGGTTACTAGCAACCATTGGGAATAGGTGAATGGCCTGGAGGGAACAGCTGTGGAATATGAAAGGCTCTCTCTGCTTTGGAGTTAAGACCAAGAGAAGAATTTGCATATACCTCTTATTACGTGCAACTGTAGGTCATTTCAGTAACCATCAGCATTATCTTGTGCCTTCTGCTGGACTAAACAACCAGACTGATGCCCTTATGAGAAAAACTCTCTATGTCTTGAGGCTAATATTCAAACCTCATCAAGAGATAGTTTTTTTCCCCCTGCAGATCTGTTAATTAGCTATTTTATATTTCCACCTGCATTGAGTACAAGTCAATCAAGCAAGATGTCCCTTTTGATTCTCTCTCTCTCTCTCTCTTTCTCTCTCCCTCCCTCCCTCTCTCCCTCCCCCCCCCCTTGCCCACTCTTCTTCAGCTCAATCCTGTAGCTGCTCTCACAACCATAATCACTCCAGTAGATGCTTCTTGCCAGTACACCCAGGCCTTCTGGGACATTTTGATTTCCACAAGGCCAATACTAAAAAAAGAAAACATAAGCGAGGCAAGGGGGAGGTAGTCGCCCTAGAATACTCTGTAGAAATCTTGCCATCGTTATGTCAAGTTAGACAAAAAAGCATTTCTTTTTTTTCTTTTGCTGAAATCACATTTTGTCACCTGGGAATGATGGGGGGATGACAACAGGTTTTACAGGGGCTCTGAGGACCAGAGTTCCTGCTGTGCAGTCTGGAGTGAATTCACACGGCCCAAGCAATCTTGAAGTCAGGATTGTAAAAGTTTATTGTTACGCTTTACAGTGGGCAGGGGTTCTTAGGGAACCTGCAAACTTAAAGAAGTCACAGGTATAGTTTTAAGGAGTCAAGATAGTAAATCAGATGTCAATTATGCTAACTAGGTGAGTAAGGGTGGGATTAGGGAGAAGTTAAGGAGTGGTCAGTGCTTAAAGGAACATGCACTTTTAATGTCAACTGTGCAGGTGTATTGCCCATAATTCACTGGGAAATAGCCCAAGGCGGGGCTACCTGGAGGTGTGGTTTTAGGCTTGAAACGTCACTAAGTCAGCTAATGGTCATGACTGAGAAGTGCCTAGTCTGCCACCCATCAGTGTCACGTTTGACAAGATGGATGTTGGGAACCAAGGCTAACAGAGACTAAGTATGTGTATAATTGGCTAAGGAGTTAACCTATAGATAGTGCCTTGAAGGATTCATAGATGCAGCTGGCCATTATACTTAGGGGAGATAACATTTGCCTAAGCTAAAATGTTTATAGATGGTTTAGTGAAGGATTCATAGGTGTAGCTTGTTATTGTTCCAAGCAGAAATAAATAATTCATGAATTGTTGCTGGGCAGAGTGCTGGCAGGGGGGAAGGGGCAGAGTTAACGCTCTGAGGCTGGGGGTGGGGGAATGTGATTTTACAGATTGGTTTTACAAATTGATTTTACAAACTGATGTCACAAACGGATGTTACAAACATAGACACTCCAAGCACCCCATCAGGAAGTTGCAGCCAAAGAGAACCATTAGCTGAAATCCTCTTCTTTTATCAGATGCAACACTTCACTCCCTTTCAGCAGTCCCAGGGTATGGAGACAACCAAGGGACAGCTACAGCTCTATCACATTATTCCAAAGTACAAAAAAAAGTCCTTCCATCCCTGGGCTGCCATATAGCCTGGAGTAGCCAGGAAATTTATCATTACCAAATGCCCAAGCAAATGAATAACCTTATTTGTAAGAGTTCCTAGAAGTTTCTAAGGAAGCTTTGGGTATGTACTTCCCATTAAGGTCTCTCTAGGTTCATTCAGTCTCACTACATGCATTTACTTGGAAGAAAGTGACTCCCCAGCTAACTTGGTAGCAATCACCTACCTAGTGAAAATAAGGTAGATGAAGTCCTTACAGAGTCCCCAAGGAAGAAGAGAACAGACC
This sequence comes from Petaurus breviceps papuanus, assembly GCF_028583685.1. Taxonomy (NCBI): domain Eukaryota; kingdom Metazoa; phylum Chordata; class Mammalia; order Diprotodontia; family Petauridae; genus Petaurus; species Petaurus breviceps. Next base: position 1,089,568 of record NW_027185809.1, read on the forward strand.
CTCAACACAAGGCATTAAATGCCAAGATTTTGCATTCCATCCCCTATTACCATGGGACTCCCAGGGAAGGAGAGGTCCTGGCTGATTGGCCAGATTATTGAGATGGTGATGGTACAGGAAAAGACTTAGCAGACACTAGGACAGGCTTTATACCAGAGGGTAACAACCTTTCTGAGTGTCTCATTTCCTTACTACACATGACTTTGACCTATGACGAGGAGCTGTGATTGTGTCAAGTTCTGTAGTTCTGATGTTCCTAGTGCTGAATCACTCTTGTAGTTCTGATGTTCCTAGTGCTGAATCACTCACTGTCATCACTTTATATCAGGAGATCAACTATGAACTGCTCCCAAACTTCTTTTTGTTAGCTGTTAGATAGTCTTTGAGAATCTCATATCATCTCCAATCCTGAACCCCAGCTACCAGACCCACCTGAGTCATGCCTGACCCACAACACAGCCTTTCCTGGAAGGGACTATATCCTTTTCCTTTCCTAGGTCTAATTAACACCAACCTGTGATTCTAGGGCTGACAGGTCATCCAGGACTGGACTTAAATAAAACTTAAAAATATATGAAGTAGTGTCCTTTCCGCCTCTACCTCATTCCTCACTTTCATCAATTACCTTAAACTCATCTGTACAGTAGAAATGACTGTAATATTTAATTCCCACAATTTGCTCAAATACCAAACATTCCTTGCCTTATCCAGGGATGTGATCACATTGAGATTTTGGCAAATTAAACACACACACACACACACACACACACACAATCTAACTAGTTACTAGTTAGCAATCAATTGATCAATTAACAAGCATGTACTGAATGCCTATGTCCTAGGCACTACCTTAGGTGATGGGCATATGAAGACAAAAATTAAACAGTCCCCGCCCTCAGGGAATTTATTTTCTATTGGGCGAGACTATACAGACATGTATCTGTGTATATATATGCCTATTATATAGATACACATGTCTGCATACACATACACACATAATTGTATGTGAAATAAATACAAGGTGATTTTAGGGAGGAGGCGCCCAGCCAGATATAGAAGACAGCATGGGCAAAAGCTTGGGAGATGGAATTTCAAGTGTGAGGAATATCAAGAAAGCCAGGTTGACTGGATCGTAAAGTGCATGGTGATGAATAATGTAACTGTTGGGAAACATAGGCTGGAGCAGGGAGAAAGAGGAAGGAGGCAAGAAGGAAAGGGAATTGGGTTCAGAGAACAAAATGTGGCGATGACTGACACTTGGGGAGACAAGTCAGGATTGACAAGACTATTTCAAATCACCTTAATTTAGTGAGGGGGTGACATTCATGAGTTGATCATGGTAGCAGATGTCTGGACCACTTTATGAGAAGCTGGCACACATGTATTATTAGGTCAGTAGAGCTTAACCATTGTATAATTGCCATTGTATATTTTACCGCCCCCAGGTAAGGCAGTAAATCTGGAAGACTTGGATCAATTAATAATTGCAACAGAAAGTAAATATAATTTAATGATACAATTAAACTCATGCAGTCTGCAATTATAGATTTCTGACCTTGTTTCTCCCTGCACTTCAGATCTAATGTGTTACCTTTGCCAGGAATATTTGCATTTTGATGGGGGAAAAAGAAATGAAATTGTACAGTGTCACATATCAGAGAGACATGTTGGGTCCACATAGGGGGTGGAGAAGGTGAGGAGCTTTTGGGGTGTCCTTACAATCCTTCCACCCCAACTTCTCACAAGGAATTCCTGGGTTCAATTATCATTGTCAGCTCATGAACTCTAACCTTCCACTTAATTAAGACAAATAGATGATTGCGCCCTTCCCAACCTGTTTCCCTTCTCTCTCACTGATACTGATCATTGACACATTTTGTTTTATTTAAAAGGGGCAGTTGGGCTGCCCAGTGGATACAGTGCTGGACCTGAGAGTCAGGTAAGACTCCTGACTTTAAATCGTGCCTCAGTCTATTTAGCAGTGTGATCAAAGTATGTTGTTGCTTAGCCGTTTTCAGTCACGCCCAACTCTTCTTGGCCCCATTTGGGGTTTTCTTGGCAAAGATACTGGAGTGGCTTGCCATTTTCTTCTCCAGACCGTTTTGCTGATTTCAAATCTGGCCTCAGACACTTTCAGTTGTGTGACTCTGGGCAAGTCACTTAACCCTGTTTACCTCAGTTTCCTTATCTATAAAGTGAACTGGAGAAGGAAATAGCAAACCACTCCAGTATCTTTGGCAAGAAAATCCCAAATGGGGTCACAAAGAATCAGACATGAGTGAAATCACTGGAGCAAGGATTTAGGAAGTAGGAGAAAAACCACCCAAGGAAGAGCTCTCTCGGGGTATACCTAAGGAGAAAAAAACATGTCTATATGGCAGCTTTCTATTTTAAAATTTAACGATTTTAATTCTTCTTGCTAGCTAGGTACTGTGTCATGGGCTAGACCTTTACCCACTACACCACTTCTACCTCTAAATCAAACTAGCTGAAGACCCTGGGCAGTCACTTTCTCTCTTAGTGCTCCAGGTATTGAATTTCTAAGACTGTAAGTTAAGTAACACTGAGAGTCTAAGTCTATAGAGTTAGTTTATAGGTTATATATAAGCTATATATATATATAGGCTATATAAGACTATAGCCTGACCTGTATCAAGAAACAGAGTTTCTCTAGTAGGAGTCCATTACACTGATTAAATGATTGGTCTAGACCTGTCTAGATCAGCTAAATGCTAAGTTCTGTTGTTTTGATATTTTTGCAAGGATGGAAAAAAGCTCTCAGTGCTCTTTCAATTGGGTATTCTTGGGGAACACCCCAGTTACCCCATAATTGGGGTACACCCCAATTATGCCCAGGTGAAATTTAATTAATTAAGCCCAATTAAGGCCCAATTATGCTTTATCCTTTCCTTTCCTTCCTAGCACCAACCACTTTTCTTAGGTCAATACTCCCTAAATTCTCACAACCTTGATGGCACTATTAAATCAATTAGCATTTATAAAATGCTTACTATGGGCCAGGAATTAGTTGTACTAGACATTGAAGATATAAAGAAAAGCTAAAATTACCCTGCCTTCAAGGAGCTTATATTTTAATTTAATTAAGTAGTTACATACAAGATAGATATAATAGCTAACATTTATATAAGAACTTACTATGTACTAAAAAACTTTACAATTATTATCTCATTTGATCCTGACAACAACCTTGGGAGGTAGTGATATTATTATCCCCATTTTGCAGGTGAGGAAACCAAGGCAAACAGGTGAAGTGACTTGCCCAAGGTCACACAGCTAGTTAAGTGTCAAGTGTCCGAGGCTGGAATCGAACTCAGGTCTTTCTGACTCCAGCGCCCGTGCTCTATTCACTGAGCCACCTAACTGCTCTGATTGAATATTTATTGATAGATATGCCAAATAGGCAAGGCTTTTTTTTTTTCCTTAAAAGGCATTGAAATCATCCTCCCTCCTTAATTGGTTCAGAGGACAAATGCTCAGCCATTGATGTAGCTTCCTTTCAGTATAAGCAGAAAAAGCCCAGTGCATGAGTAGCCAGAAACTCTTCCCTCAGACTTGATGACTGCACAACCACGATAAATGCAGAAGCTGCACCCAGCTGAATCGATGTTGTATCCTTTCCCTGCTAGAGTTAGTCTTCCTGTTAACTGTCAGATAGTCTATAAGCCTCTTATTTCATTTCAATCCTGAATCTAAACCACCAGACTGACCTGATCAGGCCTAACCTACAAGGACAACATACCTTAGAAGAATAGCTTTCCTTGTACCTGAACCCAACCCACATGCCAAGTCTCTGCCTGACACTCCATTACTGTTTATTATTGTACTTCTATATAAGAGTCTGGCAATTCTCTTCACCAGCATTGTCAGTCAACAAGCATTTATTAAACACCTCCTGTGTGCACAGCACTATTAAAAACACTGGGGCTACAACGAAAGACAGAGAACTCTGTCCCTGCCTTCAGGGAGCTTACATTTCAATGAGAGAGACAACATGGAAACCTTCTGTGCTGTAGTGTATACAGCCCATGTGAACTGTTGTATTCAGAAGAGTTCACCAGGTTATAAAGAACTTCAAATGCCAAAAAAGCTTTTTTTATTTTTATTTTTTTTTTATCCTGGAGCTGCTGGAGTTTATTGAATGTGTATGTGGGGAGTGATGTAGTCAGATTTATGCCTTAGGCAACCCTTTTATCAGCTCTATGGGAGGAAGGTCTGAAGTGGGGAAGAGACTACTTAGAAGGTTATGCCAATAGTTTAGGACAGGGGAGAGTGGTAGTTGTGTGAGCAGATATGCATGCATACATACATATATAAATACATGCATACACATATACATATATAATACATACATACATACATACATACATATATATATATATATATATATATATATATATATATATATATATGATATTGTGAAGTTTGAAACAACAAGATTTGGCAACTAGTTGGATATATAAGGGAAGGAAGGAGTTGAGGATGACACTTGGGATTTTGAACCTAGGCAATTAGGAGGTTGGTGGTACCCTTGACACAGGAAAGTTTAGAACCTAGGGTTCATTTAAGGGTATTTCAGACATGGTGAGTTTGAGATGTCTGTGACAATCCAGTCTGGAATGTCCAGTAGTCAGCTAGTAACATGGGACTGGAGCACAGGAAAGCGACTAGGGCTGGGAATCACCTGCATTTTCTCCCTGTCTCTCTGGCTTGGTGCTTAAGAATGAATCAGATTTAGATCCCCTCTCTTCTTTTCCCCAGACTGGCATATGTGAAGTCTGGTCGCTTTCCCATGGTTCTTGGTGAATTCCCCAGGGTCTGTGAGAGAGGGCTGGAGTTTGCTCTCTGGCTTTTGGTGCTTCTCTATCCTCTCTCCAGTAAACCACTATTTCCTCTGTCTGGCTCCAGCTGGATGACAAAACAGGAAACAGAGAGTCATGCCAAGTGACAGAGAGAGAAAATTGCCCAAACTGCTTCAAAAGACATTTATTTAATCCATACAAAAAAAACCAAGCCAACAGCAATAACCCACTAGAATATTATTTTATATCCTGCAAACCCCACCCATTTTAAAGTGTCTAATTTTAGTTAGTTCATTTCTAATAGAATTAATTGTACAGAGTTGTATAGCCTTGTGATAGCTGCTTGTCTGTTCATGGGGGAGGCGAGGGGGATATAGCCGATTTTATTTCTGGGAGGGGATAGTAGAATAGGAGGAGGTGGCTAGATGGTTCAGTGGATTGAATACTGGGCCTAGAGTCAGAAAGACTTAAGTTCAAATCTGACCTTAGATACTTAACTGGATGTGTGATCCTGGGCAAGTCACTTAACCCTATTTGCCTCAGTTCTTCATCTGTAACATGAGCTGGAGAGGGAAATGGCATGCCACTCCAGTATCTTTGCTAAGAAATCCCCAAATGGGGCCATGAAGAGCTGGACATGACTGAAACAGCTGAACAACCAAAAACTAGAATAGGATGCTGGTTCCATGACTTTAGGGACTGACCAGGCTTCTGCAAAGCTGTTGGGGCAGGCTGGCACATTTTGGGTTCTTTTTTGGAAGGCCAATGCAGTTTCGTGTGCATTGTGCTTTGGGTTTATTTTTTTCCTTAGAATACCTAGTGTATTCTTTGATGTTTGTTTCTACCTCTACAGCATTTGCTTCTCTCCCTCCCTGTCCATGTGTGCTTCTGCCCTTTCTTGACTGTGTGCATTCAGTTTTATATGTTTTAAGCAGGTATAAACCAATTTATTTATTTATTTTTGTGAGGCAATTGGTATTAAGTGACTTGCCCAGGGTTACACAGCTAGTAAGTGTTAAGTATCTGAGGCTGGATTTGAACTCAGGTGCTCCTGATTCCAGGGTCAGTGCTCTATTCATTTTGCCACCTAACTGCCCCAGGTATAAACTTTTGTTACACTTGTGGGATGCATGTGACACTTGAGGCTCTGCAGTAATACAAATAGCTCATACACTATGTTCCTTGGGCTAATGGAAAGACAGCATGTTACTATATTTATTATCCAAAGAGGGAGTGCAATACCTGAATTGTACACCATGTGGCAACCTACTTTATTCTCGTCTAAGAGGTCTGATCAGAGTTGCCTTGGTTTCATGACTGTGAAATAGCCATCTTAAAAAGTTAGAGCATTCCCACTGAACCCAAGATGGTATTTGGCCTGTAAATGCTCAGACTACTTTCCCTCTCAAGGAACTTCTCACAGGAGCACAGGCCAAGTTCTAGGATACAATAAAATATTGCTCAGAATTATTTTAAAAAATACAAAAATCTATGGTTCCGTCCACTTTACATATGGACTCTGCTTTCTCAGTCCAAACAACTGTATAGAAAAATAATTACTAAATTTATTGTTATATGGCCAATGCAATACCCATAGCAGCTGCTATGAATATGCAGACATATTTACAGGATTGAATTGCAAAATATAACAAACTCTCTTCCTCAAAACCAAGATATTTATTCAGATACCAGAAAGCCAATTCCACCATGGTAACAAAGAAGTTTATATACACCACCAATCCAGGAAGCACCAACATCCCCAAGCCTTCCCTCCATTAGGCCTCCCCACAAACAAACTGGGCAAAATTCCTCCCTCTCTTACTCACACCAGCTGCTCTGCCTGAGCTCTCTCCTGAGCTCTGCCTCACTATCTCCCTGCTCTGCTTCACTCTTTCTTTCTGCTACACCCATTTAGCAAGCTCCTCCCAACAGAGGCTCCATGTGACTCAAGCTGTGAACTGGGTCACAGCTCAAAGCAGGTCATATGGGCCTATTAAGGGGCAGGGAAGATCTTCAAATTCCCTTAACGTTACAATTGTGCCCAGTGTTGAAGCATGTAGCACTAAAGCCTTAGTTACATCATGAAATATTAAGAAATAATATCTAGATAATGTCCTGGTTTGAAGTTCTGGGGTCACTTAGATCAAAGACCTAATAAACCTTCCTTAATTGATCACTTTTAGGAAGGGAATCTTGATTTCCTGAAGCTAAGAAACTTAAATCACTTTTTTTAATGGTGATCAGGCTAAAAGGAAAAATTTCTTCTTGTTTGATCCAATTAAAAGTGGTATCTCTTTGTTTACCCTCACCAAATTAGAGTGGAGTAGTTAAAAAGAGAGTGAATTTTTTAGCAAGGTTTTTAGCCAGATATTTCTCCTTGGGTATATTGATACTTACATCACCATTGTTCTGTCTGAACAAAACTGAAGACTTCAGGGCTAAACTGTTTTATTTAAATTGTTGCCTTGAAATTTGTCTTTTGTTTCATGATTACTATAAAATATAAGTGGAAGTTGGTGGGAGAAACTGTCGTTTTGGACCTCTCTTTTAGTAGAAATGTCCATATATAAATAATTTTTAAACAAATTCTGGTTAAAATACAAAATACAGTTTTCTTTCTCATCAATTAACTGTATACCAGACATTGGAGAAAAAGAGGAAAAGAAACAGAGCAAGTGCTCTTGCTTAGAACATTTGTCCAACAATCTTCCCAAACTCTGTTCAGGCCCAAAGTTCATGGAAAAGAGGAGGGAGAGGTATGTTTATCTAAAACTCAGCTCTGGGTCTAGACTCTATCAAGAGAAAACACGAGAACATGTGGGGAAGGGAGAAAGTTATCCTTTGGGAAGATTAAGATGTTACCAAACAATGGGGTTTTCCCAAACTGATAGCTCCCTAGTCTTCCTCCTCACACTGACACCCCCACCCCTGTTTGAGCCAAGCTCATATGCAAGTGCCAGAAAGATGGGCTCGGTGAGGGATCTGGTGGCCAGATTCATATCTCTCATCTCATACTCAATTTACAGGCATATTCTCACTCACTGAATGGAATGGTGAACAAATCTCCCCCTCCACTATACTATTTTGTTATTCTCCCTTTCTTCTTCTTCTTCTTCTTCTTCTTCTTCTTCTTCTTCTTCTTC
>NW_027185809.1:1097540-1128794 GCF_028583685.1 Petaurus breviceps papuanus
CGACTCCATAATAATACAATTATCCCTCATATCCAGGATCCTGCTGCCCAAGAAATCTTTCCAAGCTCTTAATTCTGGGGGGAGGGGGGAGGGGGAGAAATGTTTTAAAGGTCTTTATTAATACTTAAACATCTAGCACAATGTCTTACTTAAAAAATAGTTCCCCTATACTTGTGACCTGGTCAGACCACATTGGGAATATTTTATTAAGCCTGGGCCACACTGAAGGGAGGTCATACAAACTAGAATGCATACAGAAGATCACAACTACAATTTTGATATGATTCATTCTGTATGTATCATACAAGTCAGTTGAAGGAACTGGGGAGGTTTAATCTATACAAGAGTAGACTTTAGGGAGGAGATGTTAGGTATCTTCAAGTATATTAATTAAGCACTGATATGTGGAATAGGGGTCAGACTTATTCTTCTTGGTCTCAGAGATCAGAACAAAGATTAATGGATGGGGATGACAGAGAGGAAAACTTAGGTTCTATGAGAAAAAGAAAAGAAAAAAAAACCAGGTGTGGTGATGCACACCTATCATCCCTGCTACTTGGAAACTGGGGCTGGTGGATCACTTGAGTTCCTGATTTGCTGTGCTAAGTCCGTTTGTGTTTGCACTAAGTCTGCACAAGTACAGGGATTCTCCCAATAGGCTGGGGCCATTGTGCTACAGAACTGGAAATGGAGCAAGTCAAAGCTTCTGTGCTAACCATCAGTGAGATCAGGCCCCTAAGTGGCCACTGCATTTTCAGTCTGGATGATATAGGGAGACTCACAGTAACACACACACACACACACTTCATTATTGGAGATCTTTGACTAGAGGCTGGATGATCATTTGCTAGAAATATAGAGGAACCCAGTTGAAGTAGATGGCCCTTGAGATCCCCATTCAACTGAGATTTTGTGATTCAGAGAGACTTGAGACTTACCCTCCCTGCCTCTTTGAATGATTTTTTTTTGAGGGGGGGGGTGTAATTTCATTTTCAGAGCACTGGATTTGGAGTCAAGGTACCTACTCTTTGACTATACATAAGCCACTTAACCTTTGTGGATCTCAGTTTTCATCTATAACATGAAGGGACTGGAATTTGCTATGGTCCTTTTTGCTTTAAATTCTGTAAAGTGTCAGGATTGCCTCTGTTTAAGGAGAGTTCAGCTCAGAATTTCATCTTTCACCTGGTTGCACTACTCTGACACTTCACTGACTGACTTCACCATCATCAGACACCTTCCCTAACACCTATATAATCACCCCAAGCCCCCTTTCACTTTCCTTTTGTGTTTTATCTTCTCTTATTAGATTTTAAGCTCCTTGAGGGCATGAGTTGTCTTTCTTTTTCATATTTGTATCCCCAGCACTTTGCCCAGGGACTAGCACATAGTAGGCACATAATAAATGTTTGGTGATTAATTGAGACATTGGATTTAACAATGCATTGCCTGTAAGAATGTGTTGGGGGGGGGGAAGAAAAAAGGAACTACAGGGTGACTAGCCAGAACTGCACCTAACCCACCCTCCATAAAGAGTTGTCCTAATTAATTGCAATTCATTTGCTTTAATTTGCATTTGGATTTTAGTTTCAATGACTTTATTGTTTGAATAAAAATCAATTTTAGTCAGAAAGTTCCTCCTAATCTGTGATCCTCATTAGACTGTAAGATCTTTGAGGGTAGGGATTATCTTTTACCTTTTTTTGCATCCCCAGAGTTTAGCATAATGCCTTTACACAGTAGGCACTTAATAAATATTGTCTGATTGATTGTGAAGTTTGATACTTTCTATGTCAGCAGGTACTTTGTCTCCCTCCCCAGGGGGCTTCCTAGGCCTCTCTCTTTAGAAGATGGAAGGAAGGAGGGAAAGGATAAGGGGTTCTAATCAGACTTGAAAGGAGAGCTGACCTGTCACAGCATAAAGCTTCAGCTTTCTAAGAGCATAGGCAGGTCAGGATTTTATTGAATGGTTCTGGTGGTAATATAGAAAATGATGGAGCCATTTTGTGGTTTGGATGGGCAAAGGACCAGGACTCTGCTTGGCAGACCTCCATAAAGTAGGCAGGGCATATTATCATGCTGGCAGGCTAATAGGTAATTTCCAGAGATAACAGGCCACTGACTTTATGAAGAAGCAACTGATTTTGAGGTTTGATTTCAATCTAGCTAGTCAGGTCCTCAGGTAGTGGACACCATCCCTCACTTAAATACTCTCCAGAGCTCCCACAACCTTCAAGGACCCCAGGCAACCATGACAAGGCACTGGAGCAGGACCAAGCTGAGTAAAATGGTTTTTAGGGTAATAGCCTATGCAACACTCCTTCTGGGATAATTACCCCCCTTCCCACCCAGAGGCATTCACTGAAATGGTAAAGTCAGAGAAGTAGGTGCAAAAAACTTCCCCCATAAAACTCAAAAAACTCTCCCACAAATACATATGATGACAGTGGGAAGAAAAGGCATATGTAGAGAGGCAACTGTATAGGGAACACACAGGGCCAGTGTAACATGTATTTGGCACATAGGTCCCCTATGTCCTTTCCCCCTTCTATGACATCCTCTCATTGCCTGCTCCTGGGTTCAGTATCTCTACTGGGTATGTTATTCTATTGGGCTCACTGAGTCTGCTCTTCTCTATGACTCCCCAAGACATGCAAGGGAGAAGTGAGAGAGAGATTCTTTCTTCCTCAAGGTGAATATTACTTTCTTCTCAACTGCTAGGGATGACTCCTTAGAGAATGTATGTAATTTAAGAAAAAAATCACATTGTGGCATCTTTATTAACAAAACTAAATCCAAAACCAGTATTCAGAGATGGCAGCCACAATTTTTTCAAGTGTTGTCAGAGGGGATAGGAGTGGACTCTTCATTCTAGAATGTGCCAGGGCTCTCAGAGTTGACTTGGCACCACAGCCAGGTATCTCGGTCCTGCTTCCCTCTGTAGCCCAAAGTTTTATGTGAACAATTTTGATAACTAGTTCTTTATATGTCTAGGTGATGTCCTGAGTGGCCATTATAGTTACACAGGGAGAAGACCATCTCTGTTAGCCTTCACCATCATCCCACAGGTCACTTGGTGGGCAGACAAAGGTATCATTGAAGGAAGCAAAGCTATGGCTGACACCAAGCATAATTTCTCCCTCAGCAAGCCGAGTTCCAAGGCTGATGACCCTCCTTCTTTCTTTCCCTTCTCCTTGGGAAATGCCATTTTCATTCATTCACTTGCCACAAGGACCTGAAAGCTGGCTAGCTTGCTTTTTTTTTTTTTGAGTGGAAAAAGTAAGGCAATTGGGGTTGTGACTTGCCCAAGATCACACAGCTAGTAAGTGTGAAGTATCTGAGGCTGGATTTGAATTCAGGTCCTCCTGACTCCAGGGCCAGTGCTCTATTCACTGCACCACCTAGCTGCCCCAGCTAGCTTGCTTTTTAAATGCCACATTGGCCATGGTTGATTCTGTAGTCAGTCAATGGCTAGCCACCCTAGAATTCCATTAACCTGATAGAGGAACTTTTTTTATGGCTCCTAAGAGGAAGGAAAGGTGGACACTTCTCTCTACTTTCTTTACAAGTTGAGAATTGTCCACTTCCAGTTTTACACTCAGAGTGTGAGTCACTTAAGGTCTCACACCTTTTACCTGCAAATCTGATCACTCCGAAGTTTAAAGAGACCAGACTTCATTGTCTCAATTATCTTTCCCTTCTAGTCTATAAGTTCATTAAGTGGCCTGAGAAGACTCTGTTGATCAGGGGACCCCAAATCAACCCCTTCCCTTATTTTCATCTGCCTTTAGTTTAAATAAATTTCAGCTAAATGAGAGGAGAAATTCCTGAAGAAGCTGATGATGGATGGCTATTCATACCTCATTGTTGTTCAGTCATGTCTGATTCTTTGTGGCCCCATTTAGGGTTTTCTTGGCAAAGATACTGGAGTGCTTTGCCATTTCCTTCTCTAGCCCATTTTACAGATGAGGAAACCGAGGTAAACAAGATTAAGTGACCTGCCTGGAGTCATACCGCTGGTGTCTGAGTTCAGATTTGAACTTCCTGAATCCAGACTCAGTATTCTATGCACTGTGTCACCTAGCTGCCTAAAAAGAATGAAAGTACTGTTTCATATTTAGTCTTTGTGTTGCCATCACCCAGCAGAGTGCCTGGCACATAGAAGGGGCTTAATAGACACTTGTTGATTCAGTTTATTGACAATAGAGTCACCTGCCATTGGTGGCAATTAGTTTTTTGGCATGTGGGAATTTCCCTAGACTACTTAGTGTAATTTGTATGTAGAAGTCAGTATGATGTAGCAGGACAGCAGAGGTCTTGGGGTGAGGTAACACGAGTCAGATACTGGACCCTAGCTGTGCTACCATAGGCAGATCACTTGATCTCTCCAAGGCTAAATTAATAATAATAATAATATTAATTGCATTGATATAGTGCCTACTATGTGCCACCCACCATGCAAAGTATATTACAAATATTATCTCATCTGATCCTCAAAACAACTCTATGAGGTAGGTGCTATCATTATCCCCGTACGACCTTTGGTGAAACTGAGGTAAACAGTGACTTATTCAGGGTCACACAGCTAGTAAAAGTCTGAGACTAGATTTGAACTCAGGTCTTATTTACATGAAGCCCAGTACTCTATCCATTGTGCCCCCTAGCTGCCTCTCCTGTAGTTTCCTCACCTGCAAAATGAGGATTATAATATTTATACCACTTACTTCACAGGATTGTTATGTAAGGCTTAAGGTCCTATGTAAAGACTTTTATTATTATATCACAAATAATTCTCATTATGAATACTAAGACTATCTTTTGAGTGCTCAACTGTGTTTTTATAAACTTGGATTGTACAAAATTGCCTATAAGTGTGCACCAGGAATTTATACAGCGCTTTTATTCTAATGGGGGCACCTAGGTAGCACAGTAGATAGAGGCCAGGCCTAGAGTCAAGGAGACTCATCTTTGTGAGTTCAAATATGACCTCAGACAGTCCTAGCCGTGTGACCCTGGGCAAGTCACTTACCCCTGTGCCTCAGTTTCCTCATCTATAAAATGAACCGGCAAAGGAAATGGCAAACCATTCTAATATCTTTGCCAAGAAAGCCCCAAATAAAGTCACGAAGAGTCAGACACGACTGAACAATTGCTCTTGTATAGCTTCCCTGATTTGTTTTGATGTTTACTTAAATAAATGTTTGTTCCAGCTCTCTATAAAACAAGTATTTGGGAGGAAGGAGGTAAGATGGCTAAGACTAAGCTAGCTGTGTGACCTTCCTGGTCTGGGGTAGGGATCAAGCAGAGAAAGTGGCTTTTACCCTGAACACCTGAGAAAGAGTATTGTGTCCCTAGACTGCGATGTGGCAGACGTACTTCTAGATCAGAATGCTCGCCCACTATCACTGCCGTTGATTGAAGATAGGGACACCAGAAGAAAAAGGTGGCTATAGAAAGTAAACAATTATTTAAGAAGTTGGCTCTGAAACTTGGGACTGTGCCCAAAAGGCACAAAAACTGTGTGATCTCTGATCCAGCAATGCCACTTCTAGGTCTGTATCCCAAAGAGATCATAAAAATGGGAAAAGCACCCACAGGTACAAGCATATTGATAGCAGCTCTTTTGGTGGTGGCAGAGAACTGGAAATTGAGGGAATGGCTGAACAAGTTGTAGTATATAAATATAATGGAATACTATGGTGCTATAAGAAATGACGAGCAGGTAGACTTCAGAAAAACCTGGACTGACACGAACTGATGCAAAGTGAAGTGACTAGAAGAAGCAGAACACTGTACCCAGTAACCAGTCACAGTGTGCCATGACTGACTTTGGTAGACTGGGTTCTTCTCCGCCATGCAAGGACCTGACAACACCAAGGGACTCATGATGGAAGGGGCTCTCCACACCTGGAGAGAGAACTCTGGAGCCTGAATGCACACGGAAGCAGACTGCTTGCTCTCTTTTTTTGTTTTGTTTTGTTTTTTCTTGTAGTTCCTCTCATTGGTTCTAATTCTTCTTTGACAACATGACTAATGTGAAAATATATTTAATATGATTGTATATGTAGAGCCTATATCAGATTGTACACCGTCTTGGGGAGGGAGGAACAGAGGGAGGGGGAGAAAATTTAAAACTCAAAATCTTATGAAAGTGAATGTTGAACACTAAACATAAAAAAGAAAAAGAAAAAAGAGTAATGAGGGTCAAAAAAAGATGTTGGCTTTGAAGAAAAAGGATTTGCATTTTTTTTTGGCTTTTTGGAGGGGGAATGCAGGGCAATTGGGGTTGAGTTGCCCAAGGTCACAGGGCTAGTAAGTGTTAAGTGTGTGAGGCTGGATTTGAACTCAGGTCCTCCTGACTCTAGGGCTAGTGCTCTATTCACTGCAAAACCTAGACATCCCGATTTGCATTTTCTTGATCAAAGCTTCAGATCTAGGAACTATGGGTTTTAGAAAGTATTTTTCTAGATACTAGAAGTAGACTCATAGATTGCTACAATTGAAAAGAATATTTAGAGATCTTTGAATACAAACAAGAAGATAAGTCTTCCTGACTCTAGGCCTGGCATCTATCTACTGTGCTACCTAGATGTCCCCATTAGAATAAAAGTGCTGTTCCACCTAAGTGTCCAAGCGGTATAATGCACAAGAGTAAATGGGCTCTTTTATTTAGGAACAAAATCGAGTCAGCTCAGTCAAGAAAAGAACAATTTCATTCGAGAAGCCCATTCCTAGCAGACTTTCAGGGAGTATAGATGCTGGGAGTCAAGAGTGTTATGGGAGAAATAGTTCTTCTTTGAGTTCCCTGCTGTCTAATATGTATATCTACCTCAAAGCAGGAGAAATTATACAAATTATGTATTATACTGGGACAACTAGGTAGTACAGTAGATAGAGCTCCAATCCTGGAATCCAAAGGACCTAAGTTCAAATCTGGTCGCAGATATTTACTAACTGTGTGCCCCTGAGCCAGTTGCTTAACCCTGTTGGCCTCAGTTCTATCACCTGTAAAATGAGCTGCAGACGAAAATGGCAGACCACTCCAATATCCTTGCCAAGAAAACCCCAAATGAGATCACACAGAGTCAGGCATGATTGAAAACAACTCAACAAGAAATTATGGAGGTAAAAACCTAGGTTTTATTAGTATGCTCAAGCATTGGTTCAGGCTTCAGAGAAAACCTGAACCCTGATTAGAATTTTAACAAGGTTTCTTCATAAGCAAAACTATATCAGTGACAGAGAAATAATTATTTTACATATCAGAATCTTGTACATTCCTCTTGGATCATAAAAGTTAAAGAGAAGATACAGCGTCATAAAAGTTGGACAAACTTAGTTAAACAAGGACATACTCTCAAATAGCCCCAAAAGAAACCAAGCTCATCAAATAATATCACACAATAAACTAAATCAGGTTACAGGTTAAACTGCATTTAGAGGATTCACAAATAGGTTGATTGAAGAGGATTTCATGTCACCAAGGAGTCAGGGAAAGTTGAACTCTTCCTCTCACTTCTTGTTGAAAGAATGTTTAAATGAATTTCCATATCCCATGGGACAGGTTTTGGTCAGATAAAGTTAATATTAAGACAGACTTTTAATTAACTAAAATTTGTAGGAGGAATGATCCTGATTCCCAAATAAGTAGAAGAAATTAAAAAAAAAATCCCAATAACAAGGGGTTGACTTTCCCTATATGCCTATGGCTCTGGAGATTCCTGTTAGCCATTCCTAAATTTGTGCCTTCTCTCTCACTTCATTTATAGGGTACATACAGTGTTACTTAGAGATCTGTCAGTCAATGAGAAATACATGTCTCCCTGCATGTGCACAGGAGCCATCCTCCAACCCACCTGGAATGGAGGAGGCAGAAAGAAAGGTATTAACTTTATGGTCCCTGAGTCTCTGGTCAGTTTGTTTCATTACTGCTTCAGCCTTAGAGGAAAGTGGATAGCTCAAATTGGTTCCAGGACCTTCCTCTTGCTCATAATAACTGTATGACCCTGGGCAAGTCACTTAACCCTGTTTGCCTTAGTTTCCTTATCTGTAAAATGAATGGAGAAGGAAATGTCAAGCCACCCCCAGTACCCAAATTGGGTTGCAAATGACCAAACAACAACAAGGGATTACAGAATTCTTGGGCAAGAAACTGATGACATTAATTAGTGGCTCAGGTTTTTTTTAATCATTGCTGTTGATTGAAGTTAGGGACTTTAGAAGAAAAAGGCGCCTATAGAAAGTAAATATGTATTTAAGAAGTTGGCTCTTAAGAATGGGGTTTTCATTTCTTGACTAAGGCTTTAGATCCAGGAATAATGAGCTCCTAGTTAGGAATGAATGCATCTAACAAGGACTGAGAAAAAAAATGTCTTTTTCTGGAGACTAGTAGGAAGTTGTTGAGTTGTTTTAGTCATGTCTAATTCCCTGTGACCCCATTTTGGGGTATCTTTGGCAAAGATACTAGAGGGTAGACTCATAGATTACTATAATTGAAAGGAACATTTAGAGATCTAGTACAAACTCATCATAGCAACAGATGAAGCAATTGAGAGAGTATTAGAGGTCTTTAAGTTGAAAATGGGGGGAAAGAAAAAAAATTCCAGCATTCACAGGGAATATCGCCATGTCAGACAACACGGAGAGTAGGAGAAAGGGCCGTTGAAAAGACCAATTATCCACAAGATACAATTTATAGGAGAGGGCATAACACTCATGATCTCAGATGTCTATACACAAATATGCAGAATTTGATTAATAATGGTGAATAAAAATGTAAATATTGGGCGGCCAGGTAGCACAGCAAGTAAGAGCACTGGCTCCAGTGTCGGGATGACCTGGGGATCGAATACGGGCTCAGATACTTAGCACTCACCCAGAAACACCTGGCCATGTAACCTTGAGCAAGTTACTTAACCCCAATTGCTTAAAAAAATAAAATAAATAAAAATGTAAATAAAAAAGGAAAATTTAATTTGATGGGAAACAACCAGTGGTGTGCTACTCAATGTTTAACAACTGGGTCTCTGAAAAAAAAAGTACATGTGGAAAACTTTTAAGCTTAATCTGAATTATTAATGTGTTCTCTATCACTTTCTTAAGTCTAGATAATCATCAAAACAACAAATCAAGCCTGATTTTTATTATTTACCAATATCTGAGGTATAAATGCTTACAATGAAAATTTAACGATCAGTTCTCACAAGCTGTTTCAAGTTGGCTCTAGCATATTCCTGGATGCAACCTGTGACTGGGATATAGCAATACAAAATTATTCATTACTTAAAATGAACAGGTTACATAAAAAGGTAACTAGGTGGTCCAGTGGACAGAATGCTGGGACCTGGAGTCAGGAAGACTCATCTTCCTGAATTTAAATCTGGCCTCAGACACTAGTCTACTAGCTGTGTGACCCTGGGCAGGTCATTTAACCCTGTTTGCCTCAGTTTCCTTAAGTAAAATGAATTGGAGAAGGAAATGGCTAACCAGTCCATTTTTTTTGCTAAAAAAACCCCAAATGAGGCCACAAAGAGTCAGGCATGACTGAACAACAGCAAAAAGAAGAATATTATGTATCAGGAAAATCCTGTGAAGAGGTCCATATCTGTCTCTGCTTAGACAACAGTTTGTGTGAAAAAGGTGTGAGGGTTTTAGTGCACTGAAAACTTAATAAAATTTGACTTAGCAGTCATACAAACTAATGTGATCTCAGGTTGCTTAGAAGGTCCTGACTAAACTCTTATGATTGAATCATAGTATCTAGAATAAGGTAAGTAATGGTCCAATTGACCTTTGTCAGACCACACTTGGAATGTTATGTTCAGTTCTAAGTGTTGTATTTTAGGGAAAAAAATAGTTGACAAGCTAGAGGGTGAGTAGATTACAGCAACCAGGATGGTGAGAGAATTAGACACCCAGCTTAGAGTAGGATCAGCTGAAGAAACTAGGGGCATTAAACCTGAAACAGAGAAAGTTGGGAAGGGAGTACATGAGATCACTCTTCAAGTATTTGAAGGGCTATCATGCTGGTTTTGTTTACAGAAGACTGAACTAGGAGCGAAAGGAAGTTCAAACCCACTATCTCCCAAGATTGCCCATTCCTTTTTTGGACGTCCAAAATGGAATGGGAAATCTTGGGAGATAGTGGGTTTGGATAGTTGGATTACTCCTCAGAGATGTATTAAAGGGATTCACGCTTCAGGCATGAATTATACTATATAAGAAGAAGGGAAGAAAATAAGTATTTATTAAGGACCTTCTATATGCCAGGCACTGTGCTAAGTGCTTTACTTATATCATTTGATATGCCCTCTGAGGTTCCTTCCGACCTGGAATTGTTATTCTGGCATATTTTTACATTATTGACAGGCCTAAAGATGTTGACTTGCCACAAGGAAGGTCATGTAATTAACTAGTGGGTAGGACAGCAAACACTCTGTCAGAAAGAGTGAAATGACCTTAGCCATCATTAAGTGTATATCCCCTCATTGTACTCATGAGGAAACTGAGGATCAGGGAAATGAAATGACTTGCTAAAGGTTCTACAGTGATTTGGAGGTAGAGCAAGAACAAAGACTGGCTCTAACATTTCAGGACAAACCCCACCCCCAACCCCAGGTTTATTGATGATTTTTGATTTTTATATGACAGTCATCCCAATACACCATCTTTTCTTCCATTGGTCCCTTTCTTGTAACAAAATGTAGATGAGCTTGTCCTGGGCATTCTCAGATCAACTACTTCTGCCATCCCCTACCAAGGGGATGGGGGCAGTTTCATTTAATTGTCCGTGTAGCCAGAAAGGCTGAGTCTTTAAAATTGGCTAGCCTGGGACAGTATTTCTTTTTCCTACTGTATCCAGAAGATGAAGATCACAGTTCACCCACAATACAGAGTGCCATTATGCTAGAAGATCTGGGTAAGCCCAGGACTATCTCCCCTACATAAGAAAAAGAGTAGTTTTTTAAACAAAATCAACTAACAAAGTGATCTCATCTGATAGAGTATGCAACTTTCCATCTCTGTGCTAGGAGCTGGAAAAAAAGTTTCTTCATCTGATCTGCTCCAAGATTTGTCATTGTCATTAATCTGAATCCTAGCATTCTTTCCATTTCCATTTTTTATAATCACATTGTTCTTCAGGTTCTGCTCTCTTTCCTTTGCATCCACTCATACCAGGCTCAAGATATTTCTCTGAATTCCTCATATTCTTTGTTTCTTATGACACATTGGTATTCTATTTCTTTTATATCCCACAACTTATTCAACCATTCCCCTGTCCACAGGAACCTTCTTTGTTCCCCTTTCCTGTTCCTAATACCATATGCTGTAGGGTAGGTAATTTCTTTTCTGCAGTGTATCTGATCATTCCCCTCCCCTAATACTCACTGATATCCTGAATTCTCCCAGTAGACTGTGGACCCAGCTGTCTCATTTGAGTCACATTTCCTTCCTTGGGGGCAACTGCTCTGTTCTTCCTTTGTTGAGCTACTGATGTATTTGGATGCTTGGACCAAGCCCCAGTGCATTTTCTGATCTTTTATATTGACATGAACCATGTCTTAGGACCGGGGAAGCAATAATTTACATGATGGGCAGCCCAGCCCAGGGTGTTTGAGCTGCTTTTGTATTTGGTGAAGTTAAAAGCTCTTTAGAAAATCAAACTGAAGCTGACACAGAGCCAGCTACTGGGTCCAGAGGAAACTCTTTACTAATGGAAGGAATGGGGGCTAGGGTTAACCATTTCATTTGCAATCAGAAGCCAGGAAAAACTTGGAAATAAAAGGAAGGAGCAGGTGTGGTTCCCCGGAAAGCTTCTTTAGTGGCAAATCAGAGATAAAGCCCATTCAAAGAAGGCCTGATGAAATGAAAAGGGAGTGGGGGTGGGGGAGGGGCAGGCAGATTACAAGATTCTACTGCAGCCCTAGCCTTTCCTACCTTCCTAGGAATGAAATCCTTCAGGGCTCATGACAGATGGTGGGAAAATGAGTCATAAAAAGAACACTCTGTGTGTTTATAAGTGCTTGTTCATTTTCTTCCCAAAGTAGCTCAAAACCAACTTTTGTGTCATTCATCTTTTTTCTCTCTCTCTCTTTCATTCTCATGGCCCCTGTTTATTCCCTGTGTGGGTTAAGATGTGCTCTGGCCCAGTGAACACATATTTATGGAGCCTCTGAGATAAGGTATCTTTCACATTTTTCTTTATTCTGCCACATGTGTCTGGATCCCTGACAGAAGTTTCTTCATCTAATTTTAACTAGTATTTACTGAAGAACAATTCCAGAAAAGGTAAGTTATTTACTGTCTGCTACAGATGGGAATGTAAATGTTTAGTGCCTCTGTTTTGGGACCAATTGCTTTAAAATCAGACAGTTATTTGTGACACCACAATTAAATTGGTACAATGATATGCTGTTCTGATGATTTCTTTTTCAGAACCACCTCTAAAATGTTATACGATTTCATAGAATAATAAGTGACATTTATGTGATACTTTAAAGTTTATCAGGTACTTTACATATGTTGGGAGGAAGAGATTTGGTTCTCTTTCTTCTCTCTTCCCCTCTTCCTTCCTCTAGTTTGGTTGATATAGTCATAGGACACACAGATGAAGCTTTAATGTGTCAACACCCTGTTACCCTTTCACAAAGTATGAACTCCAATTGAATCAGAAGGAAGCAACATCATTGGCTGAACCATGGGCCACTTCCCTCCTAGGACTTTAAATAGCTAAGCCCTAGAGTCAAAGTTTGACTTTAGGAGGAGTTTGTAGAATTCAGGTGAGTCCAGGTGGGTCTAGGTGGGAGTCATCGGTCAGGTAAGAACTCAGCACTTCACTTCTTATAAGGGAAAGAGAGGATTTTCTTCCCTCACTCCCCCTGCACTCATTGGCCATGACTTGTGATAAACACACTCTGTCCAGACAGACACATGTGTAGATGTTACTGAGAAGGGAAATTTGATGGAAGAGTATTTTTCTTTCTGTCCCTCTGGGTAAGTGGATAGAGCTGATTTTTCTTGGTCATCTCTGTCTCCACTAGGTTCCCCACTAGGAACAACTGAGGGTATGATATTCCCTGCTTCTACTTTCTCTTCTTTCTTTTCTGGTATCCACCCTAACAGAAAGTCTGAAGGCCCCCTAATTCAAAGAGACCTAATCAGCTGGGAGATAAAGACACTGGCTCATGAGAGTTTCAATTTCGGGCAAACATTCTGGTCCTGTGTGGATTTTTTTCTCTGCAAAGTTAGAAAGCTTAAAAATATCCATAAAATAGTAATATACATGAAAAAATGAATCCCTTAGGTAATCCCTTTGATCACTAGGATGGAAACATGGCTTCCCATCTGGTTAAATTTGGAGTAGAGAATTATTTACTGACTTTCTCCCCTTATACACATGTTCTATAGCAAAGACCCTAAGGTAGGAAGCAATAAAATTACTCTGCCTTTGTCTAGAAGAACATCAAACAATTAGTAAGTAGATTTAAGCGAGCAAAGAAACACTTAGTGGCAAACAATGCTGAACATGTATAGTCAGTGATAAAACAAAAAGGAAATGGGGAGACGAGCGATTTATAATCAAAGGTTTCTCTGATTAGTTCTTTCACTCCCTGCTGGGCTTTCTTAATAAGTGAAGTGGTGAGACTGGAAGAGGAAAAAGCTATCACACCATGAAGTTTAAAGTCAGTCTCCTGGAAAACATTCTCCATCTTCTGCTGCTGCTGTTCAGTCACAGCTCTGTTCTCTCTTCCTGTTTCTTTCTCACAGAGAGCTTTTTAGAAACTGAGGCCAATCTATCCTCTAGTTTCTATTCTAAAATAGCTTCAACTCTCTTAGACCTCCAGGATCTTTAGCTGCCTAGCTTCTTCACAGGGCAGTCAGTCCAAATGTTCTCTGACTGACCATTATACATAGATACAGACAAAGTTACTTGAGTCTAGAAGTAGCTTCAAGGATCAGGGCCTCTGGCAACAAAGAAAGGAAGTAGCCTTGCTAGTGAAGAGGAGCAGGCCCTGGGAGTTCAGGTAAGCAACCTACACAGGAGTGCAGGTTCACTCTGGAGGAGTTTGGTGGGTATTCCACAGGAGAGAAAGGACTTTGAGACAAGCACTACTTGGCTACTTACAGTCCCCACGTTTGTGCCGAACTTACGCCACCGTACTTTGTGCTCACTCTTTTTTTTTTTTTTGCCTTTTGGAGGGCCATCGGGGTTATGTAACTTGCCCAAGGTCACATGGCTATTTTTTTTTGTGTGTGTGTTAAATTTCTGAGGCCGGAACCAAACTTGGGTCCTCCCGACTCCAGGGCCGGTGCTTTACTCACTGCGCCACCTAGCCGCCCCTTTGTGTTCACTCTTACCATGGACAGCGTATATATCTGTGAGAGACTGCACCCTAGATTTTAGAGGTAAGGATGTTTTTGTAGCTACTATTCATACTATATCTTAATAAATGCCTTTCCTAAGAGATAATTGTATCTATTGGCTAACAGTTAATGAGAAGACCCACTACTGGGGTCACAAGCCCCCACTATTGTGTTTCCCATCAACAGTTAGCCAGTAGATACAATTAACTCTTCACAAAGGCTTTTATGAAGATATCATAGTAAGAACAGCAGCTACAAAATATTCCCCATAAATTTTTGGCATACTTTCTCACACATATATAGTATCCATGGAAAGAGTGAGGTGGTTGAACTTGATGGTTTGCAAGGTCCCTTCTGTCTCTAAATCTATGATCTCACAATTTTAGGAAAATTGAATTTTGATAGCAGTGTTATATAAGGCATATTAAAGGAAGGACAAATTGGGAGGCAGGGCAGCTAGGTGACTAGAGTGGATAGAGCATGGGCTTGGAATCATAAAGACTCCTCTTCCTGGGTTCAAGTATGGCCTCAGATACTTACTAGCTGTGTGACCCTGGGCAAGGCACTTAACCTATTTGCCTTAGTTTCCTAATCTGTAAAAAGAATTGGAGAAAGAAATGTGAAACAATTCCAGTATCTTGACAAAGAAAACACCCAAACAGGGTCACAGAGTTAGATACAACTGAACAACAACAAAAATTAGAATCAAGAACAATTAGGAAGCTGACAGTGCATACAGGCATACCCTATTTTATTTCACTTTACAGATACAGTGTTTTTTTACAAATTGAACATTGGTGGCAACCCTGTGTTAAATAAGTCTATCAGTGCCATTTTTCCAATAGCATGTGCTCACCTCATGTCTCTGTGTCACAGTTGGGTAATTCTCACAATATTTCAAACTTTTTCATTACTATTATAACTGTTTTGGTGATCTCTGATCAGTGATCTTTGATGTTAATATTGCAATTGTTTGGGGGCACCACGAACCATGTCCATACAAGACAGCAAACTTAACTGATAAATATTATGTGTGTTCTATTCCATTAATCAGTTGTTCCCTGCCTTTCTCACTATCCTGGGGCCTTCTTACTTTCTGAGACACAAAAATATTGAAATTAAGTCTGTTAGTAACCCTATAATGTCCTCTAAGTATTCAAGTGAAAGGAAGAGTCAATCAATGCAGCAAACTTCATTGTTGTCTTATTTCAAGAAATTGTCTGGGGCAGCTAGGTGGCATAGTGAATAGAGCACTGGCCTTGGAGTCAGAAGAACCTGAGTTCAAATCCAGCCTTAGATACTTAACACTTACTAGCCGTGTGACTTTGGGCAAGTCATTTAACTCCAATTGCCCTGCCTTTCCTCCCTGCAAAAAGACAAACAAACAAACAAAAACCAAAAGAAATTGCCACAGCCACCCCAGCCTTCAATAATCTGATCAGCCAACAACATCGAGGTGAGACCCTTCACCAGCAAAAAGATTATGACTCATTGGGCTCAGATGATGTTTAGCATTTTAAAATTAAGATATGTGCATTCCTTTTTTAATATAATATTACATTAAATATGCAACAGTATAGCATAAACATAACTTTTATATGTGCTAGGAAATAAAAAAAAATTTGTGTGGCTCACTTTATCATGGTATTTGCTTTACCATGATGATTTGGAAACAAACCCACAATATCTCTGAAGTCTATAGTCTTTGAGCCATAAGATGGTGAACATGTGGACTAAATGGTAAGAAGGGAAATAGGGAAGGAGCCATCAGAGTGCATTTTAGATGCTTAAATGAATCATCACTTCTGCCAATCTTTTAATTAAAGTCACTTATCAAATCTAGCTTTTGGAAAGTGGAGATAACCCAATAACTCTCAGGGATTTTGGTGACTCAGATTTAACTTTGGAGTTTAGAGAGGTGATGTGGTCTAATAGAAAAAGCACTGTGTTGGGAAATCAAGAGACCTGGATTCCAGTTCTGGTTTTACCCCTAAATAGCTTTTTAACCCTAGGGAATTCATTTCACTTCTCTAAAACCTCAGTTTCCTCATGTGTAAAATAAAGGTGTTGGTCAAGAGATTAAAATAGGCTAAATTTATGGCCACAGATAGGTTTTTAGTGGCTCACTTTTTTAGTAAAGGTATAATTAATACTTAAACTATGTTGCAAATAAACCATATTAAAAAAAGGGAAATCTCAGTTAATATCAATTAATTATTGCTTACAATTTTTATTTATCATGAAATCACATTAATGTTAAAAAATTACTTTGCTAAGTGTTACAAGTTTTAATAATTTCAGGTTTTCTTGCTGTTTACATTTAGTTAATGGGAGGTATTGCACTTCTCAACTCTAAGTTCATTGTACTCTGGAATCATATTTGAAATCAATTACTTTAGAAATCTGAAAACTAACCTTAGTAGCCACCCCATTTTCTGAGTTTACTTTCTTTCTTCTTTTTTTTTTAAGCAATTGGGATTAAGTAACTTGCTCAAGGTTACACGGCCAGTTATTCCTGGGTGTGGTGCTGAGTATCTGAGCCCAGGATTTGATCTCCAGGTCATCCCGACACCGGAGCCGGTGCTCTCACTTGCTATGCTACCTGGCCACCCCCTGAGTTTACTTTCTTGAAAAACCATTGTTCCCCATTGAGATTTTTCAGCAATTTGGATGCTTTAATTTGTTTTCCCATTGGTGTCCAATTTGTTTGTCAGGACGTTTTGATTTGAAATGGCAATGAATTTATTCCTTCAGAACAGTTATTACTTCCCAGTAAACAAGGCACAATATTTTGTCTCTCCTGTAAGTAAACAAGTATCTATTTGTCCACTCCAGATTAAACACTCTGTTCTGATTCGATCTTCCATTTATTTTTATCACCCATTTTACAAAGTCACCCCAAAACTCTAATGTTAGAACCAAAAAATATTCACAGTAACTGCTCACATACAAAGAAATAGTGAACCGAGTTGAGTGTCTGACCTTCAAGAGAGCGACAGACACGTGGCCTGGAGGGCGACCACCCTTTGAGGGATGGGGAGAAGCGCAGCAGGGTCTGTTGAGCATGTCTCCACTCACTTTGTCCCTGTTCAACACCAGTAACAATCAAAAACACATAAGAAAGATAGGACTCTCGCTCCTCTCAGACTAGACAGACTGATGGTTGGCTGCCGCAGGTCACGTGACAAAGAGGAGAGCTTGAGCAGTGGGAACCCACCTGCCAAGTTTCATGACAGGCACTGCCGTGACTAGTGGAAGACGGGTTAAGTGGGGCACGGACGAAGCACTTGTTACATCTTTACTTTCGTTTGTAATTTCTACATTTTTCACAGACCACCCAAAATCCTTTGGTGGGCCACAAGTGGATTGCGGGCCATATGTTGTGCAGGCCTGGCCAAAAGGCTCACTGAGGCAGCTAACTGGCACAGTGGATACAGCCTTGGAGCGGGAATCAGGAAGACCAGAGTTCAAACCCAGCCTCAGTTGTGTGACCCTGGGCAAAGCATTTTAATCTTTTAAATCTTAAATTTCTTCAACTGTAAAATGAGGTTCATAACAGCATGTGCCTTACAAGAGTCAGAGAAAATAATAATAGCTAGCATTTAAAAATATTTAAATATTTAAAATGTAATATAATTTAAATATTTAAAAATAGCTAGCATTTAAGGTTTGCAAAGAACTTTGTAAATATTGTTTTATTTGGTCCTCACAGCAACCCTGGGAGATAGGTGCTATTATTGTTCCCATTTTACAGGTGGGAAAATGAGGTTAAGTGACTTGCCCAGGGGTACACAGTTAACAAGTATCTGAGGCAGGTTTTGAACTCAAGTCTCCCTGACTCCCAGTCTAGTGTCCTAGCCACTGTGACACCAAGTTCCTCTACCCAGCTACTAAATGCTACCCTGGTAACTCCCTCAAGCTGGGAAGGACTCCAGTGTGTTAGATGTTTCTCTCTGACTGGTTTAGGGAAACACATGAATGGAAATCCCATAGAATGAAGAGAGGGGTGGGGGTGGTAGTGGAGAAGGGGGTTGATTTGAACTAGTGGCTTTATCTATGAATACTTAGTCCCTGCACTAATGAGATCATAGACACAGCTAAATACTGAATCCTGATTCTGTTACTTACTCCCTGTATGACTTTGGGAAAGTCACTTTTCTCCTTACCTCAGTTTCTTAAAAAATGAGGGAGTTGAAGTAGATGACTTCTAAGGCCCTTTCCAGCTTTAAATTTTATGATCTTTTTTTGCTTTTTGGAGGGGGAAATGCAGGGCAATTGGTTAAGTGACTTGCCCAAGGTTACATGGCTAATAAGTGTGTCTGAGGCTGGATTTGAACTCAGGTCCTCCTGACTCTAGGGCCAGTACTCTATTCACTGTGCCACCTAGCCACCCCATGATCTTTTAAAAAAAATTATTTTTTATTCCCATTATATGTAAAAATAAATTTTAACATTTCTTTTTAAACCTTCGAGTTCCAAATTCTCTCCCTCCCTCCCCTCTCCCCTTCCCTATGACAGTAAACAATTTCATATAGATTATACATCTAATCATGTAAAATATTTCCATATTGTTGTTTGTCCTTCATTCTCAAAGAGGACCATGACGTCAGGAAGGTGATGGCATGACTTGCCAGTAAATTGCTTTTAAGTAGGGGCGGCCAGGTGGCTCAGCGAGTAAGAGCACCGGTTCCAGTGTTGGGACGACCTGGAGATCGAATCCCGGGCTCAGACACTCAGCACCACACCCAGAAAATAACTGGCCGTGTAACCTTGAGCAAGTTGCTTAACCCCAATTGATTAAAAAAAAAAATTGCTTTTAAGTGAGGGAGGGCTGTGCTTCACTTTTTCCTCCAGCTTCACTTTTTCCTGCAGAACCATCTGGGTCCAGTGGCAAAATATGGATCAAGACGATTGGAGATGGCCCCCATTTTCCATGTTAGTCATGTTGTGAAAGAAAACACAGAAAAGAAAAAAACCATGAAAAAAAATAAAGTGGAAAAATAGTATGCTTTAATTTGCATTCAAATTCCATCAGTTCTTTCTTTTTCTTTTCTTTTTTTTAATATAACAGAACATTTTAATGCCATTGAGATGAACAAGTATGAAGAATACAAAGAAAAGCCTGGGCAAAGCAACAGAAAGCAAACCAAAAGAATGAACACTGGGTAAAAGTTAGTGAATGAGTGAATACACAAAGTATTCTTATGGAGATAAAGCTTATTTAATGGAAGTAGTAACACAGTCTTTTTTTAAAAATTTAATTCACTTCTTTTTTTTCATTTTTTTTCAAATGCTTTATTAATTTCTGATTTACATCATTAATTTCCACCAGATTTTGAGTTACAATTTTTCCCCTACCCACCACCCCAGAATAGCAGTCCCACAGGATATCCCCTCCTCCAATCTGCTCTTCCGTATCTTCTCCCATACCCCCTTAGACTTTTCCAGTAGGGCAGGGTGGATCTCTATGACCCAGTGCCTGTATATCTTATTTTCCAATTACATATAAAATAGTAATAATAGTATATATGTATATATAATTTTAAACATTTGATTTTAAAACTTTGAATTCCAGATTCATTCCCTTCCTCCCTTGTCATCCACCCTTACTGGGAAGATAAGCAGTTCAGTATAGATTGTACATGTGTAGCTAATGCAAAACATTAACATAGTAGATATATTGAAAAAGACTGACTATATTTCCCTCCCTCCTATCCCATGACCCACTTGTTCTATTCTCTACTTTGATCCCATATCTTTTCAAAAGTGAGTGCTTCCAACTTTCCTCCCCTCCAGCTTGCCCTCCCTTCCATCATCCCCCCTCTCATCCCCTTTCCCCCACTCTCCTGGAGGGTGAGAAACCCTATTGAGTGTGCATTTCATTCCCTCCCTGCGCCAAATTCAGTGAGAATAAGGTTGACCTATTCCCTTTTGCCTTCCTATTCTTCCCCTCCATTGTAATCCTTTTCCCTTGCCTCTTCTTTATGAGATAGATTACTCCATTCTGTCTCTCTCCATCTCCTCTCATTATATTCCTCTCTTACCTCTTAATTTCCCCTTTTAAGTATCATGTCTTCCTATTAAATTGGTCCTGTGCCCTCTATCTATGTATACCTGTAAGCATATATATACACATTTACACATGTATATGCCCGTATACCCTCCGATATAGACACATACATACACACACACACACACACACACACACACACATATATATATATGTATTTCCCTTCAACTATTTTCATACTGAAAAAAGTTTCATCAGTTACAATTATCATTTTTCCATGTAGGAATGTTAATAGTTCAACTTTGATCATTGGCTTATGATTTCTTTTCCCTGTTTACCTTCTCAAGCTTCTCTTGCTTCTTGTATCTGGATGTCAAATTTTCTATTCAACTCTGGTTTTTTCATTAAGAATGCTTGAAAGTCCTCTATTCCACTGAATGACCATATTTTCCCCTAAAACATGATACTCAGTTTTGCTGGGTAAATGATTCTTGGTTTTAATCCCAGCTCCTTTGCTCTC
This sequence comes from Petaurus breviceps papuanus, assembly GCF_028583685.1. NCBI lineage: Eukaryota > Metazoa > Chordata > Mammalia > Diprotodontia > Petauridae > Petaurus > Petaurus breviceps. The sequence continues at coordinate 1,118,435 of NW_027185809.1, forward strand.
CGGAATATCCTATTCCAGGCCCTTCAATCCCTCAGTGTAGAAGCTGCCAGATCCTGTGTTATCCTGATTGTGTTTCCACAATATTCAACTTGTTTCTTCCTGGCTGCTCGTAATATTCTCTCCTTGATCTGGGAATTTTGGAACCTGGCTATAATATTCCTAGGAGTTTTCTTTTTGGGATCTTTTTCAGGAGGTGATTGGTGGATTTGTTCAACCTCTATTTTGCCTTCTGGTTCTAAAACATCAGGGCAATTTTCCTTGGGAATTTCTTGGAGGATGATTTCTAGGTTTTTTACCCTGATCATGGCTTTCAGGTAGTCCAATAATTTTTAAATTATCTCTTCTGAATCTATTTTCCAGGTCAGTGGTTTTTCCAATGAGGTATTTCACATTACCTTCTATTCTTTCATTTGTTTGGATCTGTTTAACATCATCTTGATTTCTCTTAAAGTCACTAGCTTCCATTTGCTCCAATCTAAATCGGAGGGAACAATTGTCCTCATTGAGCTTTTGAGATTCTTTTTCCATCTGGCAAATTCGGTTTTTCAAGGCATTCCTCTCCTCATTTCATTTTTGAGCCTCTTTTGCCAATTGAGCCAGTCTGTTTTTTAAGGTGTTATTTTCCTCAGTTAGGCTATTGACTCTCATTTTGTAATTTTCTTTCATTGTTCTCATTTCTCTTCCCAATTTTTCCTCCACTTCTCTTATCTGCTTCTTAAGGTCCTGTATGGCCTGTAACCAGTTCTTATTTTCCTTTGAAGCTTTTGGTGCAGGAGTTCTGACTTCACTGTCTTCCTCCTGTTCCATGCTTTGATCCTTTTTGTCCCCAAAATAGGAGTCTAATGTTGGATTCTTCTGTTTGTTTTGCTTTATTTGTCTGGTCATGTCTCCCGCCCCTCAGTCGCTTGACCCCTGGGCTTTTTACCACAGTAGGACTCTGCCACCAGACAGGGGAGCTTTCATCCCAAACATTCGGGTTTTCTCAGTGGCCAGAGGTATTAGTTGGGTGCCCTCTCTAAGGCCTCCACATGCTCTGGCAAGCTGGTCACGCACCCTAGGACCTCCACCCTAGACTGCAATCCAGATCCAAGCAAGTTAAAGCAAGAGCGGTTACCCCTCAGACTGGTGCTTGGTCCCCCTACAGTCTGCAGGCCAGGAGCTGAAGCTGCCACGTGGTGCTGGCTGTGCCTGGCCTCTCAGCGGCTTCTCACCCTGGGGGCAAAAGCTGAAGCCCTCCCAACTACTGGTCCCAAAGTCCAAACTGCACTGACCTCTCACTTTGTCCTTCACATTTATGTGTTGATAATTCTGGAAACTTCCACAGCTGCTGCTGATCTGGAGTCCCTCCAGCTGGTGGTTGGTCAGGCCCGCCCTGGGGCTAAAGCCTTGGCTGTGGGGCTGGGCTGGGCTTCCAGAGCACTGGGCTGGGTTCCCAGAGTGCTACGCTCAGCCAGCCAGGCTGTCTTCAGTGGGAGGTTAGCTTCTCTGTGTCATTTTGTGGGTTCTGCAGCTCCATAGTTTGTTTAGAGTCCCCTTTTTACATGGATTGGGGGTGGAAGCCAGAGCTGCGGGGAGGTCCTGCTTCTACTCTGCCATCTTGACTCCCTCCATCAGTTCTTTCTCTGGAGATGGATAGATAGCATTTTTCATCACAAGTCCTTTGGAATTTTCCTGGATCATTGTATTGCTGAGAATAGCTAAGTCATTCACAGTTGATTATCGTACAATTAAATCCTATGATCTAAACATGGAAATGTCTCACAGGAAGAGAAGATATGGAGGAACTGTAATTTGCATGAATGGAAAAGAGTACTCCCATTGAAGAAATTATGGATCTTTCAAAATTATTAGATTAAGTAAAATAACTCACATTTTCTATAGTATTTATGGCTATAAAGCATCTTATATACATTAAAGAATTTGATCTTTATAGTAGTCCTATGAGATAAGTAATGTGAATAGTATTAGTTCCATTTTATATCTGTAAATGTATATTTACAAAAGAAACACATGCTAAAAAAAGTTAAGAGCTTTCCCAAGGACATACAACTTACAGTTGACCCTTTTAGAACCTTAACAATTTTTTATTGATACCTTTTGTTTTTACACTACCTAGGTTTCCATATATATCCCGTCCCCTTCCTTCCTCAGGGAGGGATTAGGACAAAAAAAGGGAGGGGGCAAAGAGCAGTTCAGCAAAAGTAGCTAATATATCAGAGGAGACTGAAAGAACAAGGTGTCCCAAAAGTCTCTCTCTGTGCAGTTTTAAGCTACTAAGGTTCTAAGACTATATGTTATTCATTCTTCTGACAGGCATTTATTGTTATTTCTTTTAGATATTGTGCTAGGCACTAATGGGTACAAAATTATAGGAGTCTCTGACTTCAGGGAGTTTACATCCTTTGTTATATGTGCAATATTCCACATCCACAGTATCCAGCCTCTTAGGGCCTGGCAAAGCCTTTTACGCATATTATCTCATTTGGTCCTTTCAAAATAACCCTGAGAAGTAGGTAATACAAATTATCATTTGCGCGTTCCAACAATCTTGTGAGTTAGGTGCAGTTATTATTCTCATTTTACCATTGAGGAAACTGAGGTTAAGGGACTGTCCAGCTAATAAGTGTCTGAAGTCAGCTATGAATTCATGTCATCCTGGTTCCAGGAGCAGAACTCCATTCACTGCCTCTAACTAAAGCTCACAGACATTAAGTGACCTGCTTATGATCACATGGTTAAGTCTCTAAGGTAAATTTGAAGTCAAGTCTAGCATTGTACTGGCTGTATAACATTCTGGAGCTCAGCCTAAAATCTTCTGATATGCTGGGAAGTATTGTGTAGATGTATGTGTTTAAACAATACTATACTGCTTGAATCATTCTGTGTATGCCATGTTGTTTGGCAGGGTTCTGGTATTCCAACCTCCCTACAATTACTTGCTCTTGCCCTCCAATGTCACCAGTACATTCATCTGAGCTACAGTCAGACACTGAATCTCTGTTCAGTGCCATCTGGTCACAAGGTCAGCAAGGACCTGTCCAAGCAAGATTGTGTGTGGGGGAGATTGGGTCTTGTATTATCCATGTTTCTAAATGAAGTAGCTATTGGAAAGATTTCCTGACTTGCCCTCAACCTCCTTTAATCCTATGGTCCTTTCCTACAGTAATAGCCATAGAGCTAGATGTGGAGGGTAGCGCAGCAGGAAGGGAAGGGAACAATCATTTATTAAATACCTACTATGTGGCAGGCACTGTGCTAAGCACTTTACAAATATTATCTCATTTGACCTTGGCACAAACCCCTTATTTTACAGACTCAGATTCAGGCCTGGAGAGGTTAATTGGCTACCCTATAGGCAGTTAGTGGTGGCATATGAACCCAGATCTTCAGCTTCTTGCCAGTTAGTGTATGTAGGTTGAGAAAGAGAAGCAATGTTGTATAACGGAGAAAAAGATGGCATTGGAGTCAAGAAACTTGGGGTGCAATCCTGATTCTGATTCGTGCTGGTTTTGTGGGGGAGTTACCTAACCTCCCTGGATCCCAGTCAGTTCTAAGAAAGACTATGTTATTCATTCCTTTGACGGGCATTTATTGACTTTTCTTCTAGATATTGAGCTAGACACTAGGGGTACAAAAACACAGGAGTCTCTGACTTCAGGGAGTTTACATTCTTAAAAAAAATTCCCTCCTGGGAAGTGAGGGGGCAAAAAACAAAATAAACTTAGGTAACTAAATGCAGCCTCTTAAAGGCAGTGCCTATGAACTAAACCTTAAAAGAAAATATGAAGAAGACAGGCGGCCAGGTGGCACAGTGAGTAAGAGCACCAGCCCCAGAGTTGGGAGACACCTGGGATTGGTTCTGGCCTCAGATACTTCACACCCACGCACACACACAAAAAAACTGGCCATGTAACCTTGAGCAAGTTACTTAACCCCAATTGCTAAAAAAAAAAAAAAAAAAAGAAAAAAGAAAAGAAAATATGAAGACGAGGCAAAGGAGTGGATTGCAGGCATGGGGAACGTCTGTGTATGAACAGCAAATAGGACATGGAATGTACCTAGAACATGCCTAGAACATAGTTTACCTAAATAAAAGTAAGGTGTAGTAAGTCTAGAACAGTAAAACTAGAGCCAGATTGCAAAGGGTTTTAAATGCCAAGCAGAGGCTTTTATATTTGATCACAGTTGTTACTGGGAACCATTAGAGTGTTTTAAGTAACACTTAAACACAGGCAGAACTGTGCTTTAGAAACATCAGTACCATATACCCAAAGGGCTATAAAATGTGCATATCTTTCTAGGGCTGTATCTCAAAAGGGATCATACAAATGGGGAAAAGACCCACATGTACAAAAATATTTATAGCAGCTCTTTTTGTGGTAGCAAAGAATTGGAAATTGGGGGGATGCCCCAAAATTGGGGAATGTAATTGTGGTATATGAATGTAATGGAATACTACTGTGCTGTAAGAAATGATGAACAGGTAGACTTCAGAAAAACCTGGAAAGACTTATAAGAACTGATGCTGGGTGAAGTGAGCAGAACCAGGAGAACATTGTACATAGTAACAGCCACAGTGTTTGATGACTTATTTTGACAGACTTAGCCCTTGTCAGCAATGTAAGGACCTAAAAGAGTTCCATAGGACTCATGATGGAAGATGCCATCCACATCCAGAAAGACAACTATGGAATCTGAAAGCAGAGTGAAACAGACTATTATCTTTTGTTTGTTTTGTTTTGTTTTCTTCCTCATGGTTTCTCCCATTTGTTATCATTCTTTTATACAACATGACTAATGTGAAAATAGGAATGTTTAATAGGAATGTATATATAGAGCCTATATCAGATTGCATGCCGTCTTAGGGACGTTAGAGGGAAGGGAGGGGGAGAAAATTTAAAACTTATGGAATTGAATGTTGAAAACTAAAAATAAATAAATTAACTAAAAAAAAAAAAAGAAATATCAGTACCATAGCTATTTAAAGGACGGATTGGAGAGGGACAGAGACTAGAGGCAGAGAGAATAAATAGAAGGCCATTGCTGTCATCTAGGTGATAAATGAAGAGGGTCTGAATTGGGCTTTATGAAAAGAGAAAAGAGAATGACAGTAGAATTGATAAAACTTGTGTCATGGTAAAAATAAGGTAAACTGAGGCACAAAGTTCTGAACATGATTGATTTATTAGTAAAAAATGAATTGATCAATAAATAGGATCTCAGTTTCCTTAGCAAAGCTAAGGTCCTAAATGAAGGGGACAGCCATCCTTTTATAGTTTGGGGGGACAATAGAACAAAGAACAGGACTTTGTAGTTGGAGAACAAGTTATGATTGGTTATGAGAGCTTGACATCATGAATGGTGAAATCAATATGATTGGTTACAGAGCTGAGGTGTCCGTGACAATATGATTGGTTGGAAACTGGGAATGAGGGGCTAACAACAATGCCCGTCTTCCCTCCAGTGACTAAGAAATATTCACAGTTTGAGTTCACCTGCAGGGTTAGAGATAGTGGGCCAGACTTCTTTGAATAACAAACCAGGCATCCTTGAAAGATAGCTTGGTGGTGTAAAGACCAGACTGCCTGGTGTCCACCCACATCATTCAAGGATAAGATTTCCTTGAAGCAAGAATAGAACAGTGAACTAGATTTCTAAACTTAATTCATCACAGGCCAGCTGAGTTTCTGAACTAAATTCAGAGACAAAGAACCATGACTTAGGCAGTTATAGGATAAAGCAATTTGATTGTAAATAGGATCAATTTTTAAAAACACACAGATCAATCTGGTCATTTCACTTGGCAGTTGATTAGATGCTGGGGTGGGGTGAGAAATAGGGAAGAGTTGGAAATGACCCAGAGGTTGTGAATCTAGGTTTTGTGTCTGGAAGAATGGTGGCATTCTCAACTGAAATGGAGAAAGTAGGATTAAGAAAAGGTCTGGGGAGCAAGATGATGAGCTCTCTTTTGGCTATGTGATCAAAATGTCTATGGGACCTCCAGATGGCAATGTCCAAGAGGCAGTTAGTGATTGATGTCCAAGAGGACTGGGGCTCAGGAGAGAGACTGGGGCTAGTTGATGTGTAAATGCAATTAAGTGTTCTCTCCTAGGAACAAATCAGATATTTAGAACTATTTCGTTTTCTAATATGGCAGTCTGGGTGGGGGCTCTTTGCTGGCAAGGGCTTTAGAATACTCTTCTTGATGTGATCTACAGACCTGATTTAGAAAGGCCAAGATCACCCACTGCATTCCAGGCCATTGCCAGTCATATTGACTTTTGTCTTGCCACTGGACTTTGATGACTCTGGAAGAGACAGTGAGACTGATGACTTTGGACAACTCTGCCTTACTTAAATCCAATCCACCTGCAAGTCAAGACATCAATCTCATTATGTCATTGGTCCTCTTCCAGAATGAAGGACAAATAACAGCAATAATAGACTTCATATAACTTCAGATGAGGGACTGGTTACTCCTTATGAACTAGACTACTACACAGATGTAGAAGTTGTCTCCCTCAATAGAATATAATATCCTTGAGGGCAGGGGCTGTGATACTTTTTTGTATACCCAACAAGTAGTGTGGTGCTTGACACATGGTAGATTTTTAACAAATGCTTGTTAGGTGATTAATTGGTGTGATCTGCCTGGGTAGATTGAATCAGTGGATGAAGTTTTCATACTGGGAGTTTTCTATACCAATGAAACCACAGATTCAGACATTTTCACCCTACCTTCTGCCCCATCCCAGAGAATGGCTCCTCTTTCCCAAAGGTTGAGAATAGTGGTACATGGGTAATAACTACAGATTTTTACTGCACTATAATTTTATAGGAGAGTTGGTATGGGGAGCATGTTGACAGGTCTAGCTTCCTAAGGTCAGGACTACTCACCCATAGGAGCATCATCATAGGATTTAGAGTTGCAAAAGACCACAGAGATCTAAACAACTCCCTAATTTTATAGAGGTAGACACTGATTCCTAAAAAGGCAAAGGGACTTTCTTATGGTGTCATTGTTTAGTAAACAACAGAATTAGGAGTTAAACCTGCGTCCTCCAGAGTTCTTTCCATTAATAAACATCAAAAATAGTAATAATAGCTAGCAATTTTATAGCATTTTAAGGTTTGTAAAGTACTTAGCAAGAAGTATTTCATTTTATCTTCTTGAAAATTCTGAAAGGCAGGTGTTATTATTATACCTATTTTATAGATGAGGAAACCGAGGCAGAGAGAGGTTAAGTGATTTTCCCAGCGTCACACAGGTAGTAAGTATCTAAGGCTGGATTTGAACTCAGGTCTTCTTGAGTCCAGATCCAGTGCTCTATCTACTGTGACACTATTGAGATGTGCTCAACAACTATTTGTTGAATTGAATAATTACAATAATAATGTATTTTGCATGCATATTATTATTATACTCTTGAGTGAACAGTAGCATAAAAAGCACTATTAAATATATATGTACATATATACATATACACTATATAATATACATTAGAAAAGGAAAGGAGACAGATATATCTCCAAGTCAGATATGTCATTTTGCAGCCTTTTAGGGGGAAGGGTGGCTCAACACTTTGCTATGCCTGAAAAATAACTTCATGCAGAGAGTTTGTTTCATAATCTAGAGAGAGCATATTTTCACCAATAAATCTGAATAATTCAGATAAAAATTCAGATTTATTTTTCATTCTTCATTTTACAGTGATATAGACCTGGTCTCCCAGATCCATTCTAAGGTTGACAGAATTCACTTGTCAAGATTTCTACTGACATGTACTGTCTGAATACCAAGTATTATTTTATTAACAAAGCTGATTATTCATTATCTTTATGCCTATTCCCTTTTATTCCTATCACCCTTCTCCATGCCCAGTTCTACCTACTGATCCAAAGAGGTACCTGTCATGCCACTTTAGTACTTAAGTTATTATCACTTCAAAAACATCCAAGGACCATTAGGTTGGGCTGATTTGGGATATATATCCATTAGATTGGAGTGGGATAGGGACCAGACAATAATTGGGCCTCTAACCCTTTATCTGGCAGGGATTTGGCCACCTGGGTTGAAAACCTCTCTCTCCTTCTGGAAGACCTGAAGGAACCTTCCGTCATTTGCATAGAGAACCATGACCTTCTTTCCACCTGTACTCATATGCTCTGTAGGTCTCCAGGTGAGGTAATCCTAGCATCTATGTCCTGACTTCAATATGGGACAGGATTTCACTTCTGACTTCTCTGTAGATACAACTGACTGAACAAAGGGCTGTCCAGATATAGTGTGCCATATGATACTGGAAAGAGAATTAAGAGTCTTTTGTTCTGGGATCAAAGAATTTCCAACTCTCCTTACTAGTGAGTGTGTCTTTTGTTGACTTTCTGACCTCTCAGACATTTGCATCCCTAGACTTACAATTTTACAAATTACACAGATTGAAAAATCCTTGACATATATTTGGTAATTTGAGCTTCTCAAAAACACTGCAAGATAGTTATTTTAAGTATCATTATCCTTATTTTACAGGTGAGGAAATTGAGTCTTAGAGAGAATGAAGAGAATTTCACATGACCATCTATAGCAAAATTGGGCCTAATGAGGCAGGGGTTGTTCCATGGCTACCATGAGGGCATGTATATCCAGGCTTCTGGGGCTGAACCTATCTGAAGTGAACCCATTGATCAGTTCCTCTTTGTCTTTTAATATTCTAGGCAGCAGGTTTTCCTATTTTAGGAAAATCTGGTGAGAATGGATTCCAGGCTCCATTCCAAGAGCAGTGTGCCTCACTGTTTCTTTTTCTTGACCAAAACTCTAGAAAGAGAGGAGGATGTTTTTGTAGTGGCTAAGAGTTGGACATTAAGGACACCCATCAATTTGGGAGTGGCTGAACAAGTTGTGGAATATGATTGTAATGGAATATTATTGTGCTATAAGAAATGACAAATAGGCTCATTTCAGAAAAACCCAGAAAACTTACATGAACAGATACAGAGTGAAGTGAGCAGAACCAGGAGAATATTTTACACAGTAACTGCAACATTGTGTGGTGATTAGCTATGAATGACTTATTCTCAGCAATATAATGATCTAAGACAATTACAAATGACTCATGAAGAAACATTCTATCTGCCTCTAGAGAACTGAGGGTGTCTGAATACAGACTGAAGCATACTATCCTTCCTTCCTTCCTTCCTTCCTTCCTTCCTTCCTTCCTTCCTTCTTTTTCTTTACTTGTTTTCTTTCAGTTTTCTTCCACAAAATGACTAATATGAAAATATTTTACATGATTGCATTTGTATAAACTATATCAGATTGGTTACCATTTTGGGGAGGAGTGAGGGGAGGGAGGGAGGCATAGAATTTGGAACTCAAAACTTAAAAAAAACCACAATGAATGTTAAAAATTGTTTTTGCATGTAATTGGGGGGGGGAATAAGACATTATTTAAAAAATGAGAGGAAGATGACTAAGATGGCAAGGGGATTGAAAATCATGTTAGATGAGGATTTCAGAATCACATTTACCTGACTTTCCTTCTAAATAATTCAATCTGTACTTGTACCAAAATAAAATAAAATAAAAAATCCTCTCCACTGAACTGAATATGTTTAGCCTGCAGAAATAACTATGGACAGTAAGAGCTGTATTTGAGGATTTGAAAGACTTTCATATGGAAGACTTAGGCTTACTCTGCTATCCCTCAGAGGGAAGAGTGAGGAGCAATGAGTGCAAATGACAGAAAGGCAGTTTTCAACTTGAGACAAGGGAAGCTGGACAAGCTGTCCAAAAAAATGGGATGAGCTGCCTTGTGAAGGGAATGAGCTCCCTACTACTAAAAATCTTCAGAGAGGTTGGATGACTACGTGTGTGTGTGTGTGTGTGTGTGTGTGTGTGTGTTGTAAAAGGGATTTCCCATTCTGGTACTCATTGTATTAGATGATGTCCAAGGTCACTTACAGCTCTGAATTTCTGTAAGCCCAGGTGGATTGTCACTGGGGGAGAAGAAGTTCATCTATACCACACGTAGAAGTCCTAGAGATTTCTGAGGGGGCATCCATTCCTCTTGCCTATTTTATTCTGAAATCAATGTAACTTGGGTCTTGCCCAGCAAGAGGTTACTACCTGCTTTTCACTACCTACTTTCCATTACCTGGTTTCCTGGATCTGTAGACTCTGGCAGTGAAAGCTTCTTCTGGTATCAATCTTTATATCATTAGGGATTTCTTTGGTATTTGGGATCATGGCTCAATGGTTTCCCTTACCCTATTAACTTTCTCTTTTTCTTTTCCCTCTCCCTTTCTCTCCTTACCCCCCTCTCTGTCCCTCTCTCCATCTTCTTCTCTCTCCTCCTTTCTC
>NW_027185809.1:1128804-1161258 GCF_028583685.1 Petaurus breviceps papuanus
CTTCTCTCTCTTTCTCTTCTGTCTCTTTCCCCCTTTCTTCTCTCTCTGCCTTTCTCTTTCTCCTCTTTTTCTCTCTTTCTCATCTTTCTTACTCTTCTGTCTCTGTCTCTCTATCTCTGTCTGTCCACCATACATATACACATCTTGGCACACCTCTCCAAATGGGAAAGTGTCTCTCAAGGGTACATCAAGGGGCTTCAGTGCCAGTTATTTAACTTTTTCAGCACCAGGGGAGATTAGGGAGTGAATGGAAAGAGTTAGAGGGCTGCAGAGGGTAGTGAGCTATCTGAGCCCTTGTGGTTCATCTAAACAGGTTTGATCAATATAGTCTCTTGTAAAGAAATCAGGCCTTTTTCATGCTAGTAAAGTTCACTGGTCCCTGAATCAGGAAACTTGTGTTCAAATTCTTAATCTAATGCTTATTAGGCATTATATGGTGCAGTAGATGAGAGTGTTGAACTTGGAGAGAGGAAGACTTGAGTTCAAATACTGCTTCTGGATACTAACTGTGTGACCCTGGGCAAGTCACTTAATCTCTTTCTTAGCCTCAGTTTCCTCATCTAAAGATGGGGGCAAGAATAGTATCTATCTCAGAGGGTTATTGTAAGGTTAAATGAGATAATATATATAAAGCACTTGGCAAACCTTAATGTGCTATAGCTATTATTAGGGAAGCCTTGGTGTCATCTGTCAAATGGAGATAAAAATACTTGAATAATTTATCTCCCAAGTTTTTTTGTGAATAGGGTTTTGTAAACTTTAAAATTTTGTACAGATTTTCTTTATTGTCATTCTTTTTATTTGACATTTCTCCAGGTAAACCTTTCAAGCATCATTTCAGTTAACTTCATGTACTTCACGTACTCTGTGAGGGACAAGACCTGAGATTTCATCAGTATAGGGAGCTCTTAGTGAGGAACTCCCTCTGTCAATGTAGGCTGGTACCTTCTCTGCAATTCTTAGTCTCAGAGAGGTCACCAGAGCACTGAGAGATTCGATTTCTCATCCAGGGGAACACAATCAGTACAGAGCAGGGGCAGGACTTGATCCCAGGTCTTTCTGGTTCCACTATCAGTTCTCTATCCATTAAGCCATTTTGGCCTCTCATTCCAGCATTTTGGGCTCCAGCTATTTGTCACTATTATTTATCACTCCTTTTTATTTGTCTACCAGATTGTTTGGGGGAGTAAAGACACATGAGTAATCATTACATCTCTGTGTGCCCTTGGACGAGTAAGTTATTTGCCTTTCCGGGTCTCAGTTTCCTCTACTGCAAGATAAAAGGAGATAGACTATCAGAGGTATCAAAATCATAGATTCATCTGAAACACTTTCAAGGGTGCCAACCTGATTGTAATGTAATTGGGAAATGTTTAACAAAATAAAAAAAATACAATGCAACATAGATAACATTAAGTTGTGGTTTTTAAGTTAGGGATTCATTTCTTTTTTAGTTTGATGCCACTGGACCAGTTCATAGGGAATATAGGATTTAGAGTAGGACCTAAACAGCCATCTAGCTCAAGTTTCCATTTTGAAATTGAAGAAACTGAGGTTCATAAAGGAAAAGGAAAAGTGACTTGCCAGAGGCCACACAGCTAGTTAGATCCTGGTTCCCAGTACAATTTTTTTTTTTACTATACATATCACGATGCCTAAGGAGCAGCTAGGTGATGCAGTGGATAGAATACCAAGCCTGGAGTCAGGAAGACTTATCTTCCTGAGTTCAAATTAGCTTCAAACACATACTAGCTGTATAACCCTGTTTGCCTCAATTTCCTCACCTCTAAAATGAGCTGGAGAAGGAAAAGGCATACATATCTCTGTCAAGAAAACCCCAAATGGGGTCATAAAGAGTCGAGCACAGCTGAAACAAATGAGAAACATCTTCCATCTATCTATCTCCCTCTACATAGCATTTGCAGCATCAGGCAAATCCTCAGAGCCCACTAGGTATTTCTCCCCTCTCTGCCCTCAGTGGTATGTGGTCATAGAAAGTTCCACCTTAGTGGGGTTGGCATTTTAAGCTGATTGCTTCAGGCACATACTCACTTTTTTTTCTTCCAGATCTATGGGCGAGCCAGTCTCTCCCCCCCTTCCCCTCCCCCCCGGCCCCAATCATCTGAGTCTTCCTTTTGCCTTGCTTTGATGTTCTGCCTGGGGACCATCAGAGCAGGGAGGGGCAAGTGAGCCTAGGCCGCACCTGCCTGGCTTCCAGACTCCTGTAATAGTAATGGAATTTAAAGATCCCCCTGTATTGGCTTGGTTTTTGGTTTGATTGTGTTAAAACCCAGAGCCTGTGAATCCCACTTGTGGGATGGACTTGTTGACGTGAAAAGAGAGGGCTGAACTGGGAGGAGCTGGTGACATAAATTTAGAGAGACACAAGAAAAGAGAGAGGCAGAAGAACTTTTTGGAAGCAGCATCTTGGAAGCAGAGAGAGACTGAGAGGATTGCTGAGGGCCAGTTTGAATTGCCCAGGACTTTTGAGAGCTGCCACCCAGAGCTGCCAAGGACTGAGGAGACATGGCTGTTATGCTGGTACTTTGTCTGTCTGTTTTGATTTGTCCACTGGTGAAAGAAAGTCCTGTTGTTGCAGAGGTCTTGGAACCTTGCTGTTGGTTCAGAGCTCCTGAGACTGTTCTGCAGACAGAGAGTGAATTCTGTCCACTGGTGAAGGACAGTGCTGTTGTTGCAGAGGTCTTGGAATGTTGCTGTTGGTTCAGAGCTCCTGAGACTGTTCTGCAGACAGAGAATGAATTAATGAAGACATTGGCAATGTATCTTGTGGCCTTGCTAAGCTTTGTCTCCCCAGGAACAAAGATTGCTGAGAACTTGCCTGGGTCAAGATGAAGAAAAGACCTCTCTTTGGGTATTAAATGCTGTGCTTAAGCTTGTTGTAACTCTGGGGTAGATGGCCTATTCAGTTTAATCCAAGGGTGGGGAACTTTTGACTTTTTTGTGCTCTGTGATTGAACAAATGAATGTACTTTACTTAGATTGGAAACTAATCTCCATTTGAGAAGAGGGGCTTTGTGACGGACTAAATGAATGTACAGCCTAGGGGTGGAGTAGTATTTAGAAGAGGGTCTTTGGGATTGATTAAATGAATGTAATGTCCAGGGGTGGGGTAGTACTTGGACATTATTGAATTACACTTGGTAAATACTGTATTTTGAATGATGTTATATTTTGATTTTCTCTGTTCTTAATTTTTCACTGAATAAAATGGAGAGCACCTGTGCTGGTATTCTGAACTTTGGGAAGTTGCCTTTGCTTGGCATTATAACTCTCTGCCCAGGACCTCCTTCAGTTCCCTGAATGTGCCAGCTGGCATGACCCCTTGGCACTCTTCGTGCTTCTCTTCTGTTAAAAGCCTCCCCTGTGGAAAGCCTGCTTCTGGGTCAATGTTGGAGCAGATGAACACCTTGAAACTCTGTGGGGGAACTGATCCATCTGTCACACTCCTCCCTCCTCACCCCCATTTGTCCCTTGATTAGGCAGGATTTACTGCTTTTAATTGAATGTAGTAAATCTGTAGTACTTGTAGGCAACTTAGCCAGTTTAATTCAGGCAGCATTAACTATTGCTCCCTTTTTCCAACCCCTTCCCATCTCAGCCTACTTTTCTAAACTGTGGAGCCTGGGTTTGTAACCCCCTTGCCAATCCTAATCTGGTGAGATCCTCATGTAGCCTTTAAAGTTGGCCCCTCTTCAGTCTCCAGAAGCCATCCCCTATGTCAGTCCCTGGGCTTTACCTTCTTGTAGATACTCTCCAGTAGCAAACCCAGGAGACAAGGAGATCATCCTAGGAAAGGCATTTAACCTCTCAAGGCTTTAAGTTCCTAGTCCATAAAAATGGAGGTAATGATATTTGCAATCCTACCTTACAGGAGAAAAGTGCTTTCTTGATAAACCTTAAGGCAACTTAGGGGGGTGATCATGAAAATTCTCTGATCAACATGTTGAGGTTACAGGGGGGTGAGCTTTGGTCTGGGGCTTTGATTGCATCTTCCTATGGAAGATATGGGGAATTCCCACCAACAAATTCATTGAAAGGATCCAAGACCGCTCCTGGGCATTAGAGATGATTTGATGGACTTAGATTTTCTCCCCTCCCCCCCCTTCCCTTCCTCTCTGCCTTTGGACTAGGCCTATAAAAAGAGTTTTTAATGCAAAGTCTGTCTTTCTTTTTGGAGGCAATTTAGAGTTATGTGACTTGCGCAGGGTCACACAGCTAGTACGTATCTGAGATGGATTTGAACACAAGTCCTCCTGACTCCAGAGCCAGTGCTCTAGCAACTGCACCACCTTTACCCCTTCTGTCTTTCCCCCTTCTTTCAGAGTAGAGTAGAAGTTCTTTTTTTTTTTTTTGCCTTTTTTGGAGGGCAGTTGGGGTTAAGTAACTTGCCCAAGGTTACACAGCTAGTGTAGAAGTTCTTAACTAGGGTCCATGAACTTGGTTTTTTTTTTTAAGTATTTGATATCTATATTTCAATAAAATTAGTTTCTCTTGTAATCCTATAGATTTTATCTTAAGCATTTAAAAACATTCTGAGAAAGGGGTCCATAGGCTTCACCACAGTGACAAAGATAGTCTCTAAAATCAAAAAGGCTAAGAATCTGTTCTCTACTTCTTAAAATTTTATTATTTATTTTTACAATTCTTTAAAAAAATTTTTAATTTCCAATTTGTCTCCCCCTCTCTGGATTATTTCCAACACATTGAGAAGGCAAGCAATATAATATGAATTATACATGTGAAATCATGCAAAACATATTTCCATGCTACCATGTCACAAAATAGCGAGAAAAATAGAGTGAAAAAATTATACTTCACTTTGTACTTAGAGTTTATCAGTTATTTTTCTGAAGTTGTATAACATTTTCCATCATGAATCTTTTGGAATTGTCTTGGATCATTGTATTGATCAGTGTAGTCTTTCACAGGTGATCATCATTACAATATCCTTATTAATGTGTACAGTGTTCTCCTGGTTCTTCTCACTTAACTCTGTATTAGTTCATATATGTCTTCCTAGGATTTTCTGAAACCATCCTGCTCATCATTTCTTATAATATTATTGTATTCCATCACAATCATATTACACAATATGTTTAGCCACTTACCAAATGATGGACATTCCCCTGGTTTCTCATTTTTTTTTGCCACCAGAAAAAAAGCTGCTATAAATATTTTTGTACATATAGGCCTTTTTCCATTTTCTCTGACCTTTTCATTATACAGACTAATGGGTAAAATGATGGGTAAAAGGGTATGCATGGTTTTATAGCTCTCTGGACATAGTTCCAAATTGTTTTCCAAAATGGTGGACCAGTACACAACTCCACCCAGAGTGCTTTAGTGTCCATATTTTCCCACATCCTTTCCAACATATGCCATTTTTCTTTTCTGTCATGTTAGCCAATCTGATAGGTATAAGGTGATACGTCAGAGTTGTATTAATTTGCATTTCTCTAATCAATAATGATTTAGAGAATTTTTTCATATGATTATAGATAACTTTGATTTCTTCTGAAAACTGCCTGTTCATCTCCTTTTACCTTATCAATTGGGTAATGGCTCTTATTTTTATAAATTTGACTCAATTTCCTATATATTTGAGAAATGAGGCCCTCATCAGAAAAATTTGCTGTAAAATATTTTGATATTACTTCATTGTCCATGGTAACTTTTAGCAAAATGTAGTTTCCCTGATTATCTCTTTCAATAAAAGTAGTTTTGTGTTTGCTTTGTCTGAGATCACAGTTGCTACTCCTGACTTTTTTTTACTTTGAAGAATAATAGACTGTTATTTTTCACTCTGTGTGTGTCTTTCTGTTTCAAGTATGTCTGTTGTAAACAATGTGTTATTGGATTCTAGTTTCTAATCCATTCTATTTTGTGGGTGAGTTCAAGGCTAATAGCCCTTGATCTAGAGAGAGCTGAAATCAGAGACTTTAGAGCAGAGTTTGGTCTTTAGGGGGGGGTGACTACCCCTCTCTGGGATAGTTAAGTGTGTTAAGCACAACCCCACCTTCCCTTCCATTGATCTGTAAGCAGGCATTTTAACATAACTTTTACCCCTCCCTTCCCTTCTACTGATCTGTAAGCAGGCATTTTAGCATAAATTTTACCCCTCCTTTCCCTTCCATTGATCTGTAAGCAGGCATTTTAACATAACTTTTACCCCTCCCTTCCCTCTCCTAATTGACCCATGAACGGGGGGCTCAGCCTAGGAAAAGTGAGGGAAAATTCAAACATACACTGGCCAATCACTGATTGTAGTTTCAGCTTACTTAACCCGACTATTGTAATCTCTTTAAAAACTGGCATATTGTTCATGCCAATGGACTGTCTGATTTGGGTATGTGACCCTGGCAGTCCCACAGCAATAAAATCCACTTCCAATTTTAATCTTGGGGATCTTCTGTCTTGCTCCTTTTATGCACAACATAAATTGGAGGCCCTAGCAAGATCTGCATTGTTCCATGGCACCACAAAGATCCCCAAATAAGAAGAGCTCTCTGCTTGCCCCGATCCCTAGGGGGGCTAGCTCCTGATGATGTTCTAGAGCCCCAGGTCTCGAGGAGGGAAAGATCACATCTGCCTCCCAACTCTGACTTGCTCCTCATTCGGTCTTTCATGGATCCAGGACCTCCAGTTTGGGGGTGAGTAAAAATCTGTTTTGGTTAAAAATCTGTTCTGGTTCTGTTCTGGAGGGCAGAGGGCTAGACATAGCCATTTGTGTAGGGGGCATCTCTTCCCCAGCGAAGCTTTGGGATGCCAAAGCCTCTCAACCATCAGTATTCTGGTTGTTAATGTTTGTATGTTTTTTGTATGTCCTGCACTCACTTGAGCTCATTTGCTTCCTGTTCAGTATCTGTGGGGGCAAAGCAAGCAGCTAGAGACTATTATTTGTCGGTATGTGTCCTATATGTTCTTTGAGTGTCCTGTGCTTGCTAGAGCTCATTTGCTTCCTGTTCAGTATCTGTGGGGGCAAAGTAAGCAGCTAGGGACTATTGTCTGTCCTCGTGAAGTTTTGTCTTGAGCTCATTCGTTTAAAGCGTTTTTATTCTGCAAAGCAGGTATTCGAGTGGCTATCAGATGAGCACCTCCAAGGGAACTTTTCTGATTTCCATTGGGAAGACATATTTGGTTATAAGACTATACTGTTTGTCTGTCTTTTCATCCTAGAACATGGGAGGTTGCAGCCAGTATATCAAAAATTCCCCTGGGTTGCATACTAAGCCATTTTAGAGTAGCCTATCAGGACGGGGAAGATTATGGGGTCCCCTTGAAGAAGAGGAAATTCATTTCTTATTGCATGAATGGGTGGCCCACGTTTGGGGTGGGCTGGCCCCCTCAGGGAAGTTTCAACAAGCAAATTATCCAATCAGTGTGGCGGGTGGTCACAGGGAATCCAGGACATCCAGATCAGTTCCCTTATATTAATGTCTGGCTAGATCTCCTCACCTATTCCCTTCCCTGGCTTAGGAACTGTTCTTTCCAAAGGGTTATCCGAATCCTTGTGGCCCACCCGCTCTGGGATACTCCTAAGACAAAACCTCCTGAAAAAATCCTACAGGATCATAGCGTATAGAGTATAATTTCCCACCACCTTACAACCCTCGATCCCCTCCCTCTGTCTCTTCTCCTGACTCCTCTGGGCTTCCTACCTCCCCAAGTCCCCTTTCGCCCCCTCTCCCCACCCGGACTGGGGCAGACTATCAGCCCCCAAAAGAACCCTCTTCTGCTTCAGCCATCCTACCCTTCAGGGAATAAACTCCAGAAACAGGAGGGTTTTGAGGGCATGGTTATATCCCAGCTGGTAGAAATTGCCCAAAATGTTTATGACAACAGGGACAGCCCCTCTGATAAAGCAGACAATAAGTTTGCCCAGGTCCTTGTGGCTGCACTTCAGTCTCCCAAACAGGGTACCCTACTGGGCACTACACCATGTGGTACCCACACCCCTCTTGCAAGGGACCAATGCACATACTGTAAAGAGTTAGGCCATTGGAAAAATGAATGCCCCCAGGACAGAGACTCTCCAGAGTCCTCCAAAAACTGAAAAGGGCGGGGGGAAGGGCAAAACTTTTTACTGTGCTGGTCCTTCCCCTCTGCAGTGAGCATTGGGAAGGTGGGGAGATGGGCCCCTCTTTGGGAATCCCTCCCCTCTGATCAAAGAAGCAGTCAGGCTAGATCTCCTGCCTGACCAATTAAAGCCAATTAAGTGTGGAGCTTTGAGATGGGCAGATTCAAAGCTCACTTTCAAAAGGTCCATCAAAATTCTCCCTGTTGTTGTAATAATTTGAAAATTTTAATTTGGAAAACTTACAATTTCTTTACAAAATATCTTTGCAAATTCTGAGAATTAATCACTAAGAAATTGGAAATAGGATATTGGGATTGCTTAAAAGGAAGAAGTTTTTTGCTTTCTCAGATTGAATTGTTTCTTGAATTTGAAAAAGGAAAATTTAATAGCGTTTGTGAAACACTTCATTGTAAAATACAATGACTGGCATATGTTGGTATCTCTCTGACTTTGAATCCATGCCAGAATTGATAGAGTCAATTATTGTATAGGTCATTTGATATTTATTGTTATTTTGCTGCCATCTTTCTGAGACTGTATTGTGTTTCTAAAAGTTTATTTAGCTAAGTGAACTTAAGAAACATTTTTGAAGTAGGAATAGTATTACAGCTATGTTTTAAAAAATCTGAATTTTGTATCGCATGTATTTTGGGCTTTTATGTTATAAAATTTGTTAATTTAAAACTTATATTTGGGTTACAAACAGGCAATAATAATGGTGATATTTCATTTAAAATTTTGGCTAAATTATGTAATTTGGAAAAATTATGAACTCTGGTGTTAAAAACAATTTTCTTATTACTATTCTGAAGCTGTTGAGTCATCTAAGGATATAGATGTATATGTTAACCTGGATATAACCTGGAATATACAATGTTTTGGGAAATTTATATTAGGAGAATTTTTTTACACCAAATTAGTTTTGGGTAATTCCTATATTTGAAGGTTTATTTTCTAATTATCATGTTTGTCAACCTTAAGTGAAACCTTTCTTAGGTGTGAGGTTTGTGTCAACAGTTATGGGATGAGCGATTTTCTGTGCAAAGCAATTTGGAAATTACTAAATTAAGATCACCAGATTGGTAATTACTTGATTTTGGTTTGAAGTTTAAATTTAGGTACATCATAATTGTTTCTGATATTGTTACTGGCAAACATTGGTATTATGAATGTTATAATAAAAGCAGTTTCTCATACTCTAAATGCTGTTAAATTAAGAATTATACTGTCAGAGGAACAAGAAAATGATGGTGGATGAAGTACTCTGACCATGTCAGAGTATCAGTTATGATATTCTGAAATGTTGTAATTTAAGAAATCATATACTTTTAAGTTTTTCTTTTTAAGTTTCAATTTATAAATCAAGTATTTACAATAGCATGCTTGGGAAAAACTACTTATTGGTAATTATGTGAAGAAAAGACCCTTTGAATCCTATTCTAAGTTTTGTAAAACCTAGAATATGGAAATGAGGGCTTAGGTGTCCCAGAAAACAATTTGTGGGCAGGACCTGGCTTCAGCCATGTTTTTAACCTCTGGCTATAGAGCTAGCCCCATATGAAAAAGAGACAGATCTACTCAAATGATTTTGGGTCCCAGATGTTTAAGGAGGGGAAAGATCGGCTGCTTGGAATGATGGGGTATTTGGGTACCTGTTATTTAGATTAATCAGAGTTACTTTAGTTGAGAGAAAAGAAAGATACCATTTTTAACACCAGGTTAATTCAAACTGTCTCTAAAGTCTATTTATGAAAAGCTGAACAAAGCAGATTAAGAAAGTTAGGGGACAAATGGGGTTTATCCAGCCCCTCCTGTTTCCAGATAGTTGATATCAGTTTTAGAAGTATGTTGAGAGAGCATGAGGAAGTTTTGGGAAGGCAGAAAGATTTGTAACTTGAGTTTCTAATTAATAGCTCAATCAAATTTTAAATGGCCCTATCTGAAGGACACTAGTCCATATTTATTTGCTATTTAATAATTTGAGGGACTGTAAATTTTACTATTCTTCTAAGCCTTTATTACAGGAGTTGTCATAAAAGCTGATAATGGGATGGCAGAGGCTGCAGGCTTTGAACTGTTCAAGGTGGATGTCTGTGCTTGGAAAAGTTTGGGGACAACCTCGGACACTGCCCAGGTGGGATCTCTCTGACTTTCCCAATTGTGCCTTTTCTTTCCGAAAAGAAAACCTCCCATCTATTTATGCCTAAGCCTTCCTTTCAGCACCTGATTGCTTTCTGAATGACTAGCGGAGATGACTCATGCCTGGAATCAAACAAGGCTGAGGAAGTTTTCATTCTGGCAAGGTTTGACTTTGTCCCTCTCTTATTCTATAGCAAATTCACTGAGAAGTAATATTCAGGGCCAAATAAATGAATAAATATAGAGATAAGATCCTTCAAAGAAGGAGATTATTAGTAATAAGGCAAAAAGTAATGAAATAGATGCCTGATTGACCAGGATAGTGAAGTTTGAGGAGAGCAACAGAATCAGGCCAGATGACACCCAGGATTAAATACAGATGCATGAAACTGGCTTTAAAAATTTCTTATTTATGTGAATTCATGATTTGAGCATGTTTGGGAATAAGATCAGAGGTATGGATTTTGGATTTTAGCACAAGGATTGTATAAGATAGTGGTAAGGGTGAAGCTAATGTTACTTTGTTAATGCATCTGTTTGATAATTTTATAAAGGGCAGATGAAATAAATAAAAAAAAAAGGTTTTTCATATTTTAAAGGACTCCTATACCAGGTACAGGATTTAGGAAAGGTAGAAATAGCAAAGAATAAATAAATTGAAAATTCTCTGTAGTTTCAAAATATGGCACTAATCTTAAGTAATTGTACTAATATATATTAAGTCAGAATTATCTGGTCACCTCTAGATCTGAACCGGAAAAGAAGAACTCCTTTTTAGATTCTGTAACTACATGAGGCATCTGGGATTTAAAAGTGTTGCTTAAATGAAATAGGTCACTGGAATACAAGGAATTGTATGGTCCTTATGATTATTGTATAGTTTGTGTGTAAGTTTCCTTGGTTATCTTGGTGACATGTACCTGACTTAATGTAATTATGTCATTTTGTAAAATTGTGAGAAAAACCTCATTGTATTAACTGAGCCTAGCCCTGTGTGATTAAGGAAACTGAACTATTTGTTTGAATCTAGTCTTGCATGGCTAAAAACTGGACCTTTTTATGTAAAATCGTGTTTCTGGGAGCTCTTGTATTGTACATTTGAACTCTAGTCATATAAGGATCATCCCCTGAGCCTTGGAATATGAAAAGGATGACATCAGATGCAGACGGCTTTCCCAAGAATTCGGACCTGACCTCTACTGGGACAGCATTTTTCCTGGAGAAATTCAACTAGAGGACCAGTGGAAAAATGTGGCCCCTCCCCTTCCTTGAGACTATGGCCTTGATTATAGGAAGTCCCTATTAACTGTTAAATTGCTAATTGTCAGGGACCCCTGCTACCATCCTTTAGGAACAGACTTGGATAGCCTAGATGATGTGGCCCCAGTCATGGCAAAGGTTTGACATACCTACAAAGAAAGAGTAGGGAATGTCGAGCACAGCCCCACCTTCCATTCCATTGATCTGTAAGCAGGCATTTTAGCATAACTTTTGCCCCTCCCTTCCCTCTCCTAATTGACCCATGAGTGGGGGGCTCAGCCTAGGAAAAGCGAGGGAAAATTCAAACATACACTGGCCAATCACTGATTGTAGTTTCAGCTTATGTAACCTGACTATTGTAATCTCTTTAAAAACTGGCATATTGTTCATGCCAATGGACTGTCTGATTTGGGTATGTGACCCTGGCAGTCCCACGGCAATAAAATCCATTTCCAATTTTAATCTCGGGGATCTTCTGTCTCGCTCCTTTTATGCACAACAAAGTGAAGACAACTACTTAGTTCAAGTGATACTGGCATCTGGTGTAGTGATGGAGCTTCTGTTTGGCAACCAGTTAGTTAATAAATACTTATTAATTGCCTACTATGTGCCAAGCACTATGCTAAGCTCTGAGGACACAAAGTAAGACAAAAGACAGATGCTTCTCTCAAGGCGTTGATGGGGAGATGGGGTAAAAACAACCATATTCAAACAAGCCATGTACAGCACAAATTGGAGATCATCAGCCAAGGAAAGGCAATTGAATTAAGGAGGACTGGGAAAAGATTCCTTTCCTTTAGGAAAGATGGGATTTTAGCTGGGTTCTGAAGGTAGTTAGGAAAGACAGAAAGTAGAGATGAGAAAGGAGAAAATTCCAGCCAAAGTAAGCGTTTGTTTGATTCCTTGACCTAGTCATGGGCAGACATTAGCAGGGGTCCACTGCAGTTATACATGCTCTTTTAACCCCATGGCCTCAGGAGGGGAACCTCAGACTACAGAATAATGAAGGGGGTGGGGTGGGGAGGTTCTTAAACAGTTCAAGTGCCTCCAGAGTTTTGGGAACCAGACTTCTAGAGGTAGGGAAGAAGTGTCAGCCTGGGCTTGCCTCTAGCAACCCAAGTTTGAGAGTTCTGGGACCCAACCTTTGAGAGAAAGAGAGGAGGAAAAGGAGGAGGAGGGAGGAAGGGAGGAAGGGAGGGGAGAAAGGAGGGTAAGGGAGAGAAAGGAGACTTAGGGAGGGAGGGAGAGAGAGAGAGACAGAGAAAGAGAGACAGAGAGAGAGAGAGAGAGAGAGAGAGAGACAGAGAGACAGAGAGAGAGAGAGACAGAGAGACAGAGAGAGAGAGAGAGAGAGAGAGACAGAGACAGAGAGAGAGACAGAGAGAGAGACAGAGGGAGAGGGAGGGAGGGAGCTTAGTTGTGGCAGACAAGGAAGAGATTATTGAAGAGAGCCATTGAGTTGCTAATGTGTCTTGGAACAAAGATCTTTGGAAAGACGCTGCCAATTGTGTCCTCCCTTTCAAGGACTGAGGTATATATTACAAAAGAGCAACCTTTCTCCAATTTCCCATCTTTGTTTCTCTCCAATAGCTGGTTCTCTTATATACCTTTTCTTTTTCTTTTTATCTAAACTCTTTTATACAGATTTTGCTTCATATAAAAAAACCTCACCATTGTAAATCATGAAGGCTTGAATTACATGTTTGTGTACTTAGTCTATGAAAAGAGGAAAGTTTCTCTTTTATTGGTCAGTCATTGGAGAACTAGGTAAAAAGAGTTTTCTTCAGGACCCAGATACCACTGAGCTAGCTGAGGAGTGTGGGCATCAGACCTGGGCTTGGTCTGGAGGCCTCAGCCTGTGGTAAAGTCCTAATCTATTTATGAAAAGTGCTCTCGAATTTGGAACTATGTCCAAAGGGCTATAAAAGTGTGCATGCCTTTTGATCTGGCAATTAGCACTACTAGGTCTGTATCCCAAAAAGAACATAAAAAAGGGAAAAGGACCTGCATGTACAAAAATATTTATAGCAGCTCTGACCATCAATTGGGGAATGACTGAACAAGTTGTGGTATAATGAACATAATGGAATACTATTGTTCTATAAGAAATGATGAGCAGGCAGATTTTAGAAAAACCTGGAAAGACCTACATGAACTGATACCGAGTGAAGTGAGCAGAACCAGGAGAACATTCTACACAGTAACAGTGACACTGTGTGATGACTAACTTTTATAGACTTAGCTCTTAGCAATACAATGATCTAAGACAATTCCAAAAGAATCAAGATGGAATATGCTATCCACTTCCAAAGAAAGGACTATGGAGTCTAAATGCAAATGAAGCACGTCATTTTTTCTCTCTTTTTTTCTTTCTTGTGATTTTCCCCTTTTGTTCTGATTCTTTTTCCACAACATGTTTAATATGACTGTACATGTACAGCCTATATTAGATTGTATGCTATCTTGGAGAGGAGGGAGGGGAGGAAGGAAAAAAAATTTGGAACTTAAAATCTTATAAAAGTGAATGTTGGAAACTAAAAACAATTTTTTTTTTAAATGAAGGGCACTAACAAGTCAGGGACCTAAGTAAGCATGGTCTTGGTTAGATATTTTCCACTTAATTATGTAGGCCTCCTGAGCTCTACAGGAGCTTTTTAGAGGGATCACCTTACAATACTTCAACTTATAATAGGACACTCTAATTGAAGGGTGGTGTAGTAGTAGAAACTGAATTTGTTACTAAGGCCTAATAACAAATGAGTAACTCTTTTTCCAAAGTGGTATGGTAATTGATCATTATGGGGAACTTGTGCTCTGGGAGCCTAGCGATCTTTGAAACTAATCACTTCCATATGGACAGAAATATTAAAAAACATCAGTACCAGGGAGTCATGAGGGACAAGAGACTGCTGGACAGCTGGTTTTAGACTCTCCAGGATTGGGATTATAGTGTGTTCTGAAAGAGGTAGACTTGCAAACGTCTCGGTAAATTGGGGTCACCAGTATACCTAGGTAGAGACAAGAGTCCAGTAGTTTTTGGGCTTCTATTTTAGTTTGTGGTGAAGTAAGCATCAGCAGTTTGTTCCAGATCTTGCCAGGAATAATTTAAGTTTTCCCCATTCACAGCATCCCACCTTTTTTGAATGGGTAGACTCCTTCCTCTCCCTTCTCCCTCCCTTTGTATTTTCTTTAGGTTGATCTCCTTCCTGACCCTCATATAGGCTACTTTCCAGTCTAGAGTCTTTGCCACCATGGCCTTATCCTTGGTCAACAAGAAGCCACTGTGGTGGATATCAATGCCTTTAGGGAGTGAGACCTCTTTCAGATCTTTGCTGGTCAGTGCATGGCTCTACCAGGTAGAATTCAGCTAGCCCCAAAAGATGGTGAAAGCATACTGGACTCTTTTATATGTGAATGCAAACCCTTATTGGCTAGTTTCAGCCTCAAGAATAGAAAAAAAAAATAACCCCATACCACTTACCCATGGCCTGGCTGCCTATGCTACCATATAGGAGGTATGGAATGGCTACAGCAATTTTCATGATAGCTCTGTTCAGCATCTTATAGTCTATTGTAAATTGCCAGATGCCACCCACCTTCATCATTGGCCTCACAGGGTTATTGTAAGTGGAGAGGTGATGGCGAAGTACTTTAGCTTCCTTTATCTTTCTCACTAGAGAAGAAATAGCTTTCACACCTCTTAGACCTGGTATTTGGTGCTAACTATATAGGATTGATTAGACAACTCCAAAAGTTTCCATTTAGCATGATGTATAATAACCGGCACAGAGATTGTTATCAGTGCTCATACAGCTACTGACTCCTGAGTGCATGTTGTACTTGGGTGGCCTGGGACTGCCAACCTAAGTTCCTTATAGGAAAGAGTATCATCACCCTCTGTCCATCTAGCAGAGTAGAGGATGGTTCACTTTATACTGCTATTCCCAGAGTTCCCCAAGTCCCTTTTTACTACATTGATAGTTGCTGTGCAGATGTATTAGAATTTCACTAGTTGGTGTGTATGTGTATGTGTGTGTGTGTATGTGTGTGTGCATGCGCGCACGCGTGTCTAACAGCTCCTGACATTGACAGATCATAGGAACGAAGGGACCATGGTTGGGTAATTTATAGCAAGTCTACCAAACCTATATTTTTATTTAATTAATTTAATAATTCAATTTAATTAAAATATCTTTTAAATTTTACTTTTAATTTTACCCCCTCCCTTGATAATGCCCCAGTGGAGACCCATTGAAAAGAGATCACCTTTGCTAAGCCAATATGTGAAACTCTCCATCTTAGCCATCTGAAAACAGAGAGTCCAATTCCCATCAGGGGCCACTAACTGTTTTAACTGATTTTGCAAATATAAATCCTGTGTGAGATTCCCCAAACAAATGGAAATGGAAGCTGAGAGGAGTTATGCGTCCTCCTATTTGGACTACAAGCCACTGTTCTAGTGACTTATCAGAGTCTTGTCTAAACATATCCTACAGCCTCTCCAACTTCTTGCTAGCCAAAGACCACACGCCCTCTCCTTCCTCTAGGGGTGGTGATAGGATATGCTCAAGATCTCCTCACTGTTGGGGAAGGTTCCTTTTTTTCTTCTCACTCTCACTCCTATTATCTCCCTCTATGGCCCTGATTTCAGTAGGGCTTTTTCACTTTTTTTTTTAATGAGACCTCCAGGAAGAGACTATACTTAATGCCCATAGGTCAGTCTTTTTGTTCTCATCAGTTTCACAACTTTTACTTGTGTTATTATTTACTTGTGTTCTTGAATTGTTCCTCTGACCTTAAGGTACCGTCCTTAAATACCAAATGCATATTCAAACCATTTCCAACTTCTGACATTGTGCTTTGGATTTCTTTAAGTTGGCAGTCCAGTTTTTCTAGGGTTATTAACAATAGGCAGGGAATGAATGCCAAAGGGTATCTTTATTCTCCTTGTCAACTTCCTTGAAAACTTGGGGACTAATTCAACTATGTAAGTGATCCCACGGGGAGGACTTGCTATACGTGGCTAAAAATACCAGTCTCCTATATTGGGCCACCCAATCACAAGGAACTCCTCTCTTTTCCCACTTCCTTCACAAGATCATTACATATGTTTCCTATAGGCTATTCCAAATGTTCAGGGTCAGGCGAATCTGGTGAATCAGAACAGGGATTAGAAAGAAATGAAACACTTATAAATCATATAACATTTAACAAAGGAAGTTTATTCAACAGTAGCATGGAAGAGATATTCAACAAGGATATAATATTGGTTCACTTGGATGAAGCTCAAGTTGGACCTGCTGTTTCATTTCCCTAATTCCCTACAGTGGCATATTCAGTCAGAACCACATCCTCACCCCTCTTTCACATAATGTTTTTTTAAATATTTTTTTTTCTGTTTGCTAATGTATAAGGCACTTCAATTCTGTAAAGGGTGGGAGCCATTTCCTTTAAAAAGCTGTGTTCCCCAGTGTGACCAGCTGTTTTGAAAATAAAAGCTTTTAGCAATCATGTCTGCTAAAACAAAGTATTTTTAAATTGTACAATGGATTGTATAAAATGGAAAAGATTTTTCAAGAATTAATGTGATTAGAATGAAAGAGAAAGTCAGCTAAGAAAAATCTTTGCAGCAAAGTTTTTTAATAGCAGTCTGCTATGCAATGTATATGGGGAATTGATAGAAATATATAAAAACAAGAGCCATTGCCCAATAGATAAATGGTCAAAGGACATGAAAAACTAGTTCTCAAAAGAAAATAGGTGATAGATAAATCTATCTACCTACTATAAAAAAATACTCTAAATCACTAACATGAACAGAAATTCAAATATTCTGAGTATCTGCCTTGAACCTATCATGCTGGGAAAGATGACAAAATGGAAAATAACAATATAGCATGTATGTGAGGGGATATTCAAGGAAAGGCACAGTTAGGCACCATGGATAGAGTTTTGAATTGATCTAACCATTCTGGAAAGCAATTTGGAACTACACACACAAAAGTAATTAAACTATACCTTTTGACCCAGTGATATCACTACTAGGTCTATACTATAAAGACATCAAAGAAGGAAAGGAACCAATTGTTGAAAAAAAATATTTATGGCAGTTATTTTTGTTGTAGCAAAGAAATAGAAACAAAGTAGATTCTCATTAATTGGAGAATGACAACAAATTACAGTATATGAATGTAATGAAATATTACTGAGCCATAAGAAATGACAAAAAGGATGGATTCAGAGAAACTTGGTAAGGTTTCTAATTCAGAGTGGAGTGAGCACAACCAAGAAAATACTTTACTACAATAATGTAAAGGAAAATAATTTATAAAGATTTAAGGACTCTGATTGGTGCAATGACCAATCATGCCTCCCAAAGGATGATAATGAATCATGCTTCCCACTTCATGGTAGAGAAGTAATAGGTTAGAGGCTGAAGACTGAGAGATACATTTTCAGACAGGGTCAATGTGGGAATTTGTTTTGCTTGATTATGCTTATTTGTTATAAAGTAGGACTTTTATTTTGGGGAAGGAGAGGAGAATAGGGAGAAGATTTGTGGAATGGTGATAATAAAGCAAAAAGGAGAGGAAACAGCACCAAGAAAACAAGAAAAATACACTAAAGAGAGCATAAGGATGTTCAGAAGGAGATGCTGGCAAGCAGGGTAGTATTGACACTGTTGCGTTAAATGTAAAATATACTTTAACAAAAGAAATTGTATGTAATGATGATTCCCAGTTTCATATACAGTCCTCTTTTTCTGTTCTTTGTAAATATGTTTGTTAAGTTCATAATAAATATATATTTTTAAATAAAATAATTTATATAACAGGGTAGGTTCCAGGTTTAAGAATTAAAAGAGACTTTGGATATTGCCTCATTTTACAAATCAGGAGGTAAAGTGATTTGGCCAAATTCATGCATCTAGATAGCGGCTGACCTGGGCCTAGGAACCAAGTTGCCCAACTTTCACCTCAGTGCTCCTTTCTTTATGCTGACAAATGATTTATCATATGAAGTGAGATAATGTTAACATATTGATTATTCATTCTCAATTATAGCATGGAGAATTCTATAATTCCTAAATGTTTTAGATCAGTCCAGTTACTTTAATCTGATGCTGTATATAGTTGCCTGCCCTTGAGCCAGAGTTCCACTTATGACTTTGGCTGTCAATGGGCTGCATTTTTCTGGAAGGGGTTTTCCTGGGATTGTGACTGCCCTTATAATGCTCTTTTCTTCTCCCTACAGTACTGGATCAATGAGTACACCTCTACCCTGGGCATTGGTGTGTTCCATTCAGGCATCGAGATTTATGGCCGAGGTAGAGCCTCCTCGACAGTTAACTAGGGGGGTGATGGTGGTGGTGGTGGTGATTTAATTTGAAACTTTTCCATGTGGGATGATGAACCTAACTATGAGAAGAAGGTACCACAAAGTCTGTGAGTAAGCACACATGTTATTGGGAAATGCAGAGGATAAGAGCCTGAAGAAGTAACAGGTCTGTTTTCTGTAACACTCTTGGCCAGTTTTACCTGAGAAATGAAACTGATGGGGGAGTTCTTGAAGGGGTTTTTTTTGTTGGCTCTGCTCAGGTCAGATACCAGGGCATCTCCTAGTCAGCGTGAGACAATGGCCCTAAAGTCTGGGAAAATTTTCATGATGCCAAACTACTAGGCAGATGGTATAGTAACCGAGACCACCACTGCATTCTGGAAAAGTGGTCAAAGGACAGGCCTCTTACAGGCCTCTAGGTAGATTATAGGACCATAGATTTAGAAGTGGCAGAGACTTTAGTGGTTATTCAGGACATCTCCAATTCCCTCACTTTACAAGTATTATAATCAACCTGCAAAAATATCCAATATCATTTACTTTTAGAAATTATTATAGTACTTTGAACAAAATGTAAATAAAAACCTCATTTTAAAAAAAGTCTTGATAGCCACAAGAACTCAAACTCTTTTGAGTGGTTGTGGTCTGACTATACCAAGACTTAAAGACTTAGAGTTCTTAAGTAGAATGTTTGCAAGATGATTTTATCACATCATTTGTATAGTTTAGGGTATAACTACATCGTTTTGTTTTTAAATAAAAGTTTCTTTTGCAAACAAGGAATTACAATTTAGTAAAGTTATACTATAGGGCAGCTAGGTGGTGTAGTAGATAGAGCACTGGGCCTGGAGTCAGGAAGATCTGAGTTTAAATCTGGCTTCAGATACTTACTAGTTGTGTGATACTGGGCAAGTCACTTACCCTCTATTTATCTCAGCTCCTTATCTGTAAAATGGTGACACAGTGGAGAAGGAAACAGTAAATCACTTCTTTGCCAAGAAAAGCTCCATGTATAACATCCATGGGGTCATGCAGCATCGGACATGACTGAACAACAGCAAATAGTTATACTATATGGATGGAAAAATCTTTAAAAATAGACTAGATGTGGTTTGTTAAAAGATGGGGAAGCTCTGGTATGTAGCACCTCAAGTTTATGAGCCCTACACATCTGAGATGAAGAAATGTTCATGTCTTTATAGTTTAATCATACCTTGAGGTGTTCTGCTTCCAATGTGATGTAATTTCTAATGAGGTCAAGAAAAGTTAAATGATTTGTTTGAGGCCATATAAGTAGTAAGTGGCTGGGCTGGGAAGCCCAGTAGTCTCTGCCCCCTTGTCCTTCATTTGAACACTTCTGAGAGTCAGTATATGGGCTGCTATTCATGACAAACTTGCTGTCATGTTAGAGGAGAACTTTGAGTTAGATACGAGTTTTGAATTCAGAATTATTCATGATCTTAGGGTATGTCTGGTAAGATAGAGGTAGTTATATGTGTGTTCTGGATGGGAAAAACTCTGTGGGAGTGTAGGATCTGCCTGTAGGAATATCCAAGGAACCAGAATTACCCTAATAGTACAGAATGTGCCCTAGCCTCCTCCTGGGAATGAGAATAATCTCTGTATTCCGAGCCCTCATATCTCTTTCTCATTGATAATGTCCATGGTCTTCACTGAAATGGATACATGCTAAGCAGGTGGGTTGTATTATGTTTAGAAAAGGGAATAGGGGAAAATCAGGAAGGAAGGAACTGGAGTCCTATGCCTAGGCCAGAATACTGTAGGGGCTGGGTTTAACTTTGTGTACTGCTCAGTTAGTTATAGCGAATATTAGGATTAAGAAGAACACTGATAAAGATCAGAAGGCTTATGATGAGAGAATTGTTAACGATGGGGGACTATTGGGAAAAGAAAGATGCAGAATTAGAAGGTCCCAGAGGAAAAGGCAGAGACTACTGTCATGATAACATGGGCCAAGAGGAATCTAATGGTGGTGGTCTCTGAGGCATCTTCTCTGATTTACCTGACTTTCACCATCTCTTCCTTCCTTCTCTAGAATTTGCCTATGGGGGCCATCCATACCCTTTCAGTGGGATCTTTGAGATTACACCTGGAAGTGCAGTGGAACTGGGAGAAACCTTTAAATTCAAGTAAGGACCTTTCCTCACCCAGCCCTTCCTCAACTCCTTTCCTAGACTCCTTTCAGGGAAGCTCCTTATTTGGCCTATTTAGGCCCCTTCCTCGGTTAGCTGAAGCTCAAGGTTCTATCCCAGGGGTTTCTTCAAAGGAGAAGGTCACAGATATAATCCAGAGGTTGCTGAAGTGGCAAACTGGGACATGAGGGTATTGGGGGAGGTGGTCAATGACATATACTTAACGCAGGAAAAGAAAGGAAAGAGGGAATGGGGCTTGACCCATGTCCTCAAATTGGAAGAGTGATTGTGCATGTTTATTCATGAAGTCACCCAATGTCCTAAGTCATCCAGTATCCCCAAGGTATTCCTCTGAACTAGAGACTGGGAAGTGCTCAGATGTTCAAAATTCAAATATGCCGTGCTGGAAAGAATCTGGTTTTCTGGCCTTTCATTATAGCTGACTCCATGCTGGCATATCCCGGGAGAATGTATGAAGAACCAGGTCAAAGCCCTAGTACCTGTCTCTAATCTCACTTTCCTGTCCCCCTCAGGACAAATAAGAGATTTACTCTAGGTCCATTGTGCTCTTGCTCTGGTCACTCACTCTTCTCTCAAAAGTCCCAAATGTATTGCTGTGTTTCCCAAATTCTGCCTTCACATTTGCCATCACTGATTCTCACTCTTCAACCTCACAAGAATGTATACTTAGAATTCTCTCACCCTATGGAGAATCCTTTCTAAGCTTCCATATTCAGAGCACCCAGGGTGACAAGCTTTTACTTAAGTTTGAATAGCATTTTACAATTTTAAAAAACATTTCACAAATATGATCTTATTTAATCCTCATAACTATATATAGCATCCAATAGTGCGTATATTATTATTTATTATTTCCATTTTATAGAGGAGGAAACTGAGGCTTGGAGAGGTCATGTCAAGGTTACATGACTGACTCTAAGTGATCTCCAATGGGCACTAATCAATATTCACCATCCCAAAATTAATTTTTTGTACTTCTAGTAGTCTTTAAATAAATATTTGTTGATTGATTTTAAATATTCTGCTCCTCCTTCCCCTAACTGTAAATACCTGTTTCTCCCTCACACACTCCCATAAAATCAGAGAAGGGGAGAAAGAAATCACAAAAGGACACAGTTGCTTTTATTGTCTTCCCTCAGAACCATGGTGTTTTGGTGTGTGTGTGTGTGTGTGTGTGTGTGTGTGTGTGTGTGTGTGTTCTCATGCATATATTGGAGGATCCACAGTCTTCCAAGTTGGGGGATATACATTTAAGACTTTAGAAGTTGGCTTGGTAAATAAAAAGAATGATCATTCTCTATCACACTCTTTTGGTGAACCAAGCTCCATTTTCCCCTCTTGCTTCTCAGGCCTCTTGGTCAATGGGGTTGTCCCTACTATCCACAGGGGTTGGCTGTACACAGCTGGAGGTCTTCTCTCACCCTAGTATTTCCTGCCACAGAGAAGCCATAGCCCTGGGCACCACTGACTTCACAGAAGAAGATGTGGACAAGATCTTGGAGGAGCTGGGGAAGGAGTACAAAGGCAATGCCTACCACCTCATGCACAAGAACTGCAACCACTTCTCAGATGCCCTGGCAGAGGTGAGCATCAGCAGGGGTCTTGGATTCATTCATTCACTTCATTCCTGGCCTAGGAGGGGAGTCATGAAACCTTGGTCCCAGTGCCAGCTCTGCCAGTACCTATCTGACTGTTTGAGTCACTACTTCTCTCTGAACCTCATTTAAAAATTTTAATGGGGGTTTGGCACATACTTAGACCCCCAAGATGGCATCACCAACATCAGGTGGTCTAGATATGAGCATGGCCTAGAACAGGGATTCTTAAGCTGGAGTTCATGAACTTGTTTTTAAAAAAATATTTTGATAACTTTATTTCTTTATAATCTCATGAATTTAAAGACATTCTGAGAAGAGAACTTCTGGCTTCCTGGGACTTCTAAAGGGAGCCATGACATATCAAAAAATAAGAACCTGGCATAGAGGATAATGGACCAACCAATCTTGACATCAGGAAGACATAGATTCAAATCCCTGCTTCTGAAATATACTAGTTGTGTGACTTTGGGCAACTTAACCTCTCAGTGACTTAGGGAACTTTCAAAGTTGCAGATTAGTTGCTGATCCTAATTGATAGATGGAATTTCCACACACACGTTCTCTCCATCAATAGTTGTCAAACTGTGATCTGGGGGCCCTTGGAAGTCCCCAAGATCCTTTCTGAGCATCAGGGCATATATGGTAAATACTGAGAGATTCTATGTAAATAAAAGCTCATGGGTAGAGTCCTCAATTAAGAGTACAAAGGGATCCTGAGACCAAAAAGTTTGAGCTGCCTTATACTGGTGAAAAGATAGGTCTAGGTGCAAAAAATCTAAATAATTAATTGCAGCTCCAAATTGTGTAACAATGACTATGAAGTAGTTACCACGTTCAGGCATCGTAGAGATTTAGAGCCTGACTTCAGATCCCTAGTACCACGAGAGGATTCAAAGGAAGAGAAACAACTAGAATACAATGTTAACATATGAAACATTTAAGGAAAAAATTTAAGGCACTATAGGAACAAACACATGATAGTGTATTGGGGACTGGACTGGGTTGAGGGGATAAGCCTATGACCCACTTCTAGGCACAGGTATTCTAGCTGTCTCCCATGCTTGGAATTCTCCCCCTCCTCATTTCCATCTCCTGTCTTCTCTGGGAGAAAGGAAATATATGATTATTACAGGTAAAGGGAATAGCCTGAGCCTTTTATTGCTAAAGCCAGGGAGCCTGAAAGGGCAGGGCATGGTAGGAGCCAGAGGAGAAATCTTTTGAGCCTGACTCAGATCTCTTTCTTGGCACTAGTTTCCCTCTTATCACAGCTCTGCAGCAAATGTGAAATGAAACCCCGCCCTTAGTGAGCTTTGGTCTTGTGACCACGTTGCTCCTCTGGGCTTACATCCTGGTTCACCTAAAGCAGCTGTTCTCAAGGGTGATGTCCTCAACATCTGCTGGTCCATGATGCTCCTCCATGCACCCCATCGGCCAATTTAAAATGCAAGCCATGGGAAAATGTACTGTTGATGCTGTTGTTTTTTAAAAAGTCTATTTTGTCACTGAAAATTTGACTCTAATGTAAAGTGCAGTGATGTAATAAGATGGAGTTTGTGACAAAAAGAGACTGACCCTTCTTTTGAGAGGTCAGGTTAGGACTGATCTTGGTCCAGTACTGAAAGATGAGATTGGAAGTCAGGGCTTACAGTGGCGCCTTAGTGGAATGGAAGAGGAAGAGTGAACTAGCCCAGAACTGGTTTTTGTTACATTTTGGATCCTTATTCAGGAACAGAATGATTGATTCCATCAGTGTTGAGTAAGTTATCCTTTTTTAGGAGCCACTTGTGTTGGTGCTCATCTGAATTTTGTTTTTGGTCTGCCCATCCTGTTGTGGGATGAGTTTAGAACTCTATTTGGATTGTTCTATGCAAAACAGGGATCCATTGGGATGTCCTATTTTTTCAGGGATCTGTTGGGGAAGTCTGGGGTGCCTTTTGTGTTGCTGGGACTCAGAGTAATTTTCATTCAGGACAGTTTTGGTATTTTGCCTGAGAGTGTCTAGTCTAGTCCCTAAGGGGATTGTCCCACATATTCTGGGAGCTCGCTATGGACTAGAGTCTTCTCTGAGAGAAGAGACTCAGTTTTTTCTTCTCCTTTTCTGTATTTTTCACAAATGTTAATTTGTTTTTATTATTCTAGTTTTCAATTTTTTTTTTTCAGTTACTTGGGTTTGGACAAGCCCTCATAAGCACTAGGCAGACTGTAATCAGTAAGCTTTGTAAAATGCCATTTGTTGAATTTGCAAAACTTTGTATTTGAAGTGATTTTAAGCCCCAGGCACACCAGCAATGCTAGGCCCGGGGCCTCACAAAAGACCATTACTTTTGGAAATATCTAAAAACTGTGCTGAATAGAGTATTTGGAAGCCTTTACATGTCATTTAGGAGACCATTAAGACTTTGCCTAGTGGAGTTTATTGGAACGTTTTAGGGCCAGGAATAGGAGGAGGCGCTTGACTTCCCTGCTCCTCTACCATTGCCCAGCTTTCAGAGAATTCTGGATAAGTAAGAATACTGCTCCGCTTGCTCTCCCAGCCTTCACTTCTCAATCCTTGCAATATAGCTTCCAACCTCATCACTTAACTGAAACTGCCCTTTCCAAAGTGAACAATGATTTCTTCACTGCCAGATTTAATGGCCATAGCTTTGGTCTTCATCCTTCTTTATCTCTT
Source organism: Petaurus breviceps papuanus (assembly GCF_028583685.1). Taxonomy (NCBI): domain Eukaryota; kingdom Metazoa; phylum Chordata; class Mammalia; order Diprotodontia; family Petauridae; genus Petaurus; species Petaurus breviceps. Next base: position 1,154,083 of record NW_027185809.1, read on the forward strand.
TGTAGCATTTGATTACCTTCTACTTCTGTATTTTCTCTCCTCTCTGGCCTCTCATGAAGCTGCTTTCTCACAGTTTCCTTCCTACTGATGAGGATTGGCTATTAGGTTCAGCAGGAACTCTGATCTTATCTTAAGACCAGAACCTGTGATTCAGTCTGGAAAGAATTTGGTAGGCCCAGGCTAACTTGGAGTCAGAGTTGTGAAAGTTTATTATACTCCTTACAGGGGCAAGGATCTTTAGGGGACCTGCAAAGAAGACATAGGCATAGCTTTTAAAGAGTTAAGGCTATTCATTAGATGTCAATTAGGCTGACCAGGAGAGAAGAGGGTGGGATTAGGGAGGAGTTAAGGTGGGGCTAAGGTGGGGTTGGTGTTTAAAGGGGCATGCACGCTTTATGTAACTGCCCAGTTGTAGTACCCATGATTCACTGGGAAAAAGCCCGAGGAGGGGGGAGGGGGAGCTACCTAGAGGTGTGGTTTTAGGCTTGAAACATCACTAAGTCAGCAAGCCGACATGGGCTGATGGAGAAGTGCCCAGTCTGCCACCCATTAGTGTCGTGCTTGACAGGATTGATGTCTGGGAACCAAGGTTAGGGAAAGATAATTGCTTAAGGAGTTAACCTAGAAAGGGGGTATTGAAGGACTCATGGGGGCAATGAGACACTATACAAGGGGGAGATAATAGTTGCCTAAGCTGGAATGTTTATAGATACTTTTGTGAAGGATTGATAGGTATAGCTTGTTAGTGTTTCAAGGCTGAGATAAACAATCCTGAGTTGTCGCTGGGCACAGTTAATGCTTTGAAGCTAGGCAGAGTGCAGGTAGGGGGAAGGGGCAGAGTTAATGTTCTGTGACTGGGGGGGGGGTAGTGTGATTTTACAGACTGGTTTTGCAAATTGCTATTACAATTTTACAGACTGGTTTTACAAATAGATGTTACAGATATAGATCCCAAGCACCCCATCACTACCTGTCTGACTGTTCCTTCTCTGCCTCCTTTGATGGATTTCTAATTGTCATTCCCATTAAGCATGGCTGTCCCACAAGACCTTCTCCTTTTCTCTCTCTATACTATCTCATCACTTCCCATGAGTTTAACATCATTTCTATGTAGATTATTCCAAGATCTATATATTTAGCCCAAGTCTCTCTCCTGAGATTCAATCCTGCAACATCAACTGTTACCGAACATCTCAAATTGAACAAAAGTCATTATGTTCCTCCTCCCCCCCAACTCATCCCTCTTCCAAACTTCCATATTATTGTTTCAGACATCGCTATCCTTCCATTCAGTTCCTCAACTTTGGTGTCATACTTTACTCCTCACTCAATCACCCCAAATATCCAATCCACTTATAAATCTTATTTGTACCATCACAGCCTCCTGTACATTGTACAGCCTCTTTTTCTTCATTCACATCACTGCAATCCTAGTTCAGACCCTGTTAGCCTTTCATTTGGACTACTGCAATATCCTTCGAATTCATCTCCCTGCCTCAACTCTCTTTCCATTTAGAGCCACTTTTACCAAAGTAGTTTTCCTAAAGCACAAATGGCTAAAATTAGACATTACATCCCCTCCCCACCAGAAGTGTAGATATGATCATATCACTACTCTTACTCCAACACCCCACTCAATAAACTCAACTGGTTCCCTGTTGCCTCCAGGATCAAATATGAAGTCCTTTGTTTGGTCCTTAATAACCCAACCTCTTCCTGTCTTTCCAATCTTCTTACTCTAGCCCTGCAGCCTACTTGTTGATCCTTGCAGCAATCTCTATACCTTTCCATTGGCTATTCTTAATACTTGAATTTCTTCCCCAACTCACTCACTTCTGCCTCACAGAATCCCTGGCTTCTCTGAATGTTCAGATACACTGCCTCTACAAAGCCTTTCCCAGCCCTTCTAGAGAGCTTTCTCCTCTAAGGTTATCTTCTATATGCTCTACACCCATCTTACATGAACCAATTTATTTACATGTTGTCTTCCCCATTAGACTGTGGGCTTCTTTGCTTTTTCTTTTTGTATCCACAACACTTAGTACAGGGTCTCCTACATAAATACTTATTGACGGAAGAAAAATTGCTAATATTTCAATTTACATAGAGATATTATGGCTTAGGCAGAAATTGAATTGCCCACAATAAAAGAGGTTCTTGAAAATGTTTATTTGTAGGGGCGGCCAGATGGTGCAGTGAGTAAGAGCGCTGGCCCCGGAGTCGGGAGACCTGGGATCAGATCCCACCTCAGATACTCGGCACCCATACAAAAATTACTGGCCGTGTAACCTTGAGCAAGTTACTTAACCCCAATTGCTTTAAAAAATAAAAAAGAAAATGTTTATTTGTACTGTATTTTTTTTTGAAGTATTCATATTCTATTTACATTGTATTTGAGATGGCCAAGGAATTAATTTATACAGTTTTCTTTGGCTTTCCAAAGCCTATTTAAAAGACCATCTAAAATGGAAAAAAAAAATACTGCATTAACTTTTTTTAGCTGCCATATTACTTTGGGGATATATCTATGTCTATCTCTTTTTCAGATCAATGGATCTAGTTACTTCTTTCTCATATTGTAGTTGTAAAGTTGCATACTGAGTCCTAATATTAAAAGTTTACCTTAATCCCAATTACATCTCATCTTATTTGGATCAACCCAACATTCTAGTCTGTGAAGATCTTTCTGTGTCCTAACTTTATCATCTAACTTGTTAGCTATCTTTCCCAGTTTTTCATTACCCAATGATTAGCTTGACAGCTATGCCTTTATCAAGGTAATTAATAAAACATTAAACATCCTAGAGGCAAACATGAATCCCTGGAGTGGTCAACTAAAGACTTCTACTGAAGGTGACATCTAGTCTTTTGGTCTGGCTATTCAATAATTTCTTAAAGCGCTGCAGTTTCAGTGCCCCTCTTTTCACAAGGACCACATGAAATACTTTTTCAAATGATTCACTTCAAATTTAGGTGAGCTCTTTCTATAGCATTGCCCTTACTTCCCTAGTATAAGGCACAGGGTTGCTATAACCTGGACTGTACTTGGGCCTTGGGACTGGAACTCATCAAGTACTTGCTCATTTTCTCTTATTTTGGACTTCAGCTTCCTACTAATAATAACTAACATTTACATAGAGCTTTGAGATCGGCAAAACACTTCTGCAAATATCCTATTTTATTCTTATAACAATCCTGTGAGGTAGGTGGCTATTATTGTTCCCATTTTACAAATGAAGAAACTGAGGCGGGCAAATGTTAAATGAATTGCCCAGGATCATACAGTTAGTAAATGTCTGAGGTCAAATTTGAACTCAGGTCTTCCTAACTCCAGGCCCATTACTCTGTCCGTGATACCACCTAGCTGCTTCTAGTCATTTTTCCTCTGTCCCTTTCAGTCCAAATATAATTGTCCTTGATACAGAAAATGGAAACAAAATAAGAACTGAACAGTTCTGTCTTCTCTGTCATCAGGTGTCATGGTCCCATCCACCATGAGCAATAGTCCCATCCCTTATTTGAACCAAATCTTTTCTTCAATATAGCTAAAAAACCAAAACCCTTCCTCCTTGTTGTCCTTAACTTCCCTTTCCACCTTTGGCTCAGTCATTGCCCAATCGACCATGAGCTATTTTGAACTTAACTCTTTTCCTCAATATAGCTAAAAAAATTTAAACCCGTCCTTTTCATTGTCTGGAGCTTTCCTCACCATCTTCACTTGTCTGAGCTTTAGTATCCTTGATTTGATAGTACCATGTTTTTATCTTCTTCCATCAGTTACCAGCCCTTGCTTCTACCTTAAATCTAAGTTGTTAGGTAAGTTCATTCACATGTATCACATGAGACATCACCTCTTTTCCTCCTTTTCATTCTCAAGAACTTTCCATCCTTCCTGGACTGACTTCTCCAGTAGTATTGTAGGGTATGGAATAATACTTAGACTTTTTCTGAAGCCTTTGAAATCCATATGTCAGATTATGCCTACCTTTCTTTTAAAATTTATTTTGTTTTACATTTATGGACTAAACCAAGCATTTCCATAATATAGCATAATAAAAAGGAGATAGTACATGAAACTGCAAATCTCTTATGTACAACTTCTTTGAAATATATAATAAAGTTATCATGTAAATTTCTTTTTTTTTCTTCTCTCCCCGCTGCCCTAGAGTTGGCTACCATTAGATACATATATAGACAAATGTAAAGTTACTCTATATACACCTCTATTTATCAATTCCTTCTCTGGATGCAGATAGCATCTTTCTTTATAGTCTTTTATTTTTAATTGGTGTATTAGTCAAATTGTATATTAGTCAAAATGACTAAGGCATTCTTAAAACAAAATTGCTGTTCTTGTACACAATGTTCTCTTAGTTCTGCTCAATTCGCTCTTCACTAATTTTTTTTCTCTATCATCAATCCTAAAATGGAGTAGTTACACCTTCCAACATTCCCGTCCCTTTTATACTGACAACCAACTACTCCTTTTTGGTGAGAAAAAGAATAATTCCATTCGTTGGTCTTCCACATTTTGAAAGATGAAAATATTGAGTCAAACCAAGAAGGCATCATACACTTGGCTTTTGGCAGAGAAAGAACTCTAGCAAAGATATTGATAATGGAAGCCTTCCATCTCTCTGATCTAGGCTTGTGATCTGTTACCTGGATTCATCTATTTCTTCTCTCTGCGCATGTGATCTCTAGTATATTCTAATAACAACAGGCAATTGCTTCTGTTTTTACTCCCATTGTTCTTCCAAAAATCTCCATACTCTTTTCCTACTCTTGATACTAGCACCTTCACATAAGTATCTCCTTAATGCTACTATTCCCACCCCCTTTTCTGTCTGAACATGGTTTATCAGTCCAGACCCCCATTCTAGCTATCCCAATAAATTTCATTGATACCCTGAGGTCATCTATGCACAGGAGAGGAACATACAACAGAGGCATTCAGAGGCTCAAGGCCCAGGCTCAGGCTTTTCTAGGCAGGACCTTCACCGGCTGCCAATGTCAGGGAGGACACCAGTCCCTCTTTCCTTCTCTCCCTGGATTCCAAAGAGAAGCTTGAAATGTCCTGACATACTCAATATATGGGAAGAGAGAGGGAAATAGAAGGTGGGGTTACTCCCTTTAAAGGCCACTGAGTGTTTCCCTCTTCCTGGTTGATGGGCCAAACCTCTTAATGTGGCACCCCTTGCCACCATCATAGAATCAGGGCACCAATAAAGGAATTGCTTCATCATGCTTCAAATCCTACATGCTTCAGTGCTGAGTGGGCCCGTGTGGCTGGCCAGAAGAAGTCAGGGCAGGTCAGTATAAGCTCCATGGAATGTACTCTCGTCCAACCCCTACTGATATTCAGCACTCCTTCTTCTCTCACGCTTCCATGTCCCATTCTTCCACCCTCTAACCTGACATTGGTCAGGACTGTCCTGTCCAGATCCTTTCCCTGTCCTCTTTTTTCACCGCCCCTGCACATTCTAGTCTTAATGAGTTACCGGGGGCACTGGGAGGTTATATGATTTGGCCCCTGTCACATAGAGGAAAACTTGAATTTGGGTCTTCTTGACTTCAAAGCCTTAAAGTTTGTAAAGTGCAAAGCAATGATCTTACTTGAAATTTGCACTCTTCCAATTATTTTGAAAGGAACACATCATTCTCCTTGATAACCTAGTGAACAGAGAGATGTTCCTTGGAAGAATCCCAGTCTCCCCTTTGATATCCTTTATAATCCATATCCTCTGAATATGAATTGTAGTCATTTGGGTTTGGTATACTTGCATACTCTAGGAAGTTCACTGCAATTTTCTCTCTGCTTTCCATACTTGATAGACAAACCTTGTCTTTCTTGCCAATTGCTCCCCAGGAGAACTGCAGGGCAAGCAGCCTGTGTGATTTGTCATTCTCTTTTCTCACTTTGATAACATCTTCCTACCTTCCTTCCTTCCTTCCTTCCTTCCTTCCTTCCTTCCTTCCTTCCTTCCTTCCTTCCTTCCTTCCTTCCTTCCCTCCTTCCCTCCCTCCCTCCCTCCCTTCCTTCCTTCCTCAAGACAATCAGGTTAAGTGACTTGCCCATAGTAACACGACAGTGTCAAGTGTCTGATGTCACATTTGAACTCAGGCCCTCCTGACTGTCCCACTTTGTTAACATCCTGATAAGCACACAACTTCCTTTCCCCTTGTCTCACTAGTTGCTTAATATTTTTTTTAAACAACTTGTCTTACTTATCTCTGTTACCAACTTCCTTCTCTTTCTTGTGGAGTTTTGTTTCTTCTTCATGACAGACTTGATCAACTCTTGCTAACTATATCCTTGAACTATTGGTATACTAACACAATCAAAATAGTAAATTATTCCTTCCTTGAATGACTTTTCCTTAACAATCCCATACTGTTTTTTTGGACGGGTTATAATAAATTTGTGTGGATACCTGCTAAGAATTAATAGAAGCCTGAAGCTTTAGAAATGAACCCCAAATTCTATCAGACCATCCAAGCATCAGTAAGCTGGTAGTGAGAGACATTTTTAGGCAGAACATCATTCTGTGGACTCCTGAAGTCTTAGGTTCCTATTCCATAAGGCTGACTCTCTGCTTACTAGCTGTATGACTTTGGACAAGTCATTTAACCGTGTTTGTCTCAGTTTCCTCATCTGTAAAATGAGCTAGAGAGGGAAATGGCAAATCAGTCCAGTAGCTTTGCCAAGAAAACTCCAAAAGGAGTCACGAAGAGTCAGACATGACTGAAAAATGACTGAACAATTGAAAGGCTGACTCCGAGGCAGGGTGGTGTGACCTGACTTGAAGAGGTAATGGAACCTTTCCTTACCTCCAGCACCTCTTCCCTAACCCGAGATGTGATAGATGAGCTCTTGCTCAAAGTTCCCTAAATACTGTTTTTGGCTTGTTTCCTACTCCTGAGACATTCCCAGAAGCCCAATCAGGGGAAAGCCAGCAATATTTCTGGGCTGAAAGCCAGAAAACAGAACAAAACCCCAAACAGCTGCTGCCCCTGCTGCTTCCTAATCTGTACAAAATTTTCAAACCTGAAATTCCAGGGCTACTGCTTCTGTGTCAACTTTCTCTCTCTCTCTCTCTCCTCTCTCTCTCTCTCCTCTCTCTCTCTCTCTCTCTCTCTCTCTCTCTCTCTCTCTCTCTCTCTCTCTCTCTCTCT
>NW_027185809.1:1161268-1248181 GCF_028583685.1 Petaurus breviceps papuanus
TCTCTCTCTCTCTCTCTCTCTCTCTCTCTCTCTCTCTCTCTCTCTCTGTCTTTCCTCCTTCTCTTTCCTTTCCTCTAGGACCTCTTCTTTCTCTTGCTGTCTCTCCTTCTCTGTCTCTCTCTCCCCTCCCTCTTCTCTTTCCTGCTTCCCTCATCTTCAAACTCCATTAAGCTTCCAGTCTTCTCTGAAGCAATGGGTTTCTCATAGAAGCCTAGAATGTTAGGTTAGGCAGGGACTTTGAAAGATCCTATAGACTAGTTCTTTTTTAACAGATGAGGAGTCTGGGACCTAAAGAGGTAAAATGACTTGCCCAAGGTCACACAACTAATAAGTGGTAAGCCATTGCAAGAACCCAGGTCTCTGGCTTCCAGTATAATCTTGTTTTTCCGTATAATGGGCAGTTCCAAGGCTGCCTCTCCAGATCACTGTTTTTTATACCCTCTCATATTTTAGTTTAATGAGAATATACCCAAATCAAAAAATCTTATGCTTTTTGTACAATGGTTCTCTCATTGGATTTGCCAGACTGAACCAGATTATTATCATCATTATTGTAAGAATGATGATATACTTCAATGCCTCAAGACTCTGTGATTTCTCATCAGTGTGGATGTGGATGCTCCTTTGATCACAATTCCCTCTATGTCTTAGTGAAGTGTTTGTATGGTCCCTAATAACTCTAGTACCTGGTGGCTGACTTTTCTGGTGATGACCCTTCCCAAATTTAGCTAGGCTGGTTTCAGATAACACATATACTGGACCTAGTCCTTCATCTACAAAATGGGAGGTTTGAACTAGATGACCTCTAAAGTCCCCTCGAATGCCAAATATATGATTCTATGATCACTGGGCTCTTAGTCAAAGTTTTTCCTTGCTAGAACCCACGAGAGCTTTTACTCTGCAGGCATAAATCTTAAGAACTCAGAGTCACCTCCATGCCATGATGGGGCACTGGAAGAAGACCTGGGGAAAGGAATAATAGTTTGAACTTTTGTAGCTCTTTTAGCTTTTCAAAGGAACTTTGCATCTATGATTTCCTTCATAGCAGAGACTGTGAGGTATTTTAGCATCAGCTACAATTCCTTGCACATAATAGATGCTTAATAAATATATGTTGAATTACCTTTCTTTGCAATTCCTATGTCACCAAGCATAGGATCTTGCATGTAGAAAGTACACATGTAGACTTAAATGTTCATATCCTTTAACTTTGAGATTCCACTATTAGCCATATATCCCAAGGATGGCAATGACAGAAAGGTCCCATATAAATCAAATTGGGCTATAAATCAAAATATGCATAGCAAATTTTGGAAGAAAAGTCAATGCCCATTGATTGGAATATGGCTAAACAAAATTTTCTATGTGATAATAACAGAATATTTTTATGCTATAAGAAAAAAACAATATGAACATGCTAACAAAGAATGAAAAAAAACATATGAACTGATGTAGAATCAAGTAGAGCCAGGAAAACAATATAAACAGTAACTGTAACAATATACATGAAGAATAAAACAAAAAAAACAAATCCAGTGAAACTGTAGTAGCTGTGTTTGATCCTAAAAAAGAAATTATAAAATGAACCTTCTTTGCAGATATAGGGAATTATGGGTGTGGAACTTGGCATCTATTGTCAGATACGTTGGTTGGTTTTGCTAAACTGATTTCCCCCCTTTCTTTTTAAATCTTTGTTACAAGGGATGACTTTTTGGATAGGGAAGGGATATATTTGGAATGAAAATAATGTAAAAACAAAGGATAGCCATAAAAATAAGAGGAAAAAAGTTCATGTGGAAAAAACAACTTATATTCATATAGTGCTTCAAAGTTTACAAGGTACTTTTCTCACTACTTAACAATGTGATGCAAATATAATTCCCATTTTATAGCTAAGGAAACTGAGGCTCTTTGAAGTTAAATATATACAAAAGATTACTCTTAATGGAAATATTGTAATTCTCAATGATATATCAAATTTTCACTCCACAATGATGTTTGCTAAGAAAATATGATCGATAAAGGGTTGATTAAAACCCACCTTGTTTATTCCTTCCTCTCAGCAGCTGGAAAAGTCCATGTGTGCCAGTTGAGACTGACTGGCTCTAGAGTCCTTCCTTCTCCAATCTGGCTTTGGGATTTGGGGTTCCTATTTCTCCTTTTGACCCTTTGATGATGGTGAACAAATTTGCTTTCATGCCTGTCCCTCTTTGCAGAACCAGTTATCTAGTGGAGGAGATGATACCAAGCATCAAGTGGAATAGCAGATTAGTGTAATCATGCAGCAGTTTTGGCATTGCAGCAACAGACACTTCTGTCTGGACAGTTTGTCCCGCAGAGTAGTTCCGCTAAGATCCTCAAGCTAGTGAGGTCTGAAGCTGTGAGTTAAAACGCTGAATAAGGGCATCCAGGATTCTGACCCACATCATTGCCCTACCCTGCAGCCATTTGGGCAGACTCTATTGGGGCTCCTGTCCCTGGTCTTGCAGTGGGTGCCACTACAATAGGGGAATGTGGTGAGAGGATGAGAAAACCTTCTAGCCCAATTAAGAGCCAGTCCACCCTTGCTTGGAGTACTTCCCAGGAGCTCCATTGGGTTTTTGGGGGGTTCACAATGGCTGAAAGTCATTCCTGGGATCTCCCTTGGTGGAAGTATGGGACAATGAGAAGATTGTTGGATTTAAGAGTTAAAAGACCTGAGTTTGAATTCGGCCTCTCCTACATATGATCTGTGTAAGGCCTCAGTTATCTTCATCTATAAAATGGGCAACATGATTTACACCTTTCTGCCACCCCTACAGCTATGACCCTGTGGTCTTTTAACTTAGAGGCACAGGGAATAGAATCAGGGATTTGCACTGGTGGTGGTGGTGGGGTATATCTGAACATCCTTTACTATATCACTATGTATCATTAGTATCAAACCTGTCTTCTTCTCTGTGTTTGCTCCTCTTAGATCCTGTGTGGTCAGGAGATACCTCGCTGGGTGAACCGCCTGGCTTACTTCAGCTCATGCATCCCTTTTCTACAGAGCTGTCTCCCCAAGGAATGGCTAACCCCAGCAGCCCTGCAGACCCACATAGGCCTTGGTCTACGCAAAGAAGACTCAGGCAGCACAGCGGACGAGGAGGTCCCCTCCACTTCAGGCGCCTCGAGGACCTGCAAACACACCCGTGTCTGAGCTGGGCCCCGCCACCCTCCTCCATCTTGTATACTCTCTTCTTTCAGCCACCTGCTTCACTCTTCTCCCTTTGACTTCTATCCTTTCTTATACTCCTTTTCCTTCTCCTGTTCTCCTCCATGGAGGCTAGGGTGTTCCTAGCTTCTAGGGTTCTTGCTGACAAGAACGTGAACCACCTCAATGCTCCTTTGGGCCACTGAAACCCCCAGGGCAGCGCCAAGATCACATGTGGATGGATGGAGAAGGGCTCCTTCCAAACTGTTAGACTCTGTGGGACAGAAGAGATGGAGGTATATTTGAGCTCTCCCCAGCTCAGAAGAGTTGTTCTTATTCTATAGTGTCCCTGGACAATTCATCTTACCCCCTCCTTGACACAGCTTTACTGTCCCATAGGCCCCTTGCTATCAAAGGAGGGGAAAGGAGTTATTTGGGGCAATGTTTCCATCAGACCAGCAGCAACAGCCCCTCTCCCCAAGCATTCTCCCATTTGGGAGAATCAAAGATTTTCTGAGGCATTTGGATTACAGGGTGACATTCTCCAGTTTTTCCACTGGAGGATGTATGTGTATGTATGTGTGTGTATGTATGTATGTTTTGGGTGGTGTTTTATATTAAAAAAATACAGGATTTCACTAACAAAGACAGCAGAGAGAGGTTGTTTTGGGGATGGAGGAGTAGAATTAGGAGAGGGAAGGAGGAGGGTTAAACATGAATAAAATTGGTAGAGAAACCTTTTTAAAATGAGATAAAACAATTTCTAAGATGTCTCTCCTTGAGCTCTTGCTGTGGACTGCACAACACTGTAAGGCAACTAAAGGTAGTACCCTTTCCCCTAATAGCTGACTTCCTCAACACCTGATCCCAATGAGAAAAAAATGAAAGAGAGTCAAGAATTATCTCTTCAGCTCTCCTTTTCCTTTTTATCTGTCACTGAGTCTCACTCTTTACTGGCTTAGGGCGGTATTCCTAAGAGCTCTGTATGAGTTTCTAAGGATGAGAGCTCAGACATTTGATGAGAGGAATGATCTACTTCCAGCAACTCATCTGTCCTAGCCCCTTGAGGTACCTCCTCAGGTTTCTCCAGAGGCCTCCTTGATCTGCAGAAGATCAGTCCCATACTTCTCATAAGCTCTGCGGGGCTTGTGCTTATATTAGGGGACTGGAAGAGACCTTAGAGACAATAGTCCAACCTTAAGATTTTACAGATGAAGTAGCAGCCCTAGTGATATGAAATGACCTGTTTTCAGCGATGCGGTTAATTAACAAGAATAACATAACTAGAACCCAGATTACTTAACTCTCAATCTGAAATGACCCCTCTATTCACCATAGGTTTAGAAAGTAGAGAAGGAAGGAATTCTGAATTTGATATCATCTGGTGGTGAGTGTGTATGTGTATGTGTGTGACTGTGTATGTCTAAAGAGGAATAGGTGAATGGTCATATGATCAATGCCCATGAATGGATCAGGAACAAAATAAAAGGCGTGTGTGTGTGTGAACATGAATGGTTGTAAGTATGTGCAGCATGGTGAGAAGTTTAGAAAGCTATCTGTTTATATATGCAGTGTTTGAGTGTGTGTGCTTAGAAGGACACTAGCAAGGACTATTTTTAGAAGAAGTACCTGTTTCCCCAGGAACTGTTGTGCTTGATACCCCTTCTTTCTCAAAGAAAGCAAGTGGAGGGGTCTGGTAGTCTTTGACACCACATCACACCTCTGCTGAAAATGAAAATAGTGGTGCCTGGGAGATGTGAAGACAATTACCATCTGACATGAGATAGTTGGTCTTTAAATGGCTTTTAGGGGGGTGAGCACCAAAGACAAGGCCTCCTCATGTTCTCTATAGATTGGGTGAAGTTTGTGTGTCATGGATGATCCATTCATCTCTCCTAAAGAGCTTCATTCCCTAGTTGGGAGGACTAGAGTCTGGGCATCCTACTGGTTTTAGTTTGAGGTGTGTGTGTGTGTGTGTGTGTGTGTGTGTGTCTTTGTATGTGTGTTTAAAGTCAATTTCTTGCCTCTGTCATTCATTTCTCTTACTCCACAATTTTTCACTGATGTGAATACACATTTTTTTCCTAGTGTTGGGTCATCTGGTAGATAATAGAAACAACACAATAAGAAACACTGGATCCACCTTTCTGACTCTTGACAAGACAAACAGACTGGCATGGTATCCAGGTGGTTCTTTCTGGAACTCTGCCAGATTGACTCACTTTCCTGGGTTTCTGTTCCAAGAAAAGTCGAATTGCTACAATGAGAAGAAATGCCATGGCTGAGCCAGGCTTTTTATTGTTTTATCTAGAAATGGGACTTAACTCAAACATCATTCAGACATTCGTAAAATAAATGAAAAATAAAACAAAAATGAATTGGAAAGGCAGTCTCTGTGGCTCACCATTACTCGCAGTGGAATTGCATACATCACACAGCACTATTGTATATTGCTGTTTTCATGCTCTCCTCAATTTTCTATCTAATCTCTCTGATAGCCAGAGGTAGCATTCACACACCAGGTACCTGGTCTTCTTGCTCTAACAGAACTGATGGTGCATTGTGTTGACATGAATCAGATCAATCCACAGAATCCAATCAAAACATTTGCTTAACCTGGGCAATTTTGTGGATAATTCAACTCCTACATCTTTTTCACATGAAATTCTGTCTATACTCTGCCTCCCCACCCCCATTCTATACTTAATAGTTTTCTAAACTAAATACAGGGCTTTATATCTGTTCCTATTGAAGTTCACTTTGACAGTTTGGACACATTGTTTCTGCCTATTGAAGTGCCTAGAGAACACATTCAATGAAGAAGGGCTAAAGGAATTAGGATTATGTAACCTGGAGAAGAGAAAGTTGAGTTCAATCACTCAAGTCGAGTTTATGAAAGGTTTATGAGGAAGATACCAACTAGTTTTCTGTGTCTGTGGATGACCAAATAATAGAAAATGGGCCTAAATTAAGGACCAAAAAAGCTTTGACCCTAAAGAAATGACAGAATAATAGGCAATTACAGCTTGAAGGAACATTAGAAATCATATAGTCATGGAATCAGAGAGTTGAGAGATACTTGAGAGGTAATTTAATTCAACTAGAATCTAAATAGGGGCAGGTAGGTGGCACAGTGGCTAGTGTGTTAGGCACAAAGTCAGGAAGAATCATCTTCCCAAGTTAAAAGCTGGCCTCAGGCCCTAGCTGTGTGACCCTTCGCAAGTCACTCAACCTTTTTTGCCCCAGTTACTCATCTGTAAAATGAGCTGCAGAAGGAAATGGTAAAGTACTCTAGTATCTTTGCCAAGAAAATTCCAAATGGGGTCATGGAGTGTTGGACATGAGTGAAATAACTGAACAACAAAGAATCTAAATATCTTTCTACAACATCCTTAACAAGTGGTCATCCAGTCTCTTTTCTTTTTTTCCCATTGAATATCATTTTTATTAAATATTGATTTTCCCCCAATTACATGTAGAAACAATTTTTAGCATTTGGAAAAAATTTTCAGTTCCAAAATTCTTTCTAACCCTCCCTTCTCTCCCCCTTCATTGAGAAAGCAAGCATTTTGATAGGCAACACATGTGCAAAACATATTTCCATATTATTCATGTTGTGAATTAAACCATAGACTAAAAAAGAACAAGAAAAATAAGAAAATAAGTATGCTTCAATTTGCATTCTGACTCCATCAGTTGTTTCTCTGGAGGTGGAGAGCATTTTTCATCATAAATCCTTCAGAATTGTCTTGGGTCATTATATTGCTGAGAACAGCTAAGTTATTCACAATTGATCACCATACAATATTACTGTTACTGTATACAGTGTTCTCCTGGTTCTACTCACTTCATTTTGTATCAGTTCATGTAAGTCTTTCCAGGTTTTTCTGAGAGCATCCTGCTTGCCATTTCTTTTTTTGCCTTTTGGAGGGCAATTGGGGTTAAGTAACTTGCTCAAGGTTACATGGCCAGTCATTTTGTGTGGGCGTTAAGTATCTGAGCCCAGAACCGAACCCAGGTCTCCCGACTTTGGGGCTGGCGCTCTTACTCACTGTGCCACCTGGCCGCCCCAAATGGCTCTTTTTTTAAGTACAAATTTGACTCAATTCTCTACACATTTGAGAAATAAGGCCTTTATCAGAGAAATTTGCTGTAATTTTTTTTTCCACAACTATAATTATTAACTGTATTTTACCTGTTTATTCTACTCTCTTTTCACTCTGTCCATCCTTGAAAGTGTTTTGTTTCTGACTGCTGCCTCTCCCAATCTGTCTTCCCTTCTCTTATTCCCTTCCCCTCCTACTTTGCTATGGGATAAGATAGTTTTCTATACCCAAATGAGTGTATATGTTATTCAGTCATTTCTGATGAAAATAAAGTTTAAGTGCTTTCCCTTCCCACCTCCACCTCTCCCATCTTCCCTTCCACTATAAAAAGCTCTTTTGTACTTCTTTTATGTGATATAATTCACCCCATTCTACTTCTCCCTTCCCCCTTTTCCTAGTGCATTCATCTTTCTCACCCCTTAAAATATTTTTGCTTTTTTTTGGGGGGGGGGAGGGCAATTGGGGTTAAGTGGCTTGCCTAAAGTCACATGGCTAGTTTTTGTGTTATGATGCTCTATTCACTGTGCCACCTAGCCACCCCTCACTCCTTAATTTTATTTTCTTAGATATCATCCCATCACATTCAACTCACACCCACGCCCTCTGTCTATGTATACTTCTTCTAATTGCCCTAAGAATGAGAAAATTCTTAGGAGTTACAATAATCACCTTCCCACGTAGGGATGCAAACAGTTTAATGTCATTGAATCCTTTATGATTTGTCTTTATATGCATTTGAAAGTCAAATTTTCTATTCAGCAATGTACTTTTCATCAGGAATATTTCAAAGTTCTCTATTTCTTTGAATGTTCATTTTCCCCTGAAAAATTAAACTTACTTTTGTTGGATACATGATTCTTGGCTGTACTCCTAGCTCAGGGGTGTTCTGTGAAGTTTGGATTCAGTCAAAGGTCCATACTTGAGGACCTAGAGGGCCATATGTGGGCTCCAGGCCTCAGGTTCCCCACCCCTGTGGCTCCTTTGCCCTCCAGAATATCATATTCCAAGTTCTCCGATCCATTAATGTAGAAGCTGCTATATCTTGTGTTATCCTGACTGTGGCTCCATGTTATCTGAATTGTTTCTTTCCGGTTGCCTGCAATATTTTCTCCTTGACCTAGGATCTCTAAAATTTGGCTATAATATTCCTAGGATTTTTCATTTTGGGAACTTTTTCAGGAGGTAATTGATGGATTCTTTTAATATCTATTTTACCCTCTGATTCTAGGATATCAGAGCAGTTTTCTTTGACAATTTCTTGAAAGATGATGACTAAGCTCTTTTTTTTTTTGCCTTTTGAAGGGCAATTGGGGTTAAGTAACTTGCCCAAGGTTACACGGCTAGTTTTTTTTTTTTTTGTGTGTGTGTGTTAAGTGTCTAAGGCTGAAACCAAACTTGGTCCTCCTGACTTTGGGGCTGGAGCTTTACTCACTGTGCCACCTAGCCGCCTCCTAGCTCTTTTTTTTTTTTTCTGATCATGGCTTTCAGGTAATCCAATAATCCTTAAAATTATCTCTCCTTGATCTGTTTTCCAGATCAGTTGTTTTTCCAATGAGATATTTCTCATTATCTTCTATTCTTTTGATTTTGTTTTATTGTTTCTTAGAATTATTAGTTTCCACTTGCCAAATTATAATTTTTAATTAAAACTTTTCTGCCTCTTTTTCTATTTGCCCATTTCTACTTTTTTTTTAATTTGGAAAAGTTTTTTTTTAAAACATTTTTTATTTAAAGTTTTGAGTCCTAAATTCTATCCTTTCCTCTCTCCCCTCCCCTATCCCTGTGATGGTAAGCAATCAGATATAGGTTATACATGTGCAATTATATGAAACATTTCCATGTTGGTTATTTTGTACAAGAAGAATTGAATAAAAGAAAAAGAATGAACGAAAGTGAAAAATAGCATGCTTCAGTCTGTATTTATACAATATAAGTTCTTTTTCTGGAGGTGTATAATTTAATCAATTAATTTTAATTAATTAATTGTCATTAATTCTTTTAGATTGTCTTAGACAAAAGTTAACTCATTCACAATTCTTCATTGTACAGTATTGCTGATACTGTGGACAACATTCTTTTGGTTCTGTTCACTTCCCCATGCATCAGTTCATGTAAGTCTTTCCAGATTTTTCTGAAATCATCCAACTTGTCATTTCTTATAGTCCAATAATTTTCCATTACAATCACATACCACAGCTTGTTTAGCTATTCCCCAAATGATGGGCATCCCTTTGATTTCCAATTCTTAGCCACCACAAAAGGAGCTGCTAGAAATGTTTTTGTACAAATAGGTCCTATTCCCTTTTTTTGGATGTCTTTGAGATATAAACCTAGCAGTGGTATTGCTAGATCAAAGGGTATACACAGTTTTATAGTCCTTTGGGCATAGTTCCAAATTGCTATCCAGAATGGTTAGATCAGCTTTACAACTCTACCCACAGTGCATTAGTGTCCCAGTCTTCCCACAAATCCTCCACATAGAACATTTTCTTTTTTTGGCACTCTGATAGGCATGAGGTGGTATTTCACAGTTGTTTTAATTTACATTAATCAACAGTGATTTACAGCATTTTTTTCATATGACTATAGAGAGCTTTGATTTCTTCAGTTCTCTACATATTTGGAAAATGAGGCCTTTACCAGAGATACTTGTTGCAAAATTCCCCCTTCTCCCCACCTCCAGTTTTCTGCTTTCCTTACAGTTTTGGTTGCGTTGGTTTTATTTGTGCAAAAATTTTTAAATTTTATATAACCAAGATAATTTATTTTACATTTTGTAATGCTCTTTATATCTTCTTTTGTCCCCAAATCTTCCCTTATCCATAAGTCTGGCAGATAAATTATTCCATACTTTCTTAGTTTGCTTATGATATCACCCTTTAGGTACAAATCATGTACCCATTTTGACTTTATCTTGGTAAATGGTGTGAAATGTTGGTCTTTAACTAGTTTTTGCTATACTTTTTCCAGTTTTCCCAGAAGTTTTTGTCAAACAATGAGTTTTTGTTCTAAAAGCTTTATCATATACTAAATTACTATGGTAATTTACTATAATGTAATTATATATTGCTTCCCATGTTATTGACTCTTTGCTCATTATCCTCTTGCATTATTCTCATTTCTTTTTCTAATTTTTCTTCTACTTCTCTAATTTGCTTTTCAAAATCCTTTTTAAGCTCTTCCAGGAATTCTTTTTGGACCTGAGACCAAATTGCATTTTTCTTTGAGTAGCCATTTTGATACTATTGTCATCTTCTAAGTTTATACCTTCATCTTCCCCATCACTACAGTAACTTTCTACAGTCACGCTCTTTTATGGTTTTTGCTCCTTTTTTCTGCCTTTTGTTTTGAAAAACACCTTGACCTGGTGTTTTTATGTGAGAATTGGGCTCTGTCATGCACGGTCCTGAGGCTCTGGATCTTGCTGATAGCTCTCACTGGGTTTAGGGATTGGCTGCTTGCTTTCTCTGGAGGGCAGGTTTCCCTTCTGGCTTGTACTAGGGGGTGGGGCTTCCCTGTTGGCCTCACCTGAGGTGGGGGTTGTTCCAGGGCTGGGGCCTTGCTGCTGGGTTGCTATGGTAACAGAATCATTCTGATGGCTTGTCCTATAGGAGCTATCTTGTTGTGGATCAGCCCCAGTAGGGCCCTGCTGCTGGATTGCTTTGGAAACTGGGCCTCTATGTTAGCTCACCCTAGGGTTGTAATTTTGTTGATGATCTTCCTGAGGGGTGGCCCTGCTGGGAGGCCCCTGGGGTGGAGCTTCACTACTGGCATGGCTTGTGCTGGGGGTGGGGTTGCTGGGGTGGAGCCTTTGCTCCCATTCACACACTGCTCACTTGCCTAAGGGGCTGCTGGTTTGCAGGAGGGTGGGACCTCCTTGGCTTGGAGTCTTTCTACAGGCCCCCAGCTGTGAGGCTAGCTCCTGCTGCTGTACTTGGACCTTGTTCCCCCCTTACCCCAGTGACACAGACCTTCACTACAGTGCGGGAAGCTGCTTCCCTGCTCCTAGATCAGTTCTGTGATGGAGTTCAAGTTGGCTGGAGAGGAATCCTGGAGGGCTTCAGAGGGGTCCTTCCTCACTTTACCATTTTGGCACCAAAAATCCCAAATGTATTCTTTAAGGAGTTCTTTCCTTCAGTGAATTTTTGTACATCTTTTTCCATTTGGTCAATTCTGCATTTTAAGGCATTCTTCTTTTCCTTGGATTGTGCTTCTTTTGCCATTTGGCCCATCCTGTTTTTTTAAGGTGTTACTTTATTCAATTTTTTTGCTTTTTGGAGGGCGGAGGGCAGGGCAATTGGGGTTAAGTGACTTGCCCAAGGTCACATGGCTAATAAGTGTTATGTGCCTGAAGCTGGATTTGAACTCAGGTTCTTCTGACTCCAGGGCCAGTTCTTTATTCACTATGCCATCTAGTGACCTCTTCATTATCTTTTTTTGTGCCTCCTTTACCAAAGTGTTGACTCTTTTTTCATGACATTTTTGCATTACTGTCATTTCTTTTACCAATTTTCCTCTACTTCTCTTATTTGATTTTAAAATCCTTTTTGAACTTTTCTAGGCATCCTTTTTGGGCCTGAGGTCAATTCACATTTTTCTTTGAGGCTTTGAATGTAGCAGTTTTGACTTCGTTGTCTTCTTCTGAATTTGTTTTGATCTTCTCTGTCACCATAGTAACTTTCTATGGAAAGGAATATTTTGTTGTTTGCTCATTTTTCTAGCCTATTTCTTGACTTTCAACTTTATATTAAAGTCAGGCTTTGCACCCAAGGTAGAAGGGCCACTCCAAGCTTCAGGATTTTGGGTCAACTGTTTCAGAGTTAGTTCTGGAGATTCTGTAAGTTTTCAGTTCTTCTAAAATGGTATGATGTAGGGATGTATTTACTACTCTCTTGGCCTATGCTCTGGTCTTTGAGTGACCCAGAACCATGACCCAGATCCGAATATGAGTAATACAACAGAGTCCTGCAGCTAGTGGTGGCAAAGGGGCCCTGCAATCTTCTTCTGACCAGTTGTCAGACCTCCTGTCTTTGGGCTGAGAGCTCCAGAAGCAGCTGTTGCCTCTGCTGATTTAGTCACCCCAAGGTCTGCTACTCTTTTCCCGTGGCATGGCCTGTGCAATAGACCTTTCTTGTTGACCTTCTAAGTTGTATTGGGTTGGAAAATTGTTTCACCCTGTCCTTTTGTGGATTCTGCTGCTCTAGAATTTGTTTTGAGGTATTATTTAAAGTTGTTTGGAGGGGAATTTGGGAGAGCTCAGGCAAGTCCCTGCCTTCTCTTCGCCATCTTGGCTCTACTTCCCAGCCTCTGTCTCAATAACTCACACTGAAAGGGAATCTGCTACAATCTGATATAGTCCATTTTACTTTTGGATAAGGTTAGGATTTTTTTCCTCACATTTATAAATTTGTCTCTCTAGAACTATGCACAAGAGGCCTAAGCTCTCTTTTAGATGACAACCTTTCAGATATTGGAACATAGCTATCATTTCTGTACCTCCATATTATATCTATTCCAGGCCATGCATCCCTTGTTTCTTCACCTGAACCTCCAGTCCCTTTATCATCAAGGTCACTTCTCTCTGAATGTATTTCAATTTATTAATGTTCTTCTGAAAATGTGGCATCTAAAACTAGATACAAAATTTAACTAGGGTTGATCATATGGTGGGACTATCAATCAATAAGTATTTAAAGTGCTTATAATGGGCCAGGCTCTAGGATAGGAATAAAGGCAAAAATGAAACTGTCCCTCCCTTCCAGGAGCTGATGAATAAACATATACATATATAAGTATGTGAAAATATATACAAACTAATACAAAGTAGCTATGGGGGGTGGGGTGGGGAATAGAGTATGCAGTAGAGTACTGGCCCTAAAGTCAGTAAGACTGTCTCATCTTTCTGAGCTCAAATTTGGCTTTAGACACTTACTAACTGTGTGACCCTGGGCAAGTCACCTAGACCTGTTTGCTTCAGTTTCCTCATCTGTCAAGGAAGGAAATGGCAAACTCCAGTATCTTTGTCAAGAAAACCCCAGGGGTGGCTAGGTGGTGCAGTGAATAGAGCACCGGCCCTGGAGTTAGGAGGACCTGAGTTCAAATCTGACCTCAGACACTTAACACAAAAACTAGCCGTGTGACCTCCGGCAAGTCACTTAACCCTGATTGCCCTCCAAAAAGAAGAAAAGAAAAAGAAAACCTTAAAAGGGTTCACGAAGAATTGGACATAACTGAAACGACTGAATGATGTAGTGGAGTAAGGAGGCACTGGAAGCCACAGAAAAAGGCTTCAAGTAGAAGGTGGCATATGAACTGAGCTTTGAAGCAATCTGGGAATTCTAAGGGGTAGAGGTGAGCACGTCAGAGATGGCAGCTAGCCAGTGTAAAATAAGGAAACAAGCATTGACATAGCACTTACTGTGTTCCAGGCATGAAATAGACAGGGTCACACAGCAACTAAGTGTCTGAAGCTGAATTTGAACTGTCTTCCTGATTCCAAGTCCAGTGCTCTATCCACTGCATCACCTGGCTGCCTAGGTGAAGGCCTAGAAACAAAAGATGGAGAGTCATGGGAGAAAAACACCAAGAAATCCATTTTGGCTAGACCAGAGTGTGTTAAAAGGAGTAATACCTACTCAAGGCTGGAAAGGTAGGCTGAAGCAAGGCTGTGAAGTGCTGTAAATCGCACCTCTTTTTTAATGTAGTCTAATTCTGTGGTAGGTATTATGGCTACCATGCCACACTGTTGACTTGTAATCCATTAGAACCCTGAGATCTTTTTCACAGATCTCTACCATCAAGGTGCTTACATTTTGCCGGGAGAACACAACGTATACACTAAGTACATATAAATATGGGCAGGGATAGAGTTGTGAAGGGATAGAATGCTGGTTCTGGAGTCAGAAAGACCTGAGTTAAAATCCAGCCTCAGATGCTTACTAGATATGTGACCCTGGGCAAGTCACTTAACCCAGTTTGCCTCAGTTTCCTCATCTGTAAAATGAGCTGAAGAAGGAAATGTCAAACCACTCTCGGATCTTTGCTAGGAAAACTCCAAAGGGGGTCACAAAGAGTTTTACATGACAGAAATGACTTAATAACAACAAAAATGTAAATATATACAAAAGAATATAAATTTCAAGAGGGAGAGTGCATTAACAACTGAGGGTTTCAGGAAAAAGCCTTGTGAAGGAGATGATAAATGGGCTGTGACTTGGAGGAAACTAAGGACTCCAAGAGGTAGGTATAAGGAGGAAGAACAGTTTTGGCAAAAGCATGAATGTGGGAGATCACAAGTTCCATGCGGGGAATAGCTGGAAGGACAATTTGAATGGAATGAAGAGGGCCTGAAATGTAGTAAAACTGGAAAGTCGTGTAGGAGTCAAGACTGTGGCGGCTTAAATGCCAGGCTGAGGGTTTATTTTATCTTAAAGACAACAGGGAACCACTGGAGATGTCTGATTTGGAGGTTGGCAGGAACATGAGTCTGATAGCTGTGTTGAGAATAGGTTAAAAAAAAGGAGAGATTTTTAGGGTAAGATGCAATTAAGATCTGAACCACAGTAGAGGCTATAGGAATGGAGAGAAAGGGATAAATTCAAGAGATGTCACGTAAATAGAATCGACAAGATTTGGCAACTGATTAGATATGGAATTGGACATTGGGGTAAGGGAATAGTCAAGTATGACATATGGTTGTGAAATTGGTGAGTGAAAAATAGAATCACAGATTTAAAGCTTTAAGGGACTTCAGAAGTTATCAAGTCTTTCTCCTTCATTTTATAGATGAAGAAACTGAGAATGAGAAGAGTTAAGTAACCTGTCTGTGGTCACTTAGCTAGCAAGTATAAGAAACACATTTTCAACCTAGATCTTCCTGACTCCAGGTTCTACACAATATTCACTACAACATTCTGCTTCTCCATGGGTTTAGGGAGTGGGTGGCGAGGTCAGATGACTATGCAGAGATATCAGAAGATGGAATAGGGCAGTGAAGATAAAAGGCAGGTAGAGAAAAAATCAACATCTAAATGAAAAATTTGGAGGAATTTGTTTTATAAAAAAAAGAAAGCCACCTAAACAATGAAGATATGTTTGTGGGGAGTGAAGATTTTTGTTGGGATTTCAAAAATATTTTTCTATGGTGGTGAGGAATAAGCATTTTCAGGAGTGGCTGTTCATTAATGTATTCTAAAACTCTAGTGCTAGACCACAGGAATTACAGCCCTTTCAAAACCTAGAGTTGCATCAAATGGGACATACATTCATTTAGCATAAAGAAAGCTCCCTCTAGTGGATACTTGAGAGTCATAAGATCTTTGCTTAAAAGTAAGAGAGAGTACCATCTTGCTTCTGACTTCAGGATCAGCTTTTTGCATGCAGCCCAACACGTACCACTGCTTCAAGAATGATGAGCATAGGAATTTGTTCAGTTACCACAGATTGGACTTACTAAATGAGGTAACAGAGAGCAGGGCTTTTAGATAACCAGAGACAGACCAGATTAATTTTGATTGAGGAGAAAGTCAGAGGAGGTGGGAAAGGTCCAGTACGGGGGGGCTTTACCCAGAAACTGAGCCTCAATTGGATATGGCAGTGTGCTACCCTGGACAGCCAGAGTTCACAATTGGAATATGAACTCTTTGAGAACAGAGACTGTCTTATTTTTCAATTTGTATCCCTACGAACGCACCTAAAAAATGCTTAATAAATGCTGGCTTGCTTGATTCATTCAATATGTGGGCTCCAGATGCCTGGAGAACAGGAAATATTGTATTTTTGGGAGGTTACTTATCCTTCCTGGCCTGACTTCTCTTGTAAAATTTTAGAAGATTTCCCCCTCTCTGAATAGTTGAAATCTGTTCTCTTCAGATCTAGAGTGCGTGTTAGTCTATATCTGGAGTTTTGCTTCTTGATTACAAACTCAAAGAGAGACATCATTTCCATCACACCGACCAATTATACCTTGTTGGCAAGAAACAGAAGCAAACTAGAATTTCCCCCTATTGCTTCTGCCATGTTTTGAAAGACGAAATTATCCATTATACTAAGAAAACTCCTCTGTTATTACACGGTGGGGCTATAAGGCAAGGTTCATCATCATCATTCCTATTACTAAGGAGGTGTATTTGGAGAGGCAGTGTGTCTATATTATCATCTGTATTATATATTCTCTTATCTATATTATGTGTCTATATTATAATAGCGTCTAAATTACAATAATTCTACTCACAAATTTGTACTCTGTACAAAAGCAAGGTAATAAATAGAAAATAAACAGACATACAGGCCTCCATATAGTTAGTCAATATCTGTCTTTACAAAAACAATGCGCTTCGGCCTCGGAAGGTCTAAGTTGAAATCCCGTCTCCTACTTAGCATCGCAAATGCCCAAACTCCTCTGCAGAGGTGATCTACGGGTGTCGCCCGCTCTTGGTCACACAATCACACGGGCAGAAGGCCGTCCTGGGTTCAGTTACTCTCAGCTCTGTGAGCTCTCAGCAGTTTTCAGCAGGACCCCCGCTTGGAGAGCACGCCGGC
Source organism: Petaurus breviceps papuanus (assembly GCF_028583685.1). NCBI lineage: Eukaryota > Metazoa > Chordata > Mammalia > Diprotodontia > Petauridae > Petaurus > Petaurus breviceps. The sequence goes on from NW_027185809.1 coordinate 1,178,090, forward strand.
GCGCATGTGCGGAGCGGCGCTCCCCGCCGGCGCGCATGTGCGGAGCGGCGCTCCCCGGGAGCAGATCCAGTCCCGTCCCGGGGCTGCAGAGGGCGCTACAGCACAGTGACGCTAGGCCGCCAGCTCCATGGGGCACAGGTGTGAGTTTTCGCGGCCCACCGCACACGCCTGGACGCTAACACACGCTTCCTGAATAGGATCAACTGCTTAAAGGTAAACCCTACGTCAAGCATCTACCCCCTACGACATTACGCAGTCTTTGTACCGGGCGAGGAAGGCCCCAAAGCCCCGGTGCTGCTTCGAACGCTGACTTCCGGCTGACGCGCACCTCCCTCAGAGTTACGTAACCCAAGCACTGACGTCCCCCGGAAAGTAAAAGTCGCTCGCTGACTTTTCCGGTCGGAAAGGGTTTCCAACGGACCTCGTCCCTCACCCGGAAGTTCCGAGGGGACACAGGAGAAAGGCTTCCTTTGTTTTATGTCCAGCATTTGAACAGCGTGGTCGGGCGGAGAGTCGCTTGTCGGAAGAGAAAAGGAAGTCATGTTCGCGCCTGCAGCGAGGCGCGCTCTGAAGAAGAACAAGACGCTGCGCTACGGTGTGCCCATGATAGTGAGTGCAGGAGGAGGGCGACTAGGACGAGGGAGTGCTGCATGGGGCGGGGCTTCCGGTGAGGGAGAGGACATGGGGCGGGGCTTCTGGAGAGGTGAGGACGGGGCGGGGCTTCCGGAGAGGGAGAGGACGTGGGGCGGGGCTTCTGGAGAGGTGAGGACGTGGGGGGGGGCTTTCGGGGAGGCGGGAGCGGGGCGGGAGGCTTCCTGAAATGGGGGGATGGGGTAGGTGGTTGAAGACTTCCGCCGGCATTATCCTGCGGGAGGGGCAGGGAGGCAGAGAACGGAGCTGGAGCTGCGGCAGAGGCCGCCTTGTCTGTCGCTGCCTGGAGTCGGGAAGACCGTGGCACAAATCCGGACCCCATCCGAAGCACTTAGCCTCTGTTTGCCTCAGTTTCCTTAACCATAAAACGGGGACAATCACAGCAGGCCCAGGCTGGTTGTGAGGCCCGAAAGCGAGCATGTGCAGTCAGCGCATAGTAGGGGATCAATAAGTGTTTGTTGATTGGTGGAGCGCGAAGCACGCGCCCGAGATCGGTGCTTTTACACGCGCTTGTCTGTATCCTGGGCTTGTCGCTGCGTCGGCGATAAAAAGGCCCCTTCGGTCCCGCTCTACCTGCAGGGGGGCTTAGCTGGAGACGCCCAGAGTGCCCTGCGAAGAGGGGTGCGCGGCGCCTCAGCTTGCTTGTCAGCCGAGGGAGGGGAGCGGCGTTGCGAGGACTTATTTTAGGTTGTGGCGCTTGGCCTCGGATCCGCCGCTTCGGCACCTCCTCCCCGCAGAACCTTGGTGAAGTCACTTCCCCGCTGAGTCTAGACTTTCCCAGCGATTGTCAAATAAAGGAAAGGAACTGGACGACCTTCGAGGTCCTTCCCAGCTGGAGACCTAGGGAGCGGGGAAACGAGGCTTTGTGCGTCCTCCTAAGCCCTTCTTCTTTATGAGAGTTGTATCCCGTAGAGCAGGGTATGAAGGCTTCCCTTATCTGTGAGTGGGTGTTAAGGGCTTGGCTTTCCCCGTGACTGCTGTACCCCATTCACTATCTCCTTCTCTAGTGTAATGATTGACTTTTATACCAGGATTTTAAGGTTTACAAAATCATGTACATTATCTCGTTTGATCACGAATTAAGGAATCCTGTCTCTGCACTTACTGTGTACATGTAGCTCAGAAGTGATAGTAATAATACTGTCTAAAAAATAGAATGCAATTGAACAAATATCTGTTGAGTGCCTATTACATTTGAGACACTGTATTAGTTGCTGGGGATACACAGATGAAAATGAAACAGCTCATGCCTTCAAGGAGCTTACATACCATCAGAACAATTCAACATGTGTACTTAATGTAGGGTCATGTGAGGAGGGAAGGAATATTTACAAATGGGGAAATTAGTGAAGTCTTCATATAAAGTGGCACCAGAGCAGGGCCATAAAGTTAGGGATTCTCAGAAAAAGTGAAGAGGGAGTTCATTTCAGGTTTGGGGGAAAACCTGTGCACAGGCATGGAATAGTGTGTCGAGATGTCCCGTAGGCATTTGGTGAGATTAGGGTTGGGCATATAATTCGAAGTTTACCTGTACAGAGAAGCCACGGGAGCTGGTAGTATCAGAAAAGAATAGAGCAGCTCTACGAGTCATCCTCATCTCTTTAGTGACGCAGTTAACAAGTACCCACTATGTGTCAGGTACCGTGGTAAGAGCTGGGGAAACAAAACCAGATTGTTTTCTGATCTGTACTTTTGATCCATGATGCCAACACCCTGCATCACTTATTGAAATATTAAAAGCTGGAAGCAGGGTGCATACCTTATTCTAGGGGTTCTTAACTTCTTTATTATGTTGTGGACCCCTTTGGCAGTCGGGTGAAACTTAATGGACTCTTCTCAAAAGAAGGTTTTTAATTACATGGAATTATATTGCAAATACAGTTATCAGAGTATTAAATTAAAAAACAAACCCATGGACCACAGGTCAAGAACCCTGGTTTTATTAATAACTGTGGCTCTTACTATTTCCTACACATAGTAGCTTCATGATAAATGTTTGTTGAATAACTGTCTGACATTTTGTTGTTAAGTTGTTTTTCAGTCATATCTGACTCTTTGTGACCCCATTTGGGATTTTCTTAGCAAAGATACTGGAATAGTTTGCCACTTCTTTCTCCAGCTCATTTTGCAGATGAGGAAACTGAGGCCAATGGGGTTAAGTGATTTGCCCAGGGTCATACAGCTAGTAAATATCTAATAGGCTAAATTTAAACTCAGGAAGATGAGTCTTTCTGATTCCTGGCCCGACACTATCCACCGAGCCACCTAGCTGCGTAGTGTTTGACATAATAGTGGTGAAAGAAAAACATCTTGGTTTTTGCAGTAAAAGAGTGAATCTAATCTATTAAAGTAAGATAAATTACTTTGAATTTCTTGTTAAGCCTAAGAACCAAGGACAGTTACAGCATTTTATGTGTCATAGACTTCTCCCAATGGGTAAACTTGTAGGTTAAGGAAAGCTGTTCTTTTCCTAGGCTGTTAATGAACAAATCAGTGCTCCTTGAGGACAGGGACTATTCCTTGTTTATTTTTGTTCTCTCTCTCTCAGGACCTGGCACTGTGCTTTGCATATACTAACCTCTTAAATGCTTGCTGAAAATGTAATTACTGAGTGTCTCTGTTCTTGTGTCTGGAATATAGTCTAATTATTCTACCTACTCCTGCCGTCCTTCAAACCAGTTGTTTCTGTTACCTATATCTCAATAGGGGAATATTTTTCCTTCTCCCTCCCCCCCTTCTTTTATTTTCTAACATTTTCTAACAGAAGGAAAAAAGGTGTTAGGGAGCATGTCATGTCATTTTTTACACAAAATTGTTTAATGAAGCTGATGGAAATGTGTGACAGATTGGCCTCTTACGTCACATTGGAGTTCTCATTTGGCTTTGCAACCCTTAGCTTTCTCTGCCTGTCTAATTAATTATATTAGCTCTGTTCTATTTGTCTTCATATCCACTGAAACAAACAAAAAGATGAGTGATTCAGCTCACGACATCATCAGCTGTTTGTAAGTAAAGGCGCCTAGGGTAAAAGAAGTCTGCTAAAAGAAACCCATACAGCTGGCACTGTTACAGTTCCATAGGGACCTCAGAAGGGGATGGGATTGCAGGGCTTTTCAGGTTTCTATATATCTCTCTGGGTTCTTTGAAAGTCAGGCAATTTTGGTCATGCCACATGTAATTGTGCCTCTAACCTGTACCTTGGGGATGCTAGGAATGAAAAACAGTAAGGAAAAGCATGGTAGCCTTAAATTTTTTTTTGGGCAAATGGACATTTTTTTATTAGTATTGCACACAATATGATTGAGTTTTCCCCCTTTCCTAATTTCTTCAGAAACTTGAAAATATGTGTACTGTGCCTGCAGGATAAAGTCTTGGTTGGTAATATAGCTAAGAGGGTCTTTAAGATACAAAACTAATGATTGTTGATGAATTTGAGGTTGTTTAGGAACAGAAAGGTAGATTCTGGTTCATTGAGCCCAGTGATTTTCCTTCTTTTACAAAATGAGAATAACTGTTAAATAAAAACTTTTTCCAAAATTTAAAGAAAAAAACCCCTTGGGGCATCTAGGTGTATCAGCAATGCAATATTCACAATGCCTATGGCAATTATAAATATGCTGATGTGGTTATTAATCACAAAATATACCAGGCTCTCTATATGGGGGATAAAGCTAGAACATTTATTAAAATATCAGATGAGTGAGTCCCAAAACCAGAAAGTCAAAGCCATCAGAGTAGTTATGAAATTGGCACAGGTAGATAAAAGTAGAAAGCACCCACATTCTCAAGCCTTTAAAACAGAACAGGCTGCCTCAGGCAAAGGTCTTCCTCTCCCCACTTACAGAAACTACTCAGCGTCCAGGAAGCGTGCTTCTAGCAGCTCTGGCCCCTGGCAGTCCTCAGCAGGAGTCCTTAGCAGAAATTCTGGCTGGCTCAAAAAGGGGTTCGTGCCTCCACCTCTATCTCAGCACTACTGCTACCAGTGCCTCTGCCTCTGCTGCTGCTGCCACCACCACTGCCAGTCACTGCAGGAACTCTAGCTTGGCTTCCACTTCCTCTTGCCCCACCCCTTCCTGCTATGTCAGCAAGTCCAATGGGGCATGGAAGATCTTTAAATCACATAACCTTTACATTCGGCCCCAAGATCTTTCATGTCCCTTGCTTGGCAAAAATACATTAGGAATAACTGGTGTCAACAGAATTTCACAACAATATAACAAGAATAGCACACAATAAACACAGAAAACTATTTTAGGGTGGGGCTTGAGCACAAGCTCCCCATCATTTCCCCCACCCCGAACAAATGGGGCCCCCAAATCTTGGGGTAAGGGGTGAAGGTCTCTTCTTCCATGACTATTTGCTGCTGAAATTGGATATAGAGCTGTCCCTGTCCCAAGGGGTCCCATTTGAGAGGTCAGTTCTTAATATGCTTGATGCCAGGTCCAGGGGTGACACATCACAGTTGCAGACAGGGGGTGACATCCAGCTTAAGCTATCAGGCATCTACAGATGGAGGGTACCAAGCCTGTGGAAACAAATCTAACAAACAAGGTGAACAAACAAAAAATCAAGAAAAAGCAAAGAGACAATAACCAGACTATCTTAGCCTCACTCACGGTAGAATAAATGAGTTAAGGGTACAATTTTGTAATCATCTTCTCCAGAATAAAAAATAGTTACAGTGTTATCCCTCCCATATGCTATAATCTCTGCAGCCTTTGGAACATCATCTGGCTTCCGTTTTACCCATACTTTAGCTCCTGATTTTATTCTATCACTAGAACCAAATCCTTCAGTTCCTGTGACAGTTATTTTGGAAGGAGGGTCAGTTTTTACAAGTGGCATTGTTTTACAAGGAACAATAATCACTTGAACTATCCTATCATTCTTGTGAATCTGTATGGGCCTTTCACTTAAATTCTGGAATGTTACAACAATTTCTCCTTGATGATTAGAATCTATTACTCCAGCCAATACATGTATTCCTTGAGCTGCTAATCCTGATTTGGGTAAAATCTGTCCAAAGTGATTTTTAGGGATTCTTATGCATATCCCAGTGGAGATTTTTCTTATTTCTTTTCTGTCCAACCAAAAGTCCTCTAAACAATGTAAATCATACCCCACCAAACCAGGTGTTCCTGGGTATGGTGCTGGGACAGCTGGCCTCAAGGTCCAATACTCAATATTTGGGATCTTATGTGTTTGCTATTTTCTAATTTGCAGATTTGGGTTCATCATTCTGGCTAGAGGTGTACTTCCTCCCAATGGTCTATTATTCAAATTACGTAAAGCCATGAACAAATTATCCTTCCAATGTTGATATGAATTATTGGAACTTAACTTCCTCAACTGTTCTTTCAGTAATCCATTCTTTCAATTAACCCAGATGCTTCTGGATAATGTGGAATATGATATATCCATTCTATATTGTTTAGTATACAATACTTCTTCATTTCATTGCCTTTGAAATGTAACACCATTGTCACTTTGAATCTGCATTGGGGTTCCATAATATAGACTTATGAGATCTAAAGTTTTACAAGTGTTTTTCTGGGATGCATTCTTATAAGGACAAGCTACTAGTACACCTGAATAGGTATCAAAACAAATACATATAAATCTGCATCCTTTATCTTGTGGTAGTGGACCAGTATAATCTATTTGCCAGATTTGGGCTGGGAATTTTCCTCTTGCTATCTCTCCAGTTACTACCTGAGGAACAGTTCTCTCCTTTTCCAATTGACATATATGACATTCTTCTGCTATCTGGTTTTTTTTTTTTAATTTTTAATTTTTTAAATTAATGTGTTTGTTTCCTTTTAGTTTACAGGATTCAATTCCACAATTCCTTGACTTTCACATATTGTCCCCCTCCCTCCCCTCCCCCCCCATGGCAGCATATAGTCAAGTATAGGATCTGTAAATACTTTCACATTATACATTAGTCAGGTTATAAAGATGGATTGTATCAGATGGAATGAAAAAATAGTAAAGAGGACATAAAACCAAACAAGAGAAGAAAAAAGATCAGGTATTTTGCTTCCACTGGATATAAACTCAGTTCTTTCTAGTTATTTCTCTGGATGCACATATTTCTCTCCATCATGAGTCTTTTGGGATTGACTTATATCACTGCATTGCTGAGAAGAGTCCAGTCTATCAAAGTTGGTCATCACACATACGTTGTGTCTGTAATTGTGTACAAATTTCTCCTGGTTCTACTCTTCTCACTCAGCATCAGTTTGTATAAGCCTCTCCAGGTAAATATGAAGACCGTCTGCTCCTCGTTTCTTATAGCTCAATAGTATTCCATAACATCCATATACCACAACTTGTTCAGCCATTCCCCAATTGATGGGCACCCCCTTAATTTCCAATTCTTTACTACCACAAAAAGAGCTGCTATAAACATTTTTGTACATATAGGTCTTTCTCCCATTTCTATGATCTCTTTGGGATATAACCCTAGGAGTGGTATTGCTGGATCAAAGAATATGAAATTATTTATAGCCCTTTGGGCATAATTCCAGATTGCTCTACAGAAAGGCTGGATCAGTTCGCAACTCCACCAGCAATGCATTAGTGTTCCAATTTGCCCACATCCTCTCCAGCATTTGTCATTTTCTGTTTTGTCATCTTAGCCAATCTGACTGGTGAGATGTGGTACCTCAGAGTTGTTTTGATTTGCATTTCTCTAATCAATAGTGAATTAGAGCATTTCTTCATGTGCTTGTAGATATCTTTAATTTCTTTCTCTGAAAATTGCCTGTTCGTATCCTTTGACCATTTATCAATTGGGGAATGACTTGTATTCTTATGAATTTGACTCAATTCTCTGTATATTTTAGAAATGAGTCCTTTGTCAGAGATATAGGTTGTAAAGATTTTTTCCCAATTTCCCACCTCCCTCTTAATCTTGGTTACATTGGCTTTGTTTGTACAGAAGCTTTTCAATTTCATGTAGTCAAAATTATACATTTTATAATATTCTCTAATTCTTGTTTAGTCACAAAGTCTTTCCCTCTGCACAAGTCTGACAGATAAGTTATTCCTTGTTTTACGGGACTGCTTACAGTATCAACCTTTATACCTAGATCATGCACCCATTGAGACTTGATTTTTGTATATGGTATTAGATAAATGGCCTATGCCCAGTTTCTGCTATATTCCAGTTTTCCCAGCAGTTTTTGTCAAATAGTGAGTTCTTATCCCAAAAACCAGGGTCTGGGGATTTATCAAACAATAGATTACTATAGTCATTGACTTCTGAATCTCGTGTGCCTAATCTGTTCCATTGATCCACTCCTCTATTTCTCAGCCAGTGCCAAGCAGTTTTGATGACTGCTGCTTTATAATACAGATTGAAATCTGGTATAGCTAGGCCACCTTCCCTAGCATTTCTTTTCATTAATTCCCTTGATATTCTGGACTATTTATTCTTCCAAATGAATTTTGTTACTATTTGTTCTAGCTCTATAAAGTAGTTTTTTGGTAAATTAATTGGTATAGCACTAAATATATAATTTAATTTAGGTAAAATTGTCATTTCTATTATATTAGTTCAACCCAGCCATGAGCAATTGATATTTTTCCAATTAGTTAGATCTGACTTTATTTGTGTGAAAAGTGTTTTGTAGTTGTGGTCATATAGGTCCTGGGTTTGTTTTGGCAGGTAGATTCCCAAATATTTTATAATGTCTACAGTGACTTTAAATGGTATTTCTCTTTCCATCTCTTGCTGTTGAATTTCATTGGAAATATATAGGAATGCCGAGGATTTGTGTGGGTTTATTTTATATCCTGCAACTTTGCCAAATTTATTTATTGTCTCATGTAGTTTTTTACTTGATTCTCTAGGATTCTCTAAGCATATCATCATATCATCTGCAAAGAGTGATAGCTTGGTCTCTTCTTTGCCTAATTTGATTCCTTTAATTTCTTTTTCTTCTCTAATTGCTACTGCTAACATTTCTAGTACCAGATTGAATAAGAGGGATGATAGTGGACACCTTTGTTTCACCCCTGATCTTATGGGAAATGCTTCAAGCTTCTCCTCATTACATATAATATTTGCTGATGGCTTTAAATAGATGCTACCTATTATTTTAAGGAAGGCTCCATTTATTCCTATACTTTCTAATGTTTTTAGTAGGAATGGATGTTGTATTTTGTCAAAAGCCTTTTCTGCATCTATTGAGATGATCATGTGGTTTCTACTAGTTTTATTGTTGATATGATCAATTATACTGATGATTTTCCTAATATTAAACCATCCTTGCATTCCTGGAATAGATCCTACCTGATCAAAATGTATTATTCTTGAGATAAGTTGCTGTAGTCTTTTTGCTGGTATTTTATTTAGAATTTTTGCATCTATATTCATGAGGGAGATTGGTCTATAATTTTCTTTCTCTGTTTTATCTCTTCCTGATTTAGGTATCAGTACCATATTTGTGTCATAAAAAGAATTTGGTAGGACTCCTTCTTCACTAATTTTCCCAAATAGTTTGTAGAGTATTGGAATAAATTGTTCTTTAAATGTTTGATAGAATTCACTAGTAAATCCATCTGGCCCTGGAGATTTTTTCCCTAGGGAGCTGACTGATGGCTTGTTCAATTTCTTTTTCTGAGATGGGGTTATTTAAAAAATGTACTTCCTCTTCAGTTAATCTGGGCAACTTGTATTTTTGTCAATATTCATCCATTTCCCTAAGATTGTCAAATTTATGTGCATACAATTGGGAAAAATAATTCCTAATTATTGTTACTCATAATTTGGTTTTCTTCTTTCTTTTTTTATTTTATCATATTGACCAAGGGTCAATCAATTTTGTTGGTTTTTTCGTAAAAACAGCTCTTAGTTTTATTTATTAATTCAATAGTTTTCTTAATTTCAATTTTATTAATCTCTCCTTTGGTTTTCAATATTTCTAATTTGGTATTTAATTGGGGATTTTGAGTTTGTTCTTTTTCTAGGTTTTTCAATTGCATGCCCAATTCGTTGACCTCCTTTTTCTCTAATTTAATCATGTATGCACTCAGGGATATAAAACTTCCCCTAAGAACTGCCTTTAATGCATCCCACAAATTTTGGCATGTTGTCTCATTATTATAATTCTCTTGAATGAAATTACTGGTTGTTTCTATAATTTCTTGTTTGACCTACTCATTCTTTAGGATTAAATTGTTTAATTTCCAATTAGTTTTTAGTCTGTCTTTCCATGGCCCTTTATTTCATATAATTTTTATTGTATCATGATCTGAGAAGGATGCATTTAAAATTTCTGCCTTACTGCATAGAATTGTGAGGTTTTTATGCCCTAGTATGTTGTCAGTTTTTGAGTATGTGCCATGAACCACTGAGCAGGAAGTATATTCCTTTTTATCACCATTCATTTTTCTCCAGAGATCTATCATACCTATCCTCTCTAAAATCCTGTTCACTTCCTTAACTTCTTTCTTGTTTATTTTGAGGTTAGATTTATCAAGTTAAGAGAGGGGGAGATTAAGGTCTCCCACTAGTATAGTTTTGCTATCTATTTCTTCCTGTAATTCCTTTACCTTCTCTAGGAATTTGGATGCTATACCACTTGGTGCATATATGTTAAGTAGTGATATTGCTTCATTCTTTATGGTGCCTTTTAACAGCATATAGTTTCCTTCCTTATCTCTTTTAATTAGGTCAAATTTTTTTTTTTTTGCTTTATCTGAGATAAGGATTGCTACCCCTGCTTTTTTTTACTTTAGCTGAGGCATGATATATTTTACGCCAGCCTTTTACCTTAACCCTGTGTGTATCCCTCTGTTTCAGATGTGTTTCTTGTAAACAGCATATTGTAGGTTTATGATTTCTAATCCATTCTGCTGTCCACCTCCATTTTATGGGAGAGTTAATTCCATTCACATTCACAGTTATGATTGTTATCTGTTTCTTTCCCTCCATCCTATTCCCGCCCCTGTTAATGTTCATGTTTTCCCCCCTTCTCCTTTCCCCCCTTAATAGTTTTCCTTTTGACCACCCCCTCCCTCAGTATTCCCTTATCAGTCCCCCTCCCTTTACCTCCCCTTTCTCCTTACTTCTTCCCTCCCTACTAACCACCCCCCCCCCTTTTGTAGCCCTTCTCCCTCCTACTGCCTGTGGGATATTTTTATACTTAATGAAGTATGTTATTTCTTCTTCGCACCAAGAGTGACAGGAACAAATCTCATGTGAAGGTCCTCTTCCTCCCCTCTTTCCCGCTGAAATACTTTTTGCGTTTCTTCTCCATAGAGTCCTATGCTTAACTGGTTGTTATTCTCTCCTTGCACCAGAATCAATGAGGGAAAAGCTCATATGATTCCCATCTCCCTCCCTTCTTTTCGTCTGTTATACAGTTTTTATGCTTCTTTGTGTGGCATAATTTACCCTTTTCCACTCATTCACCCCCTTTCTTTCATTGCAGTCCCTTTGTAGCCCTTAATAAGATTTTTTTAAATTGTCATTTTGGGTATTTTATACTCATACCCTCTACTTGTCTATAACCAGTTTGCTCTTATCAAATAGCAGGTTGTGTGTGTGTTTTCCTTGTTTACCTTTCTATGTCACTGTTGCATCTCGTAATTGGAGGTTCAATTTTCCATTGAGTTCTGGCTTTTTTATCAAGAAGGTCTGGAACTCTGTTATATCATTGAATGACCATCTCTTTGCCTGGAAGAATATGGTCAGTCTTGCTGGGTATGTGATCCTTGGTTGTAACCCAAGCTCTTTTGCCTTCCAGAAAATTGTATTCCACTGCCTCTGATCTTTCAGCGTAAAGGCTGCCAAATCCTGTGCGATCGTCATTGTGGACCCTCGATATTTGAATTGTTTCTTTCTGGCCGCTTGAAGTATTTTCTCTTTTATCTGGTAGTTCTGCAGTTTGGCCACAACATTTCGAGGACTTTTCACTTTGGGATCTCTTTCAGCAGGTGTCTGGTGGATTCTCTTGATTTCTATTTTACCCTCAGGTTCTAGTATCTCAGGGCAGTTTTCCTTAATGAGCTCTTGGAGAATGTTGTCCAGGATCATTTTTCATCATGATTTTCTGGTAGGCCTATGATTCTCAGATTATCTCTCCTGGATCTGTTTTCCAGGTCAGTTATTTTTTGAGGTATTTTACCTCTTTTTCCAATTTTTCATTCTTGTTGTTTTGTTTGACTAATTCTTGGTTCCTCATAGAGTTATTTGTTTCAATTTTGTTGATTCTAATTTTTAGCAAATCATTTTCCTTGGTTAATTTTTGGAGCTCCTTTTCCATATCATACACTTTTCTTTTTAGAGAGATGTTTTCTTCATTATAATGTTTTTCTAATTCTGCTATTTTGGTTTTGAGAGAATTATTCATTTTGTCTTCTATCTCTCTCATTTGGTTCAAAGTTCCTTTTGATCTCATCTAGGAGAGCCTTCTGTGCTTGGGACCCATTCCCTATTGATGTTTCAGCTGTGGGTGTGGAGTCCACATTGTCTCCCTCTGAGTTTGGTTCCTCCCTCTGAGGATAGTAGGACTCCTGAGTCTTTGTCTTTGTAGTCTGCTTTTTACCCATTTTGAGGTAGGGCCCTACCCATGTCCTTCCTCTAGGGATCCCAAGCCTTTACTGTAGACGGTTTTGCCCTGGTGCAAGAGTTACTATGTTTTCAGGGTAAGAGGGGGGGTTTGGAGCAGCTGAGGTTCACTCTGTCATCCTGGTCTATGGAGGTCCTGATAGGGGCTTTTTTTTTTTTTTAAATTTCTGGGCTATGAAGTGGTAGCCCCAGGAGTATTTGCTGTCCAGGACAGGGGCCCCTGTATTTGCTTCTTACCTTGCTCTTTCCAGTCCCAGCCCTTTGGTGATAGGCCTGGTAGTGGCCCTTGTGGTTGGTGGGAAGACTTGCCCTCCGAGTTGATCAAGCACCTTCTGGGCCTGCCTCTGCCCTGCTATCTGTTTTAACAGTGAACGAGAGATACTGATACCTCAATCTTGCGCCCACTGGTGTGTGGCCTGGACCCCCAAATGGCCTGCTGTTTGGTAGACCCATTTTGCTAGTACTGGATCATCAGTTGTTGTCAAAGTAGGGACAATATGTTTGGTAGCAATCTTTGCCAGTCGATCAGCATGAGCATTGTATTCACGTTCTGGTGTGGTGGGGGCCACGTGAGCATCTACATGAAAAACTGACAAGTCAGTGACCAAAGACATGTTCCAGATATCTTCCCATAATTCTTTGCCCCAGACTTGTTTGCCATGAATTTCCCAATTTTGATTTTTCCACATGGGCATCCATGTAGCTAACCCATTATCTACCACCCATGAATCAGTGAATATATGACACTGTCCTCCTTGTTCTATTTTTATGGCTTGATGTACTGCCATAAGTTCAGCATATTGACTACTTCTACCTATTCCAGTACTTTCCAAAGTCCCTCTAGTACATGGGTTATAGGCCACTGCTTTCCAATGTCTTTTTTGGCCCAAATATTTTGCTGTCCCATCAGTAAACCATGCATCTCTCTTTTGTTCCTCAGTTAAATACATCATATCCCTCATTCCATTTTACAGTGTACTGTAGGAAATTCTGAATCTTTTGTCAGGCTTGAGGAAGAATCTCTCGTAGCCCCTTGTTCCATTTTATACCCCAAAATTTTACATTTTGAGCTGGTCCTTGAACCTTTGCAGGGTTAATTAACCACCCTTTACTTTTCATATGCTCAATTAGAAGGGTCAAACTCTTCTCCACTTCTTTTTCATCTTTTCCCTGTATCATGATATCATCAATGTAGTGGGTAAGCTGTATACCAGGTAGCTTTAATTCATCCAACTGTTCAGCCACAATCCTGTGACAAGTAGTGGGACTATGTATGTACCCTTGTGGCAAGCGGGTGAAAGTATATTGTCTACCCTGCCAAGTGAAAGTGAACTGGTCCCATTGTTTAGGGTCTGTTGGGATGGTGAAGAAAGCATTTGCCAAGTCCCATCATATTTCTGGATCCTTTCTGTTAAGGTGATGGTATCTGGAACAGCAGCATACAAAGGAGGAGTCACCTTATTCAACTGTCTATAATCCAGTCATTCTCCATGTCCCATCTGATTTTCTTACTGGCCAGACAGGATTATTCCATCTTGTGGTTGTAGGGACTAACACTCCTGCTTCAATATATTCCTTTATAGTGGTGGTAATTTCATCTTGCCCACCTGGCACACGATACTGTTTTAAAGTAATTAATTCAGAAGGTTCTCATAAAGTGATTGGGTCCATTTTTATTTTTCCCACTAAAACTGTATTAATTCCTATCTTCCTTACAGCAAATTGGTATCTCCCTTCAGGTAAATTCAGAGTCATGCCTCTCAATACATCTATTCCAATGATGTATGCAGGGATGGGTACAACAAGCACAGTATATTCTTTCTTAGGCAACTGTCCAATTTTCACTGTTATTTTAACTTGTCTTGCTGATATTTCAGCCCCTCCTAGACCTGTGATGGTAATAAGAGTTCCATGTTTAAACTTATCAGGGTTTCCATAGAAAAGTGTGGCCTCAGCCCCAGCATGAAAGCAGCGCCCTAGTTACAGTAGTTGATCCATTCTTTCAATATATTGTTTAACCAATATATTTCAATCTCTTCTGTATATTTCTTTAATCTGGGCTGGGGCTTGGCCTATCTCCTATTCTCCCTGAAGGTGGGGCAAACTTGGATACAAAGATTCAGATTCAGAAATACCTGCAGGGGTGGTTCCAGCTTCCCTATTCATTCTAATGTTAAGTACCTTTTCTTGGTACAGCTTATGCAGCTCTTTAGTTGGAATACCATCTATTCTTCTAAAGTCCACCCCTGCTCTTAATAGAGCAGTAAACAGTTCCCTTCTTGTTGGTCTATTTTGTCTCTGAATCCTCTGGCTGTTTACTCTTCTCTCTCGAGGCAATTTATCTTGTTCCCATTCCCCTAGGTCACTTAATTGTGAAATCTTATCCAGCACCTCTGAAAGAGGGTGCCCTATTTCTCCAATTAATAGAGTCAGAATTAGGTGCTTATAAGCAGGAGGAACCGTCTTCACTATGATATTTCTATGAGGAACTCCTAGGGGGGTATCATGATATGCATTTGCATCTCCAACCATGATAGCAGTTTTCATTACCTCCTCCTTTAACTTTTTCATTCAATCTCTAAGTGAGTACCAGGGTCTGTCTCCACCAGGCCACATAGAGTCAGTAGGATATTGATTTTTGCATCCCTCTGCAGCTAAAGCTAACAGATTAGTTCTGTTGAGGCCTCCTCGCATGTGGTGATCCCTAAAAGCTTGGTGTACACAAAGGATTCTGACTGATACTTATGAATTTTAAGCAATCCTCACTGTCCAGTGTTATTCCTCTGGCACCTTCTTCAGTGATTCTTACTATTCAAGACATTAAAGACTCCCCCATTCTTTGACTGAATCTACTCAATATATCAGTCATTTTCTGTTGAGTAAAATCCTAAATTATGTCCCTGGACTCTGTTTGGCCCCGGCGGTTCTCCTGTCTTCTTCTTCATATGGGGAGAGCTTCTACATTAGAAGACTCCTCATCTAACCTTGTTCCATTATCCTCACACACATTCTCCTGGAAGCTGTCAGGGAAACTCTGCCCAGCCTGTACAAAAGCTGCATGCACATTCCTTCTGCTAGTTTTTTGCTTCCTTTTAGCTACATGAACAGTAACTTGTTCCTGGACCACATGAGTCCCTCTAGTTTGCTCTTCTGAATGCTATGACACAGAAGAATCCTCAGGCAAACCAGCCTATTCCCCTAGCCATCCGAGCTCTTTCCTCCAGCAGCTTATCCCCACTTTTACACATAAGGCGATAACTTGTTAGCAGGACCCAGCCTCTCCTGCACACTCCGGCCAGTTCTTTGCCTGGTTCTATGGGTATTCCTTGCAAACATCTTTCCAAATCTCCAGGTTATCCCTCTTTTAGCCTTGGTTCCCAGTTTTCACAGGGCCCTGTGCTTTTGGCCCATTCTCTGGCTAGAGAGGAATAAGTCAAATTCTCCCATCCTGAAATAGCCATTTCTCCCTCTAAAGCCCCCCTGCTTCCAAATAGAGGCCTGACATTTTGTGATCCCATCCTTGTCACCAAATGTATCAGAATTGCAATATCCACAATGTCTAGGGCAATTACAAATATGCTGATGTGGTTATTAATCACAAAATATACCAGGCTCTCTATATGGGGGATAAAGCTAGAACATTTATTAAAATACCAAATGACTGAGTCCCAAAACCAGAAAGCCAAAGCTATCAGAGTAGTTATGAAATTGGCACAGGTAGATAAAGTAGAAAGCACCCACATTCTCAAGCCTTTAAAATAGAAAAGACTGCCTCAGGCAAAGGTCCTCTTCTCCCCACTCACAGCAACTACTCAGCATCCAGGAAGCATGCTCCTAGCAGCTCTGACCCCTGGCAGTCCTCAGCAGGAGTCCTTGGCAGAAATTCTGGCTGGCTCAAAAAGGGGTTTGCGCCTCTACCTCCACCTTGGCACTACCGTTACCACTGCCTCTGCCTCTGCTGCTGCTGCTGCTACTGCCACCATTGTCAGTCACTACAGGAACTCTAGCTTGGCTTCCGCTTCCTCTTGCCCCACCCCTTCCTGCTATGTCAGCAAGTCCGATGGGGCATGGAAGATCTTTAAATCCCATAAGCTTTACACTAGGTGGTGCAGTGAATAGAGCCCTGGATTCAGAAGGACCTGAGTTCAATTCCGGCCTCAGACACTTGACACTTACTAGCCTTGTGACCTTGGGCAAGTCACTTAACCCTAAATGCCCTCAAAAATAAAAAAAGAAACCAAAAAAAAAAACTTGCTGTGTGACCTTGGACAAGTTACTTAACCCCAGTTGCCCTCCAAAAGAAAAAAAAAAGAAAAAACCTAGCCCATGAAGTACTAAATTCTCTAAAATGAATCAATCTCAACATTATCTGGGGTTGTAGTTACAACTCTATTCTGGGACCATGTGACTTTAAGGGAATATGGAAAAGGATATAATTTTGGAATTAGTTAAATTGGAATTTCAGTTTAAACTGAAGACTTTGTGTGATCTAAAATAAGTCAGTTCCAGAAGGGAATTGAGAAAACAAAATTTATTCTGATTGCATTTTTAAATTGATTCTGTTCTCTATTACCCCTAACATTGTGAAATTGCCTTGTGGTCTTTTGACTGACTGAGGATTCAAGAGACCCTTTTGATTGATAATTTCTAGACTTACCAATAAATTGAACGTGTTTGGAACTTTGTGCCTCAGTTTACTTTAATTCTCAAACACAATAGAGCTTAAATGAAAGCAGTGTAGAGGCTGCTGCATTAAATTTAAAATAAAAATGAAAGTTGATGTCCCTTTCTGATTGGGAAAGCTTTAGTAATAGTGGATAGTTGTGAGGGCAACACTGAGAAAGCAAACCCCAGAGAAAAGACGCCAAATCAAAAGAAAGATGGCTGAAGTGCCCCGTTTTCCAGCTCCTAATTTGCTTATGATTGATATAAGGACTTCGAGGTTGATAACTGATAAATCCTAATAACCTGGAACTTTTTTGGTAACTGAGACAAATGCCTAGTGACTTGACTGACGAGAATATTAATTTTAGTTTCTCATATTGAGATAGAGCTGTCATTTCATACAGAAGACCCTGATTCAGAGGAGGAGATTTGGTAAAGAGCAGTGCTCTCAGTGGGTGTATCAGCAATGCCATATTCACAATGCCTATAGAGATTACAAATATGCTGATATAATTATCCATCACAAAATACGTCAGGTTTGCCATTTGGGGAAATAAACTAGAAAATTTATTAAGATACCAAAAGACTGAGTCCCAAAACCAGAAAGTGAAAGACATCAGAGTAGTTATGATATTGGCACAGGTAGATAAAGTAGAAAGCACCCACATTTTCAAGCCTTTAAAACAGAACAGGCTACCTCAGGCAAAGGTCCTCCTCTCCCCACTCACAGCAACCACCCAGCGTCCTGGAAGCACGCTCCCAGCAGCTCCGGCCCCTGGCAGTCCTCAGCAGGAGTCCTTAGCAGAAAGTCCTGCTCCCAGCAGCTCCGGCCGCTGGCAGTGCTCAGCAGGGGTCCTAACTCCAAAAAAAAAAAAAAGGCAACCGCCGCCAGCTGCCAACCGCAGGACCGTTAGCTCGGCTTTTCACTTTCTCTTGCTCCGCTATGTCAGCACGTCCATGGGGCATGGGAGATCTTTAAATCCCATAACCCTTACAATGGGTCAGAGCAGACCTCAGAGCCTGCCCTGCTGTTTGCTGCTGGGAATAACTGACTGGAGAAACAAAGGCTTTGTTCTGCCCCCTGCTAGAGCTAAGCAGAGAAGGAAGTTTCTCTAACTGCTGCTTGGATCTGAACTGAATTTAGGGCTCAGAAAATACTTCCATTTGGTTTGGGTACAGGCCTTAGAGATTGCATTGCACATCCACCCTGAGAGATAGAACTTTTTCAGAGTCCAGTCAAAGGAGTCCACTTGGGAAAGCTCTATAGATATCAGGTTTAGGATTTCTGTTTTGCTGAAGAGCTTAACATTGCTTCAGCAGCCTGAAAGAACAACTAGCAGAGGAACAGCCCCACTCAGCAGGAAAGGCTCAGAAGAGGATGAGCCTGCCCATTAAGAAAATGCTCTGAAGGTGGCCCATGAGAAAGCCAAAGGGCATCAAGGCCTGAAATCTGGAGTTAGAAGTTGCCCTAGGCACTAAGCATGTGCCACTCTGTTATGATCCTATAAGGCTGGCATTTCTCCCCTTGGGAGAATGTGTTTATGGAGGAAGAGATCTTTTTATTATTTTTGCTTTGCCTTCTGTTTAGTTAATGTCTCTGATTAAGAGTTAATGGGTTCATCTTAGCTATTTGTAAAATGGGAAGCATACCAGTGGAACTACAGTTGGGAGTGGTAGGAATGTAATCCCTATCTACATCCCTACCCCTGATTCCCCACCTCTGACCTGGATTAGTCCTAGGAGCATGAGAGAGTAAGTTTTAACAGTACAGCAGATCCTCTGGAAACTCCTAACCTTTTGGCATGAATGTAGGCTGAGTTAAAGAGAGTCTGGAGACAGAAGAGTAAAGGTTGTCACCAGACCCTGTGCTACATATAAAGCAAAAGAAAACAAAAATCCAAGCTGTAGGGGCGGCTAGGTGTCACAGTGAATAGAGCACTAGCCCTGGAGGCAGGAGGACCTGAGTTCAAATCCAGCCTTAGACACTTTACACTTGCTAGCTGTGAGACCTTGGGCAAGTCACTTAAACCCCAATTGCCTTCCAAAAAGGAAAAAAAAATCCAAGCTGTATATATTTAGTGGAGATTCATGCCTTCATATGCTGTTCCTTTTTTCTATTCTTTGTATAGAGAAATATTCATATTTGTTGATGTTTGTTAAGTTCATGATAATAATAAGGAAATTAAAAAAAAATAAAATGAGTAATTTCATTGCACCATGCCTTCCTTTCCCTAATGCTTGCCCTGTGGGGAATTTGTGAAGATTAAAAAGATCACAACTCTGGAGCATTATTTCCTTAAAAGGAAAGATGTTCTGTAAATAAAGCCATTAGAACAAGTTTCAAACATTCTGCTATTCATAGAGGAAACATCATGGCACAAAGCTTTTATGAAGAGATGTTACAGTGACTAGATTTCACCAATTAAGTGATAGAACACTTGTATTTTGTCTAATCACTCCTGTCATTTTGGGGGCCTACAATTTGAAAGGACTCAGTTCTGTAATTGAAATTACAGGTTTCAATCTGTGACTGCTTCTGTGCTGAAAATCTTCATGTGTCATAAAGTACGAGAACCATGTCAGAAAGGCTTTCAGCAAAGATGGTGATATAAAAGATTCTAGCAGCTAGATTAAATCTAGCTGAGTCCAGCTTCTGTTAGAAATACCCTAGCAAAGATATAAAAGGGAGCCAGTTGAAACAGTGGTCCAATAAAATGTAAATTCTCTCATCTAGTGTAAAAATTGTGACAAGTAGATGTCTGGAAGCCTGAGGGATTACCTGGGCTGAGAGGAAAGGATGAAAAAGGGGGATAAAGCCATTGGGATCTTACTCTTGGATCTTACACACAGTAGGGTACAAAGTGAATTCCTCGCTGGTTGTTTGTGACTGAGACAGGACTGAGGCTAGTATGCATGTTGTGCCAACAGGATACTAATTAGAAACCAAGAATTGAGACAGAGAGGAACAGGTCAGAGATCTAAATCTAGCTTTTTCTCCCAGCCTAAGGCTGAGGAAGAGGGCTGGCCTGGGGCGAGGACACAGCCACCCTGTTGAGAATTTTGGCAGGGCAGTGATACCCAGATTGCAGAGGGAATAGTTCTAGGAACTAGTCATCCCATCTGATAGTTTGAGAGAATACCCTGTTCCTGGCACAAAGTCCCAACCTGAGAATGCAGGAATGAGTAAACAGAGGATCCTAACACAATGAAGAAATACTGTAAGTTAAGAGAAATCGAAGGGGAAATCCAGGAGAAGAGCATAATTTCAAACGAAGTATAAGTAGAACTCTAGGAATAAAGGTTTGGCCACAAGGACTATAAATAAAGTGGAAGAAATGGAACAGGAGATTAAAAGAATGGAATTAGACTATTTGGGGAAAAAGCTAAAGGAGAATAGAATATACTGCTTAGGACAGAAGTGAAAAGTGATTCGAATAGTGTACTCCTTGAAGAATAGGATAGAGCAAACAACTCATTGATTCAATAAAACAAGAAGTAAAAAAAAAAGCAAAGTAAAAAGGCTGAAATATTAGGAAAACATATGAGCTATCTACTATCAAAAACAGCCAACCTAGGACATACGATGAGAAGGTAAGTTAAGAATCAGCAAACTCTGAAGAAGATTACCAAATTGAAAAAATCTGAATAGCACATTTCAGTTGTAAAAAATATTACTCAGAACGATTAGAACCAGTGGGAAAGGTGAAAATAGAATCCAATGGTTACCACCTGAATGAAATGAGCCTCAATTCTGAAAGTAGGATCAATGAAGAGTATTAAAAGAAGAGAAAGAAAGTAAAAGATGAATGATCTGGATGTGGGGAATGAGTGAAAAGAGGTTCTGATTATAGATCATTAGTGATATATAAAGTGGGCTGCATTTTCTGGATATGGACTTTGTACTTTGTATTTCTAGCACATAAACCTACACATTCCTAGTTTTTAACCTTTCTTTGTATCCCTAGCACTTAGTACAGTGCCCGGCATGTAGTAAGCATTTAATAAATGTTTTTGAAGGTGCTAATTTAGATTAATAAAGAGTTTTCTCTTCTAGGAATTCCCTATATCATTGATTACAGGATTACAGGACCACTCCCTCTCACTCTCCTATTCAGTAAAAAGATTAGAAAAACAGGATATATTCCTGTAAAAAGAAAAGATGCTATATTGTTGAATGTTGAATTCTTGATTATTTTCTATTTGGTTTAGTTATAGGAAATTGTTTGACTTTTTGTATGTTAATATGGATTAAGTTTATCTTTCTGGAATGTTTGTTGACTGGGTACAAAATACTTCTCCAGTGAGA
Source organism: Petaurus breviceps papuanus (assembly GCF_028583685.1). Classification (NCBI taxonomy): domain Eukaryota; kingdom Metazoa; phylum Chordata; class Mammalia; order Diprotodontia; family Petauridae; genus Petaurus; species Petaurus breviceps. The sequence goes on from NW_027185809.1 coordinate 1,199,293, forward strand.
CTCCTATAGCATCTCTCATACTTCATTTGGTTTAGGACTGGCTGTAGGTAGTGGGCTGTAATGTATGATAGCAATTACATCCTGGAAAACTAACTTAATTGAATTCCAGCTCATTAGCACTTTAACTAGTGAGGCAAATGTTAAGGATATTAACACAATCATCATTAACTACTAAGAAAATACCTTCCTTCTTTATCTCTAATCTCATCACTGCTGGAGTAGCTTTGCCTGGGTTGGAGGTGTTTGTTAGCAGAAAAACTATGTGACCCCTATTAATTAATCTAACCTTAGTGTGGACAGTGCTACTCTTTCCCAGCTATTTAGCCTTACCCCTCTACCTAGACCTGTGAAGAGAACAGCTGAAGTAAAATTTTTAGAAGCTAACCACCCTAAAGAAGGCATCTTCCTGCTTACCCAGCATTTTGTGCCCAGAGGAGAACCATGAGGTCCAGATTAAAGTGGTCTGTTGTGCTGCTTTGTTACTTTTACAGTCAGTAAGAATCTCCATCATATAGATCAGGAACCCCCAGCTGAGAACTGTTCCAACCACTGTTCAGTCTTTTCTGGCTCTCTCTTCCTATGTGTATAATATGCCTTACTGTATCCATCTCTTTTTATTTATTAATTCACAATTAATAAATCATTGAATCCAGAAGCTGATAGATCAGAGTTTTATCTGAGCTAGAGGTAAAACTAATTAAATAGAAAATACAAAGAAACTTTAAAGAACTGAAGAACTTTGATTTAACATGCCTCCCTTTTCTTTCCCCCTGTCTTCCTCCACATTACCCCAGGAAGAAGAGGGCAAGGAGAGATGGGTAGGTCACTATATTTTCTCATACCTTTCTGAGGGAAAATTCTGCAATAATCAGTACACAAACTTGGGCTGTTCCATTGGGCTGATGGAAATAAGGGCCACACACCATTGTGGCCTTACCCAAAGCCAAACCTGGCTGCTGCCTCTAGTCTCTCTTCGTTTTGAATTGCCAACTTGAACTCAAATGCTAATCATACTCCTGGGTCCCTGTTCTCACTTCTTGTAATATTTCTTCCCTAGGGTTGAGGTGGGAAAAGCAGTACTAGTTCCGTTTGAATTTACTCAGTTCCACTTTAGTCTGACAAGCTAAATTGATCTTGACAAGCTAAAGAATTCTAAATTCTGACCATCAGAGCTTGATTTCTTTTTTTAAAAAAATTTTTAAAGCAATTGGGGTTAAGTTTTCTTAACTTAGGCGTTTCTGGGTGGGTGCTAAGAGTCTGAGCCTGGATTCGATCCCAGGTCATCCCGACTCTGGGGCCTGTGCTATTACTTGCTGTGCTACCTGGGCCGCCCCCAGAGCTTTATTTCTTAAATACTTTTCTTCCTGTCTGAAAGAGGTTCTGTATTACATTCAAATATATATATATATATATATATATATATATATGTATATATATATATACACACACACACACACATAAATACAATATATACATAATGTATGTATGCATGTATTATATATGCAGTACATCTGTATATAGCCACAATGTTTTATTGTGCTTCACTTTATTGCACTTTGCTGATATTATATTTTTTACAAATTGATAGTTGGTGGCAATCAGGGTTGATACAAGTGCATCAAGCCATTCTGTTGGTGCAATTTTTCCAACGGCATGTGCTCACATTATGACTCTGTGTCAGATTTTGGTAATTCTTGCAATATCTCAAAGTTTTTCATTATTATTATATCTGTTGTAGGGATCTGTGATCAGTGATCTTTGATGTTACTACTGTAACTGTTTTGGGGGTATGAACCATGCCCATGTAATATGGTAAACTTAAATGATAAATGCTATGTATATTTTGATTGCTCCACTGACCAGCTATTCCCTGTCTACTGCTACTTGGCCCTCATTATTCTCTGAGACACAACAATATTGAAATTAGGCCAATGAATAACTCTACCATGGCTTCTAAGTGTTCAAGTGAAAGGAAGAGTCGATTGATTTGGCAAACTTCATTGTTGTCTTATTTTAAGGAATTGTCACAGCCATCCCAACCTTCAGCAACCATCACCCTGATCAATCAGTGGTCATCAACATCGAGTCAAGACTCTCCATTAGCAAAAAGATAGGCTCAGAGGGTGGTTAGCATTTTTTATTAATAAAGTATTTTTAAATTAAGGTGTGCACATTTCTAAAGATATAATACTCTTGCATACTTAATATACTATGTTTTAGTGTAAACATAACTTTTATTGCATTGGGAAACCAAAAAATTCATGACTCATCTTATTGTGATGGCCTAGAACTGAACCTCCAATATTTTCAAGGTATGTCTGCATATGTAATATGTGTGTATATATACATATTGTTTGTTATTGTTTGTTTTTAGTGTGTCCAACTCTTTGTGGCAAAGATATTGGAGGGGTTTGCCATTTCCTTTTGCAGTTCTCTCTCAATATACACACATAAACACACACATGTGTGTGTCCCTGTAATGTTAATGGAATCTGAAGATCTTCCATGCCCCCTTGTATTGGCAAGTAAGCAGGTACTTAGCACCTTGTTTCAAGTTTACACCTTGTTTAAGCTATTTAATTAACACAGAAGTAGTTCACACCTTGGGAGCAAGTTGCTGATGTAATAGGAAGGGGCAGAATAGGGAGGAGCTATACTGTATTTAAGGAAGAGCAAAAGCTGGACAGTTAGAATTTCCTGGGGGTGAGCATCATGGAGTAAGGGCAGCTGCTAGTGGTCTCAAGACTGAACTGAGAATTGAGAAGAGCTGAAAAGAGGAATGAGAATTGAGAACTGAGACAGAATTTCTTGGAGCAAGCCATATGGAAGCTGGATAAAGTGATTTTGATTTTGAGAATGGAGCTTATGGTGCTGAGGATTTCTGAGGGCCAGCCGGAGCTGCAGATGTCTGAGGAAGCATAACTGTGGTACCAGTATTTTGTACAAATGTTGTTGTGACTTTGTTAATGTGCATGAATGTTCTTGTGGCTTTGTTAAGCCTTGTCTTCCCAGGAAGAGATTGTGAAGGATTTGAGATGGACTGGACACTGTGAGTCCCAATGTGGAGCAGGAGCTGCACGGAGAGCTAGACAAGGAGCTGGGAGCTGTCTGCATTTGAATTCAGGTGGCAGGTGGTTAGATTCAAGCTGGAGCTGGGACCATGGAAGGGGAACCATGGAAGCTGAAAGCCTGCCCTGAATCTAGATGAAAAGACCTCTGTGGGTACTGAGTAGTGACTGTTGAAGTTGTAACTTAATTTCATCCCATGGGTGGAGAACGTTGACTTTTGTACTTTGTGACCCTTAAGGAGGCCTCCTTAAGGATGATTGAATGCTTGAGTTACTAAATGATTGTACTTTGTTGAAAACTATGTGACTACTTTGGTGAAAACTATGTGGCCATTTTAGTGATAAGTTGTTGAGTTGTGACATGGTGAATACTGTATTTTGATTTTCTGTGGTAAGTTGTAACATTGTGAATGTTGTATCTTGATTTTCTATGAATGTTTTGCTCTGATTTGTTATCGAATAAATAGAGTTCGCTATACAATGTGATCAGAATCTTGAAAGCTGTTCACAGCAGTAGTCATCTGGAAAGTTGTTGTGCTTGGCTTTACACTCCCATAAGCTTCAGCCGTATATAACCACTTGCTTATAGTACATTTAAAACTGGATGTCCTAGAGAAATCTTAAATTCTACATGTTCAGTATCTTTTTCTGCAAATCATCTCTTCTTCCAAAACTCCTTATTTCTGTTGAAGGCACAGCCACCTTCCATTCTCCAAGGTTTCCAATCTTAGAATGATTTCGGACTCTTTACTCTTTATCACACATATCCAGTCATTCATAACATCTGCTGCATATGACCCCTTGTAGCCTCTCATAGAGCTTCCACTTTAGTGTAGGCCCTCATCTCCTTTCCTAGATTATTGCCACATACTCCTTATTGGTCCCCTTACCTCAAGTCTCTTCTCATTCTGGTCTATCCTCCATATTGCTGCCACATATTTTTCTTAAGCACAGAATTGTCCATGTAACTCCTCTATTCAATCATCTCTAGTGGCTTCCTGTTGCCTTTTTTGTTTAGCTTTTAAAGCCTACACAACCTGACTCTAACTTGCTTTTCCAGTCTCATTGCATGTGAGTGACTCCTCCTTCTGCACTTTTCAATCCAGCCAAACTGGCCGTCTCTCTGTCCCTCACACACTCCACTCCACTTTTTGTCTCTGAGTGGTTACGCTGGTCATCTCCTAGTCCTGGAATCCACTTCCTCCTTGTCTCCACTTCACAGAGCTCTCTCTTCCTTTAAGTTGCAGCTTGAACACTGTCTTCTGGATCTGCACAAAGCGTTTATCATCTCCCTAAATGCTAACTTCCCCTCTCCCTGTCTATTTTGTGTCTACAGGGCAGATATTTGCATTTACTTTGTATTTATATTCTATATTTACATAGGTTCTTGTTTCTTCTATTAGAATGTAAGTTCCTTGTGAGTAGGGATTTTTTCATTCTTTATACTTATATTTTTAGCATGTAGTACAGCGATGGGCATGTAATAGGAACTTAAATACTTATTGACTTATTTGATTAACACTAAATCTTCTCTATTTCCTAATGATAGTCCAGAATTGTTATTCTTGATAATGGAACAGCATTAGGGGCATTAGTTCACCTAATCAGTGTATGAAGCCAAAGGGTACGGTCAGCCTTACAGGAAAACCATTCCTTTCATGATCATGATCATGCATACACACATATCTACATATAATTTATGTGTATATGTGATATGTGTATATACTTATGTACACATACATACACAGATGTGCATTAAGTATATCCATCTACCTACCTCTCTTGCCTGTAGTAATCAGTTTGACAGTGTGAATGATCCTTTTGAAAGAAGTAGCATAGTGGATAGACATAGAGGTGCTGCAGTCAGATTCTCTGTCTTATATTTATTAGTATGGTGACTTCGGTCAAGTCATATAATCTCTCAGAACCTCAGTTCCCCATCTATAAAATGAGAATAATAGGATCTGCCACATAAAGTTATCATGAAGCTCAAAAAAGATCATGTATGTAGAGTACTTTTAAAATTTTAAGGTGCTTGTGTGTCAGTTGTTGCTTGATGATATTATCATCATCACCACTTTAGAAAATAAAATTTTTTTTGGCTTTTTGGAGAGGGGAAGGTAGGGCAATTGGGGTTAAGTGACTTGCCCAAGGTCACACGGCTAGTTTTTATAAGTGTCTGAGGCTGGATTTGAACTTAGGTGCCTCCTGACTCCAGGGCCAGTGCTCTATTCACTGTGCCACCTAGCCACCCCTTGGAAAAGAATTTAAAACTTCATCCTTCTCATAACTGATCTGCCATCTAATGGTTTTAAAATGTGTTAGATCTTATTTTCAGCAAGCTAAGATTTCTGAGTTGAAAATATAATTTCATGTTTGCCCATTTCAGTTATTTTTAAAATGAGCTCATTGTATTTCACTTGACTCCCCAGAATTCATTAGTTAATAATATTCTTTGAAACGCTTGACAGTTCCTCTTAGATACCTAAAATATGCATACCTTTGTTTAGGTTTGTAGGTGTTGGTTTGCAACATACCACATTATTAGAAAGGCCACTCTTCCTCATTGTTTTCTCAGACTAATATATCTGTCAGGCACCAAACATGGGGCCAGAACTATGTTATAGAGATTGTCTTCTTCATTTGAATGGTTCTGAATGGTAGCAGTGCCTTTTTTAAAGAGAGGGGGTCCTTTAAAACTCTCCTGATTTCTAGAAGCTGTCTTATATGCCAAAACTTTCTTAGATATAAATGAGAGGTGGCAGCAATCAGGGACTTTGGGGTTTTATGACATTGTTTGCTGAGATAAGAATGATTTCATATTTTAGTTCCTGCTGGCATGTGAATCACAAGCCAGTGTTTGCCTTGCATATTGTGCATCTATTATTATTTTCATAAGCCTCACTTACAAAGTAGGACCTGCAGCACAACTAATTGAGCAATAATGAAGACCCAGGTACCAAAAGTTTGATTTCTGAAGCCTGGCAAGCCCTCTTTTCTGCTGGATTATTCTAAGACTTTAATTAGGTCCTTTGTATAGTGATGTTGGAATTACCCAGCAGGGTGTTGTTATTTTCCCAATAAGAATTTTGAAAATGGGGAAGATAAACCCTACATCTAGGATATCACAACTCCCCCAATGCTAGTAAATTTAAAAAGGCAAAGGAAGAGAAGTATTGGCTAAAAACAGAAAGAAGAATGGAAGCCCAGACAAGATGCTGGATCTCTTTCAGATGTCTCAATGTAAACGAACAATGTGGAAGCCTTATAGACAAACTGCTGTGTAATGTGAATTATACCAGGTCATTGTAAGGCAGCATGGTCATTTGCTTCCCTTATGTTGTTTTTGGCTTTCCAGGTCATTGCATAAGATTCTCATTGAGCCATCGCAACTCCTTTTACTCTTCTTGGCACAACTTAAGGCTGCAAGTCAAATACTAAACCCAGATGGCATATATGAACATATATACACCATTAGTTGGTTTTGAGAAAAACACAAAATAATTAGTGTTTTGATTAGTTGTGGTAGTATACCATTATCATGGGCAATGATAAATACTATGGTATGAGAACTGTCTTTAGCAGCAAGTTTTGCAAGTTTTGAATCTGATTTCTTTAGCCATCTACTTTTGTGAAAACTTCATGGCATGATAGTGATATATAATGCCAAAATCACCAAATGAGATTTCAAAAATTGATCTACTACCAGTAAATAAGAGGCTGGACTAAACATAGCTGATTAAAATGTTACAGTCTTTGAGTAATAGTAACAATTCATATGGTATTTTTATTTTTTTCACATAGCACTTTATATAATTTTTTACAAAGTATTCTCTTAAAAATGAATCTGTGGGGGCGGCCAGGAAGCACAGCGAGTGAGAGCACCGGCTCCAGTGTTGAGAAGACCTGGAGATCGAATCCTGGGCTCAGACACTTAGCACCCACCCAGAAAGAAACACCTGGCCATGTAACCTTGAGCAAGTTACTTAACCCCAATTGCTTAGAGGAGGCCAGGTGGCTCAGCGAGTAAGAGCACCGGCTCCAGTGTTGGGACGACCTGGAGATCAAATCCCGGGCTCAGACATTCAGCACCACACCCAGAAATAACTGGCCTTGTAACCTTGAGCAAGTTACTTAACCCCCATTGCTAAAAAAAAAAAAAAAATCTGTGAGGTACCGTGTTTCCCCGATAATAAGACACTGTCTTATTAATTTTTTTTGGACAGAAAAACACCAGAGGGCTTATTTTCAGGGGAGGGCTTATTTTAATGAACATTGACAGCAATTTTAATAAACAGGTAAATGTGAACAAAAAAATGTACCTTTATTCAATAAGCAAATCACTGGGGAAGAACAGGATGACGCGCTCACTGCTGCAGCTCTGATTGGATGCAGCTTGGAGCGCGACGTGCGTTTCACGTGGGGGGGGGGGGGGGCGGGGTGCGCTCAGGGGGAGGTAGCGTGTAGCGCAGGGGATCACCTTCACTACAGTAGCAGTCTCAATAGGGCTTATTTTCTGGGGAGGGCTTATTTTAGAGGAATCTTACACAGTAAGGGGAGGGCTTATTTTCGGGATAGGTCTTATTATCGGAGAAACACGGTAGTTACTCTGGGTTCAAGGGGCAATTTTTTGGGAAGTTACTACCATTGAGTAGCAGATGCTATCTGATTGGATGGTTATGGGATATCTGTCAGCACTCCAGAGAAGTGAAAAGATAAGTTACTCTACAAACGTTCTAGTAAGATCATAGATTCTGAGCTAAGGAAGAGGTATTAGAGGTTATCTTATCAAGTCCAACATCCTCTTTTATAAAATAAGGAAGCTGGGTCCCAAAAAGGTTCAGTGACTCTCCCAAAATGACCCAGGTAGAAGTGGCAGACTAAGATTTGAACTCATTATTGCTGATTCTAAAGCCAGCACTGTACCACTCTGGTACAGCTAAAGGATAAGAGCTAAAAACAGTCCTGACTCTGAAATCTGTCAATTTCCCAGCATTAATAGCTGTGTAAATGCCAGAGTCCAAAGACTGTGAAATGCTAGTAGCTCACATGATGGCCCAACTTCCTTGACTTTTATAACTTAAGAGGTTTACTTTTTAGAGTTTATATCTGCTTCTCAGTTTCACTTGGGAATTTCTAATATTTTAAGTAGTGGAAAGACAAGGTGTTGTCTTTCTCCTTTCCATATTTTGAGATTTGGTTGGGAGAGGAGTAATCAAGAAAAGAAAGAAAGGTAAGGGTGTGGTGTTTTACTTATCCCATCTTATACATTTATCATGGACTGAAGAGAAGATAATATATGGGTTTGTTCCTAGGGCCTTGAGCTAGAGTTTTGGAGACTCTTTTAATCTGTGTATTCTGAGAGCTAGCCACAAGGCCACGTGTGGCCCTTTGACTGAATCCAAACTTCACAGAAAAAATCCCCTTAATAAAATGTTTGTTCTGTAAAACTTGCATTCACTCAAAAGTCTGTGCCCAGAGACCTAGAAGGCTGTATGTGGCCTTGAGGGTGCATGTTCTGCATCCCTGATCTGGACTAATGTAGTGCTTAGAGCATTTGTACCAGGATGTCACTATATAGGAATGCATGGGTAGCAAAGAAGAAAGCATTTAACATTAAAGAGTATTATAAGAGTAGTTTGGGGCCAGAGGTGGTTTTATCAGGGGATCAATTGAGTTTTTCCAATCCACTTGATGAAATTACTGAATGGAAAAGAGTTATTAAGGTTTTAACCCTTTCATTCTTTCAGTGGTTATATTCATAGCTTGTGAACCTTAAGCATTTCATATCCTGAGTGACCCATTGAAAGTAGCCATATTGTAAAGTCTAGGAAACTGAGAGTAATCCATTCACATCTTTTAAAGGATATACCCCTTTCAGATTTTGATGGGCTAATGTAAAGAAATATTTAGACTCCTTTAGGAAGTTTTGGCATTTCTCAGTCAACCTGATAGAATTATAGTATAGATGGAATAATTAATTCCTGACTAAACTCCCTACTTCTCTACCATGCCCCAGAAACCTCTTCATCCTAGAAGCCTCACTCTAGCCCTGGAATTCACACATTTAGACATACTCTCTGATGGGGTGATGGGACCTGGACCCCTAAAAGGAAAAGACCATATCTTTGCAAACAACTCAGTCCCTGAATTTTCCCATACATTTCATCAGCCTAGATCACTGGCATCTTGCCCAAGGCATCTGGCCCATCCCAGCTGGCCTGATACTTGATAGTCTCTCTTGGCCCACTCCTTAGTCCCATCTAAATCCTTTCACTGTTGCTCCTGGCTCAATTCTTAATCCCATCCGGTTCCTTTCACTGTCTTTTTTTGTATATAAGCATCAGTACTATGCTTATCAAATTGCAGATTCCCTAAGGATCTCACCTGCTCCTGTTGGTGGTACTTAACTGTGCCTCAACTGGAAGAAGGCTTGAGTGCTTGAATTCTTTCCAGGCAGACTCGTCCTGTACGCTTCTATTTCGGGGTTCCCAGTAACGCCAAACCACATTATTTTCTACTGTGGCCCCTCTTTCTGATTTAATACTCCTTCCAGAAACTCCATTTAATGCATCCAGGTCTTCCTTTCTCACCTGACTGCACTCTAGAGTTCTCTACTGTGGCAGGAGATAGCCTCTCCTTCTTTTCAGCTTGTTTTACTTCAGCTTTGTCTTACTTATATTCGAATGTAAGTTCCTTGAAGGCAGAGACTGTATTTTTGCCTGTATTTGTACTCCTGGCACATGGTAAGTGCTTAATAAATGCTTATTAACTAACTAACTGAATAATAGTTTGTTGTCATTGACTATCTGTAGTATCAGATGGGGTGGTTTTAATTTGAGTCCTAACTTTGAATCTGCAGTTCTTTGTCTTTGGGGAAATCATTTCACTTGCCTTAACCTCTCTTTTTTTAATCTGCAAAATGAAGGAGTTGGATTATATGAACTCTGGGCTTCCTTCTGTCTTTCGTTAATTGTAATGATACCACTGTGATTAATTCATTGTGGTGGCAAATCAAAGGTAATATTTGAATAAATTGAAAAATTTGGGTTAGAAAGAAATATACAGGGGCAACTAGGTGGCATAATGAATAGGGCACCAGCCCTGGAGTCAGGAGGACCTGAGTTCAAATGTGGCCTCAGATGCTTGACACATTTACTAGCTGTGACCTTGTTAAGTCACTTAACCCCAATTGCCTTGCCTTCCCCCCTCAAAACAAAAACACCAGAAGAAAAAGAAACAAATATATAGATGAGCAATGAGATGAAACTCACACAATATTGAAGGGTGTTTTTGTTAGGATAGAATACACAGGACTTCAGCTGTTCTTTATTCAATGCTCCCTTTACATTTGTTTTATTTGATTTACCTTCTCTACTTCTTTTTTTCTTTTATTAAATTATAAAAATTGTGCCCATTATGGCACAATATATGGGTCTCCTGTTACCTAAATGAAAGAAATGCATCCCTCAACATGAAAATGTCTCTGTTTGGCTTTGTAATTTCTAGTAGCTTTGTAATTATTTATCCATGTGAAATCATTATGGGTAATAATGACATGCTAACTTGCCAGCCACTTAAATAAACATACGTAGAAACTTTGCTTCTAATGAAGACTCCTCCCCACACCCTGAAAATAGCAAAATGTAGTTTTTAACTTCTACCAGGGAATTACTTTTTCTTTCTTTTTTTTTTTTGAGAAGTTTCAGAGTAAAAAAAAAAAAACTCAGTCTTCTATCTATCTAAGTCTCTACATTTTTTTTGCTTTTTTTGGAGGGAAATTGGGGTTAAGTAACTTGCCCAAGGTCACACAGCTAGTTTTTGTGTTAAGTGTCTGAGGCTGGATTTGAACTCAGGTCCTCCTGACTCCAGGGCCGGTGCTCTACTCACTGTGCCACCTCACTGCCCCTAGTCTCTACATTTCTAAGGCACTTTTTTTACCCTTATAAACTAGAGTAGACACTTGGGCAAAGAGATTAAAATTGTTGTGACCCTAGAGAAGAAATATGGAACAGAACAGTCCTTGCTTCTAGCAGGTAAACTATAACATGAGGGGAGATGGAGAAATTGTTTCAGAAATTTTTTTTGCATGAGTACCTTCAGTTTTCTTAAAGAATTTAGTCAGCATTTGTTAACCATCTTCTTTATGTAGAGGTCACTACACTGGATGCTTTTAGCAAATGGAAAGAGGTAGAAAAAGGTGGGCTCATGTGTAGAAAATCTGAAGTGTAGTTGGTTAGATTATACAACCAGTTACACATGATAGTAGGTCCTGGGATACAAGGATGATAAACACATGGTTTCCTCCAGTATGCAATAAACTTGTATGGGGGAGGGATGAGGAATGTTCATAAAGCCAATAAAAAATAAGCACAGGTGGCTTAATATTACATTTAGGTGAGAAGATTGAAGCCATTCTTCCCCCTTTCTCCATATGTCAGTCTTTCAGCATCATTTCTCATTTCTCAGTTCTCTCTCCTGGCTCAGAGAAGATAAACTTCCTTAATGCTGATCCTTCTAGCTGTATCCTTGATGATTAATAATAACAATGATAAGTAGTATTTATATATCACTTTAAGGTTTTCAAAGTGCTTTACATACATTAACGTATTTGATTTTCACAACAATCCTGGGAGATAGGTGCTGTTATTATCTCCATTTTACAAGTGATAAAACTGAGGAATAGAGAGTTAATGACTTCCAGGTTCACATAGTCTGAGTCCGGATTCAAACTCAGGTCTTATTCCACCTAAATCCCAGCTCCTTCTACTTTCTCTAGGATAATATAATCATCCCCTTGCACTCATTTTTTCAATATTCCCTGACTTTTTCCTATCTGCCTACAAATATACTACTAATAGCAAATGCACTGTGCTAAGTGCCTTACAAATATTATCTCATTTGATCCTCACAACAACCCTGGGAGGTAAGTTCTGTTATTGTCCCCATTTTACACATGAGAAAACTGAGGCAAACAGATATTAAGTGATTTACCCAGGGTCATGCAGCTAGTAAATGTCTGAGGTCATATTTGAACTCAGGTCTTCCTGACTCTGGAGCCCAGTATGCTGAGGTAATTCCAATTGTAAAAAACAAAAGTCTTTCCTTGACTTTTAAAAAAAATCTCATACTTTCAAATTGGAACTTTTTTTTTTTTTAAAGAATGCCTTGGCTTTGACATACAATTAAATGGAAGAACCTGACATTTAGTACATCAAACACTGGGTAAATATGAAGCTTATCATTTACCAGTCTTTTTTCCTCAAAGGGGAAGGAAATTACACATAATAGCACAGGTCATTGTGTAGGTGATTTCTGCAGTGGATGCCATTGGAAGCCCGACAGTGCTTTATGATTGTTGGAGCCCATGCATTTTCTCTTCCTTGGCTAAGTTTGTCTTGAGTGAAGACTATCCCTAATGCCACCGTTATTGGTAGTTGTGAATTATTAACCTTAAGCTCTACAGAGTGCGAATAATATTTATACTGCCAATTTTGCAGAGTTGTTATGATGACAATGCTTTGCAAATCTTAAAGTTACATGTGAAATATGAATAATAATTATTATTTTGTTATTATTAACTTTATGGCCTTTTGCCCTCAAGGCATCAAAGGTACCACACTTTACAGCTTTAACCACTCCTCTCGCTTTTCTTCATCTTAGACAATTAAGGAAGGTATTTCCAAAGTCTTGGCTTTCTTTTCTTCTCTCTCTGCACTTTATCCCTTAGCAATTACATTCTTTCTTACAGCTTCAATAATCTTTTCTCTGTGGGTGATTCTCAATCAGTCAATAAGCATTTGTTCAATGCTTCCTGCTGGCCCATGTGCTAAGCACTAGGGATATAAAGAGAGGGAAAAGCAATACTTGTCTTCAAGGAGCTTACATTCTAAAGAGGGAAGGACAACATACACACACATACATATACATACATGTTGAATATATATTCTGTATGCATCTTATATGTACCTATATATTTATACACACATACATAGGTACATATTAGATGTATATAGAATAGATCTTCCCAGGACATCTAATTTGAAATATCTAATGGGCAATTGGTGATGCAGGGCTGGAGCTCAGGGGATAGACTAGGGGGGTGGAAATAAAGATCTGGGAATCATTCCTGTGGAGGTAATTGAACTGATGGAAGCTGATGAGGTTGCCAGATGAGGTAATAGAGAGAGAACATGGCCTGAGATTGAGACTTGGAGGTACCTGGTTAGTGTAACTAACGTGAATGAAGATATATTACAGGAGGCTGAGAGGGAGCAGTCAGGAAAGTAGGAAGAGAAGCAATGGAGCAGTTTAGCAAAATCCCAAAGAGGAAAGAGTGTTCAAGTGGAGAAGATGGTTAGCTGCGTCAGATGCTGCAGGGAGGGCAAGAAGGACCATGATGGAGAAAACTGCCATTATATATGGAGTCATTGGTAACTTTGGAGAGAGTAGTTTCATTTGAAAGATAAGGTCAGAAATCTGGATGGATATAGAAGGGAGTTGAATAGAGAAGTTGAAGAAAGATGTATAAATGTTTTTTTCAAGTAATTTAGCAGAGAAAGGAAGGAAGATATAGGGTGAGAGGATGGAGGGATCTAGTGAGGGTCAGGGAGACATGGGTATATTTGTAGGCAGAAGGAAAGGAGCCAGAAAATAGGAAGAGATGGAAGATTACAGAGAAAGGGGAGATGAGAGTGAGGGCAGTCTATTGAAAAGAAGGAAAGGGAAGGAATCCCTATCCCATACATAGGGGTTGTCCTTGTTAAGAAGGAGTCCATCTTCATCGTAGTTGAATATTGAGAGATAATGAGGATAATGTCGTGATGAAAAAGAAGAGGGAACTCTTGGGTAATGGCTTCAGTTGTGCATGTTGGAGCAGGGTTTGCCTTGGCTAAGGGAAGGGCCGCCTTTTCATCAGAGACTGGAATGAAGTCATTCAGTCAGTAGGTATTTATTAAGCACATAAATATGTGCCAGATGCTGTGCACAAACACTGGGGATACAAAGAAAGTCAAAAGGCAATTCCTGCTCTTGGGGAGCTCGATCTAATAGGAGTCAACATGAAGACAATTCTGTGCAAACAAGATGTATAAAAGATAAATTGGAGATAATCACTAGAAGGAAGGGAGGGCAAATCAAGAAAGGCTTCTCATAGAAGGTGGGATTTCAGCTGGGACTTGAAGGAAGCCAGGAAATTTAGGAGGTAGAGATGGAGAGGGAGATAATTTCAGGTATATGAGAGTGAAAATGCCTTGAGACAGGAGATGGAGTATCTTGTTTGAACAACAGCAAAGAGGCCCAGAATCCTTGAATCACAGCCTGTGTGGTAGAGGGGAGGGAGAGAGGTGTAAGATGTTTGGAAAGATTGTAGGAGGGAATGAGTTTGTGAAGGGCTTTGAATGCCAAACAAGGTTTTTTGATTCTGGAGGTGATAGGGAGCCACTCAATTTTATTGAATGTTGTTTGTCCTTTGTTCTCAAAGAGGACCTTGGCTTCAGGAGGGTGATGCCATGATTTGCAAGTGAATTGGATTTAAGTGAGGGAGGGCTGTGCAAGGTCACCAGCCTCACTTTCTCCTCCTGAAACATCTGGGTCCACTGGCAAGATATAAATTAGAACTGGATGCAGTAGGAGAACTTGGCTTTTTAAGCTAAGGTCTTTCCTAGGTCTCAGTTTGACTGAGGCAACACCCATTCAATGATTGAGGTTAGGTAAGAAATGAGATAAAGAGTGGCCTTCTTTATCTAGTTAAAAAAAAATCCATCTGGGAGGGGAAGACTGTCAGGGTTTCTGGCCTAAACAGAAACAATTACTATTTACATTTATTCTGAGCCAATGTGGGCCCAAATGATGACCACTAAATGGGGCTTGGGCCTATTGTTGGCCAATCAATGAAAGCCAGAGGAAACTGAGTTTAACTTTAAGGCATGGTCCTTAAGAAAGAAATCTAGTCCATAAACCCCAAGATATCTTTGGAGGTTTCAGTGATCAAAATTTACATTGCTTTGCACAGAGCACCCACAGGTAAGGGTATGGTATCCTGTGTGGACAGAGGGAGAGGAAGGAGGAGAGGAGAGGAGAAGAGAGGAAGAAGGAAAGGAGGAGTTGCAGCTCCTGACTAGAACTGGCCCATTGGCCCCCCAGTGGGGTAGCCAGTACAACTCACAGATTCATTCTTGAAGGGGACCATGACGTCAGGAAGGCGATGCTGTGACTTGCTGGTGAATTGGATTTAAGTGAGGGAGAGCAGTGCAAAGTCACCAGCTTCACTCTCTCCTCCAGAACCATCTGGGTCCAGTGAAGATGAGGATGACTAGAGATGGCCCCCAAACTTTATTGAATTGAAATGGCCAGTTAGAGAAAAAATGACCCCAAGCCCAAGTCGATTATTCTGAGCATCATTTTATTGAGCTGGCCAGCGACAGTCTCCCAAGGAAACCTTAGGAGAGCTGCCCCGACCATCAGGAAAGGGGGAATATTTAAAGTAAAAAACCACAAAATGGGTGTGGGGAGTAAAGTTAGTTTGACAATGGTAGATAAACAGGTCCGTTATAGCCAGGCCTTGATCTGGACAGTTGTATAGCCCTACCCTGACTTATCGGGGGTCCCAGACGTCCATGTCCTGCCCTGGGTCATTCTGACATCTTATCAGGAAGTATAGCAAGGTGGGTCTCACTATTGTATCGCAAGAGAGGGGCCCCTGGTTAGGCACGTATGAGTTCAGGAAGAATTCAGTAATTTTCCAAACTTGTTACATACAGGGGCTTAGTATGTGAGGCCTTAGTATATGAGGCCAGAATATGGGCAATGACATTATCAGATCTTTGTTTTAGGAAGACCCATTTTGGTGGCTGAGTGGAGATGAACTGAAGTGAGGAGAGTCTTGTGTCAGGAAGACCAATGCGCAGACAATAGTCGAGGCATAAGGTGACAATGACCTACACCGAGGTGATGGCAAGGTCAGAGGAGAGAAGTGGACATATATGAGTGATGTTAAGAAGGCAAACTTGATAGAACTTGACAACAGATTGGATATGGGGGTGGTGAGAGAGAGTGAGGTTGTAAGCCTGGATGACTGGGAGGATCAGAGTGTCTTCAGGCAGGGTTTGGGGAGGAAAGATAAGGAATTCAGTTTCCAGTATATTGAGGTTAAGATGTGTCTAGATCATCTAGTTTGAGATATCCAGCAAGCAGTTAGAGATGCAAGTCTAGAGATCGAGAAAGATTAAGGCTGGATATGTAGAGCTGAGTATCATTAATATAGAGATGATCTTTTGAATCTCTGGGAGTTTAAGAGATTACCAAGTGAAATAGTATAAAGCAGGGTCAGCAAACTAAGGTAGAGGGCCAAATCCAACTTGTTTTTGTATGCCTGCAAGCTAAGAATGGCTTTTACATTTTAAAATACAATAAAACTTTTAAAATGTAAAATTCATTCTTAGTTCACTGACCTAGAAAAAGATAGGCTGGATTTGATCTGTGGGCAGTAGTTTGCTGACCTGGGGTATAGAAGAATAAAAGAAACAGACTTAGGACAGAGCCCTGTGGGAAATCTATGATTAACAGGCCTGACCTGTACTAAGATCCAGAAGAAACTGAGGAGTGGCCAGAAAGGGAGAAGAATCAGGATACAGTAGTTATATGGAAACCACAGAGAAGAGAACATTAAGGAGAAGAGAGCAATTGATAGTGTCTCAGAGGCTGCATAGGGGTTAAGAAGGATGAAGATTGGAAAAAAAGCCATTTGATTTGGAAATTGAGAGATCATTGGTAACTTTGGAGAGAATAGTTTCAGCTGAATGATGAGGTTGGAAGTCAGACTCTAGAGAATTAAGAAGAGAAATGGAAGTGGAGGCACCTATTGTAGTTGACCTTCTTACGGAGCTCATTCACAAAAGGGAAGAGAGATATGGAATGATAGCTAGTGGAAATGGATGGATCAAGTGAAGGTTTTTTGAATATGGGGGAGACCTATTTTGTAGGCAGTAAGGAAGTGATGAATAGACAAGGAAAGTTTGAAGATAAGTGAGAGAATGGGAAATGGATGATAGAGGGAACAGTCTCATGGAAAAGATGGGATGGAATGAGATCAGTTGTGAATATAGAGGAGTTTGCCTTGACAAAGAGAAGAGCCACTTCTTCATGTGAGAAAGGTGAAGGAAGAGATAGTGACAAGGCATCACAGTAAAGTAAGAAGCGCTCTCAGCAAATGGCCTCAGTTTTTTTTTTTTTCCCCCAGTAAAAATAGGAGGGAAGGTTCTCAGCTAAGAGAGGGGAGGGGAGGGAGAGGAAACAATTAGAAGTTTGAGGAGGGAGGAAAAGGTTTGGGAAAGCTCCTGTGGTGAGTGGTAGAGTGAGTTAATTAAGATTGAGTTGTGAAAGGATTGCCAAGCCACAGTGAGGGACCACTTGAGATTTTTCAACATAAATTTGTAGTGAACCCACTCAGTTTGGTTTCATTATTTTCTCCAGCTTCTTTCAGCAGCATATAAGTAGGAATGAAGGCAGCAAATGGTGGGAGTAATCTAAGGCAGTCTTTGCAGAGTAATCTTTGCAGGGAAATTTCAATGATAATATATGGGGATTTAGGTGCTTTTTTTTTCTTTTTGGAGGGCGTTTGGGGTTACGCTACTTGCCCAAGGTCACACGGCTAGTTTTTTTGTGTGTGTTAAGTGTCTGAGGTCGACCTTGAACCCAGGTCCTCCTGACTCCAGGGCTGGTGCTCTGTTCACTGCACCACCTAGCCACCCCTAGGGATTTAGAAGAGGACAGTGTTAAGCTGAACTGGTTCACCATCGCGTCCAGACTTGGAAGAGAGGAGATTGTAGTTTATTTACGGGTGACAGCCTGGGAAAGGAGTGTAGGGATTGGAGCTGAGAGTGACAACAAAGAATAGGTTGAAGCAAATAGAAGGCAGAGGGAGAGATATGATGACAAAAGATTCTGATTGAATAAAGGAATTTTGGTAAATGGAAGTGGAACTCTTGTGGACAGTGACTAGATCAAGGGTGTGATCAACTCTGTTGTGTACAGCTGAGGGGGTGTGGGGGTGGAGGTCATGGGAATTCATTAGATTGAGGAAAAAAGTTATAGTATTTGAGAAAACATTAGATATACCAAAAGTCTTAGTTCCCCCTTAAGCTTTAATAGCTTGCATGATAATGATGATAAAGGCCAAGTCTCAAATTGGCACTGGGGAGCAAGAAAAACATCTGATTGTGACGTGTGCGCCAAGGAATATGAGAAAAAGTGTAGCTAGTATGGCTAGGGATGCAGTATTGTCAGGGGGAAGCCAGGTCTCAGGGAGTGCTAGAAGATGAAACGAGAGAGGAGGAGAGGTTTAACTCTAAAAGGACCAGATTTAAGAATACTGCCAAAGGACCAAGCTCCTTTCATTAATCCAGTATGTTTATTCTATTCATTAGACAAAGAAAATGGAGATAGTGGGATAAAATTTTTATTTTAAAGTAAAACTATAATTTTTTTGGTGTCACTTGACCTGCCTTATACTTCTAGGATTAAGATAAGAAGTTTGTCAATTATGGAGCAAGAATTACAGATCGAACAGTGAAAGGAGCAGACAGACCAGAGGGCAGAATTGAAACGTTTTACAGGAAGGGAGCTCAAAATCTGGCATCCAAAGAGGAGGGTTTGCTCTTCACCAGTCGGAGGTTCAGTGTCACCGGAATTAGGAGAGTAAAAAAGGAAAGGGTGTGTGCTAAGCATCTGGGAATGAGTTCCGGCAGAGATTCATTGAATGGGGAGAGGTCCGTTAAGGGGGGGTAAATGATTCTTAAATTCAGTGTCCCTTTGGGCAGGTGTCATTGTTCTGTCTTGTGAGATCTCAGGACCTCCACCTTATTGCAAGCATAAGCAGTGGGCGTTATGGCACAAGGAGTTTCAGGCCTCAGTCAGGAGACAGGAGGTGGCTCACCTTTCAGAATTCCTTTCCAGCTATCTCTTCATAGATCTGCTAGCACCTTAGACTCCATGTATCTAAAAGTGTGCTGATTGTTTTTCTCCCATCTGATTCTATCATTTGACTCAGCGGGTGAGCCCAGTGGGATTATCTTTGATATTTCCTTCTGCCCTACTTATATCAGATCATTTATCAAATATTGTCAATTCTGTCTTTGCCAGGTCTCTATCATCCAACCTGCCTTATATTTTCAATGCTACTACCATTATATAGGCTACTGTTGGGCTCTCAGTAGGTCTTCCTAATTTTGTTTTCTCCTCTCTGTTTTCAAACTGCTCTTCCTCGTGCATATCTGCTCCCGTTACTTTGTCAGAAGTAACTTTGTCAGTGCCTGCCTATTGCTTATCAAAATAACCTCATACTACTTTGACTGTCCTTCATTATTGTCTATGATTTGGTGCCATCTTATTTTTCCAGGCTTAGCTCATAATGCCATCCTTCCCTGTGTACTAAACTCCAGAAATTTTTGACATCTCCATATATACCCCACATTTCCCTATGCCTGGAATTTCCCTAGTAAATCCCTACTCATCTTCTAAAACCCAACTCAGGTGTTAGCTCCTCTAGGAAATTTTCGATGAGTCCACTTGTCGATAAACACCTTTCTCCCCTTTCCCTCTTTAGACCTCATATAACATTTTGTGTTTAATCAAATGAGATAATGTATAGGAGTTGGTGTTTATAAATGTCAGCCTTTTGGGGGGGGACCTCTCGTGGAATGATTGCATTAAGAAATGTTTATTTTCCACTAAAGTTCTACCTTGATGCCACATCATAGCATGGAATTCTTGACAGTTATGCCAAAAAGCATAAGGCCCTGTGAAATGACTTTAGAAATAATGTTGCAGCTACTGGTTTCTGTAGCTAGAACCAGGCTAAGTGCAGAGAGGCTTTTCACCACTTTGACCACCAGATGGCACCTTTATTTGGCCACAGGACTTCACAACAAAGGCTTCTGAGTTGGATTCTAGTCTGTGTTAATAAAGGGCATCCCTACACTGATGAAATAACCAATTATAAATGCATTTAACTATAATGATTTCTGTGTCGTCCTCAGACTATAAGATTCATGGTGGTAGGGGTTGTCTTATATAAACGTGAGAATATCTTATGTTAATGGTGTTTATTGAAATCAATTGAATTAAATAAAGTACAGATTGCAGAGAGGTGTGGAAAGGGTGCAGAATGAAGAGTGACCATAGCCTGGTGGGATTAACTGGGTAAGGCTTCGAGAAGAAGCAGAGTTTGAAGATTACTTGGACCCTTTGTTACATTATAAGTCAGTTAGCAAAGGCCTCAAGCTTGGCAAGGTCTTTCGTGTCAGATTTTTCTGTTATATCCACTGCCTACAAAGTGATAATTGTAAGAGGGGTTTGAACTCAGTTTGAATTCAGTTTCAGTTATGCTAATTATGTGGGTAGGCATACTGGTTGGGTTTTTATAGTGTTTTCTGTGTTGTTTGTATTTACTAAATATAAAAAGCTCAGATGGCTGAAATGCTCATTTTTTAGTGAATTGACAATAAAAGCTTTACCAGAAATTTACTATTTATTAATATTTGCAAAGTGGTTTTCATGTAAACAGTTCTATAATACAGAGAAATACTCAGACAAAGGTCCTGTTCTGAGGAACTCAGAGACAAGAATATGAACTTTATATATTCATACTTTGTTAGATTGTATAAAAGGAATTTTTATTTACTTCTCTGGCAATAGAAAGTACACAAATCTAAAGTCTAGTCTAGAACATAAACTGCCAGTTAAATTACTGAAGGATAAGAAAATGCAAGCACAAGCAGCATCAGGAGGGAGGGGATCTTTAAGGCAGAAGGCTGAAGAGAACTGTGGCCTGGCCCATGAGAGTCTCATAAGCCTTTATGGAAAAGTAAATAAGATTATTTCTGCTTAGGAGATTTATATGTGAAGTAACCACATTCTAAGAGCATCTTAAAACATTTTTTTTGTTTTTTATTTTCCATTTAACAAGCATTTATTTTCTTTCCCTCCTACTCTCATTGAAAAAAAGAAAAAGAAAATCTACACTGTCCATGTTAAAAATATATATACATATATGCATACACACATTTCTATATCTTCATCTATATCTGTATCTGTCTTATTATGAATCTTGATCCATTACCTGAAAGGTAGATAGTAGACTTCATCATTGGTCTTCCATATTTTTAGTTGGTCATTGCATTGGTCAGTGTTCTTAAATAGTTGAAAGTTGTTTGTTTTTAAAATGTTGTTATAGTATAAATTATTCTTCTGGTACTTTATTCTGCATCAGTTCGTACAAATCTTCCAAAGTTTATATGAACTCATCCCTTTTGTCATTTTAAAAATGTATTACATTACATTCATATTCCATAATTTTTAGAGTCACTCCCTAATTGATAGGCACCCCCTTAGTTTCCAGTTCTTTGCCACTACAAAAAAGTGACCATAAATATTTTTTAATGTATGAGCCCTTTTTTTTCTTTCTTTGATCTCCTTGGGTCTAGTAGTCTAAGAGCACTTCCTAAAGATCTTACATGATAATGAGCTGAAGGTACAGTCTCAAACTGGAAACATGGATGAAACCTTAACTGGAGTCATAGTAACCTATATGTTCTCATTATTATTATCTTTTAAACCTGCCATGTTATCCTTCCAGGTTCATACACTGGCTCTGATTGTACTGGCATGAGGATTAGAAATGCAAAGAGATTGTTATTCTACTTTTCTGATTGTGTTTTCCCCTTTATTTTCATATTTTAGATACTCATCATTGGAGGATCTTTTGGTCTCCGGGAGTTTTCTCAAATCCGTTATGATGCAGTGAAGGCCAAGGTAAGAGGGTCTTTTGGAGAAGAGTTATAATAGGATGGGGCAAAATGTGTGTGTGTGTGTGTGTGTGTGTGTGTGTGTGTGTGTGTGTACTACAGGAAGAATAATTGTTTAATACTGGAAATTCTGCTTTTAGAATAGACAGCTTCTTTTATCAAGGACTTAGTGGCCTTGCTAGCTCCTCTACAAGCAGCATCATGTCTCATTGCCTGTGGTTTCTATTCCTGCCACTTTTGAGTCACTGGGTAGCCTTGGGTCTATTTCCTAATCTTTAAAATGACAATAGTTATCACACACAAGGTCATTGTAAAGATTTATGATGTGTTTTAAGGTCTTCAGCAGTTCTGCACTCAATTTATTGAAAGAATCTCTAAGTATAAAGGTATTTTGGTACAAAATAAGCCTCAGCAGAGTTGGTGTTAGGTTTTAGTCAAGACCAAAGAATGTGGAGATAGCTATTTTAGTTCCTAAAATGTAGTAAATTAAATAGGCCATAGCAATAGATTAAGTAATCATGGATTTGTACATCTTCTATAATTGCTGTACATGAGTATTTAATGCAGTTATTGTAAAATTCAAATTAAATTTCATACAAGAATGCTATGTACATTTATCCAGAGGTACACATTTGATTTCTGTAACATAGACAGGTAGAATGTTTCTGAGTTTTCCTTTCTAGGAACCTTCATTATTGTTGGTGGGAAAATGAAATATGGGTTTGAAAATAGAATCATCATTGTTATCCAAGACAAAAACACTGTAGGCTCTCTCATTCAGCATTAAGCCAATATTTATTAAGCTCCAGTAAGGAGCACTATACTAGGTCCTAAGAGAGATAACAAGTTAGAAGAGATTATCCCTGTCCTCATGGAGCTGACAGTCTAGTAAAAGTTTAAGAAACACAGGGGCGGAGTCAAGATGCTGGCTCTGGCTTCTACCTTCCCCAATCCATGTAATAGGGGACTCTAAACAAACTTTGAAGCTGCAGAACCCAAAAAATGACACAGAGAAGCTAACCTCCTGCTGAGGACATGCCAACGCTTTAGCCCCAGGGTGGCCCTGACCAGCTGCCAGCCAGAGGGACTCCAGATCAGCAGCAGCTGTGGCCGTTTCCAGATCTATCAACTCATAGATGCAAAGGACAAAGTAAGAGGTCAGTGCAGTCTGGACTTTGGGACCCAGTAAGTGGGAGTGCGTGGCTTTTGCCCCTGGGGTGAGAAGACGCTGAGACCCCGGCACAGCCAGCCAGCGCCATGTGGCAGCTTCAGCTCCTGGCCTGCAGAGAGTAGGGGGACCAAGCACCAGTCTGAGGGGTAATCGCTCTTGCTTTAATCTGCTTGGATCTGGATTGCAGTCTAGGGTGGAGGTCCTGGGGTGTGTGTCCAGCTTGCCAGAGTGTGTAGAGACCTCAGAGAGGGCACCCATCTAATATCTCCAGCAGCTGAGAAAACCCCAGCATTTGGGATGAAAGCTCCCCTGTCTGGTGGCAGAGTCCTACTGTGACAAAAAGCCTGGGGGTCAAGTGACTGAGGGGTGACATGACCAGGCAAAGGAAACAAAGCAGACAGAAGGTTCCAACATTAGACTCCTATTTTGGGGACAAAATGGAGCAAAGCATGGAAGAGGAGGAAGACAGTCAAGTCAGAACTCCTGCACCAAAAGCTTCAAAGGAAAATATAAGCTAGTTACAGGCCATATAGGACCTTAAGAAGGAGATAAGAGAAGTAGAGGAAAAATTGGGAAGAGAAAGGAGAACAATGCAAGTAAATTATGAAATGAGAGTCAACAGCCTGACTGAGGAAAATCATACCTTGAAAAACAGACTAACTCAAATGGCAAAAGAGGCTCAAAAAGGCAATGAGGAGAAGAATGCCTTAAAAAGCCGAATTTGCCAGATGGAAAAAGAATCTCAAAAGCTCAATGAGGAGAATCATTGCTTCAGAATTAGACTGGAGCAAATGGAAGATAATGACTTTATAAGAAATCAAGATGCTGTTAAACAGATCCAAACAAATGAAAGAATAGAAGGCAGTGTGAAATATCTCATGGGAAAAACCACTGACCTGGAAAATAGATCCAGGAGAGATCATTTAAAAATTATTGGACTACCTGAAAGCCATGATCAAAGTAAGAACCTAGAAATCATCCTCCAGAAAGTTCTCAAAGAAAACTGCCCTGATGTTTTAGTACCAGAGGGCAAAATAGAGGTTGAAAGAATCCACCGATCACCTCCTGAAAAAGATCCCCAAAAGAAAACTCCTAGGAATATTATATTATATTATATTAGGTTCCAGAATTCCCAGATTAAGGAGAGAATATTACAAGCAGCCAGGAAGAAACAATTTGAATATTGTGGAAACACAATCAGGATAACCCAGGATCTGGGAGCTTCTACACTGAGGGATTGCAGGGCTTAGAATATGATATTCCAGAGGTCAAAGGAGCTGAGATTAAAACCAAGAGTCACCTACCCAGCAAAACTGAGTATCATGTTTCAGGGGAAAATATGGTCATTCAGTGGAATAGAGGACTTTCAAGCATTCTTGCTGAAAAAACCAGAGTTGAATAGAAAATTTGACATTCAGATACAAGAAGCAAGAGAAGCATGAGAAGGTAAACAAGGAAAAGAAATCATAAGGAATTTATCAAAGTTGAACTATTAACATTCCTACATGGAAAAGCAATAATTGTTAAGTTATGAAACTTTTCTCAGTAGTTGAAGGGATTAGAAATATATATATGTATGTCTATATATGAGGGTATATGGGCATATCAATACATATGTGAATGTATGCTTACAGGTATACATAGATAGAGGGAACAGGACCAATTTAACAGGAAGGGATGATACTTAAAAGGTGAAATTAAGAGGTGATAGGAATATAATCAGAGGAGATGGGGAGAGACAGATTGGGGTAAACTATCTCATACAGAAGAGGCAAGGGAAAATGGTTACAATGGAGGAGAAGAATAGGAAGGCAAAAGGGAATGGGTCAACCTTATTCCCATTGAATTTGGCTTGAGGAGGGAGTGAAATACACACTAAATAGTATATCTCACCCTCCAGGAGAGTAGGGGGGAAGGGGATGAGAGGGGAGATGATGGAAGGGAGGGCAGCCTGGGGGGGAGGGAAGTTGGAAGTACTCAGTTTTGAAAAAGGATGGGATCAAAGTAGAGAATAGAACAAGTGGGAGGTGGGATAGGAGGGAGGGAAATATAGTCAGTCTTTTACAGTATATCCACTATGTTATTGTTTTGCATTAGCTACACATGTGCAACCTATACTGAACTGCTTATCTTCCCCGTAAGGGTGGGTGACAAGGAAGGAAGGGAATGAATCTGGAATTGAAAGTTTTAAAAGCAAATATTCAAATATATGTATGTATATATGTGTGTGTGTGTGTGTGTATATGTGTATACCGTGTTTCCCTGATAATAAGACCTATCCCGAAAATAAGCCCTCCCCTTACTGTGTAAGATTCCTCTAAAATAAGCCCTCCCCCGAAAATAAGCCCTATTGAGATTGCTACTGTAGTGAAGGTGATCCCCTGCGCTACACGCTATATTATGGTACCCTCTGTATGCACCATCCCCCCCAGGTGAAATGCATGCCGCGCTCCGAGCTGCATCCAGTCAGAGCTGCAGCAGTGAGCACGTCATCCTGGTCTTCCCCAGTGATTTGCTTATTGAATAAAGGTATATTTTTTTGTTCACATTTACCTGTTTATTAAAATTGCTGTCAATGTTCATTAAAATAAGCCCTCCCCTGAAAATAAGCCCTCTGGTGTTTTTCTGTCCAAAAAAAATAATAAGACAGTGTCTTATTATCGTTATTAATACCATCTTACATGTAATTAGGAAATAAGATATACAGGCACTGAGGCATAGAGACCCACTGGAAAAGTTGAAAGGGGTATGGGAGAAAATATGGGAGAGAGCAGATTGGAGGAGGGGATATCCTGTGGGACTGCTATTTTGGGGCAGTGGGTAGGGGAAAAATGGGGAGAAAATTTGTAACTCAAAATCTGGTGGAAACGAATGATGTAAATCAGAAGTTAATAAAGTATTAAAAACAAAGCTATGTACAATTTAGTGACTTGGGGTCATAATTCCAAACTGCTTTTTAGAATAACTGGACTGATTTACAATGCCACCAATAGTGCATCAGTGTTTCTGTTTTCCCATAGCCACTTTAGTAGTTGCCATTTTTTCTTTTTATCATCTTTACCAATCTGCCAGGTGTGAAGTGGAACTTCAGAATTGCTTTAATTTGCATTTTTCTTACCATGAATAATTTGAAGCATTCTTTCATATAATTGTTAAGAGTTTTCAGTTCTCTTGATGGAAGTTTTATGCCCTAATCCATGCTAATCTTTGTCAAGGTGCCATGCACTACTGAGAAATATGTGTTCTTCTTTCCACTCCTATTCAATAATTTCCAGAGCTCACATTTAACTTCTCTAAAATTCTATTCAGGTCCTAAATTTCCTTATTGCCCCTTCATTTCTTCCTTTTTTCACTTTTTCTTAATATTCTGTATGTTTTATTCCTCTAAATCAATTTCATTATTTTATCTAACTCTTTAAAATATCCTTTTGATAGTTTGGTATAGCATCAAATTGATAAATTAGCTCTGTAGTATTGTGTTTTTTATTTAGCTGGCAGTGTTCATCTTTGAGTGCTGAATATTCCCCAGCTATTTAAGTTTTTCTTTATTTCTTTAAGGGGAATTTCTTAATTGAATTTATACAAGTACTGAGAGTGTTTTGGTAGACTGCCAAATATTTTCTATATTTTATAACTTTTGAATGGAACTTTTCTTTTTATTATTGTCTCCTGAATTTTGTTATTATATAGAAGGGCTATTAATTGGGGGAAGAGGTGTCCGTGGCTAAATTTGTAGTCTGCAACGTTGTTGAAAGTGTTTGTTTTCTTAATTAGCTTCCTTCATGATTCCTAAAGATTGTCTAAGTAAACCATCATGTAATCAGCAAATAAGGATAGTTTTGTTTCGTTTTTTGGCTATTTTTTGTCTTTACTTGCTTTCCCTTATCTTTTTGTTATTCTTATCATTTCTAGAACTATATGAAATAATAGTAGAGAAACCTTGCTTAGCTCTTTTGTATATTGGGAAAACTTCTAATGATTCCTCACAGCATATAATGCTTACTTTTGGTTTTAGATAGATCATTTATACACACACACACACACACACACACACACACACACACTATTCCTTTATACATTATAGAGTTCTTAGCATCAGTGATTTTTGTCCTTGGTCAATGCCTTTTTCTTTTTCTATTGAGGTAATAATGTGGTTTTTGATGGTTTTGTTTTTAATATGGTTAGGTTGGTTTAATGAGAATGGGAATTTGAAGATCTTCCCTGCCCCTTAATAGACCTAGGATGGAGTTTGAAGACCTTCCCTGCTTTGAAAGTAAACTCTGCCCCCTAATAGGCTGAATGTAATCACATGGAGCCTGTGGTAGGAGGAGTTTGCTGAAGGGAAGCAGAGTCCACAGGAAGCTGGTCAGAGCTAGCAAGATGATGGGGGAGAGAGCACACTCATTAAGGACATAGAGAGGTTTGTGAGTAAATATTGGTTTGTGGGAAGGCTAAATGACGTCATGGCTCTCAGTGTTATTATGGCTCTGAATATCTTTGATGATATCGGCTTACTGGTTTGGGGATTTGGTTTTCTGGTGTCTAAATAAATCCTTCAGCTTTATCCTCTATCTGGAGAGTTAGACATATTTTGTGATCAAACGTCATGCAATACTTATAGTCATGGTCTTTATCTTGATCCTGGGTGTTGTAAATATTGCATTGGCTCTACAATTGGTTATTTTCCTAATTTTGAATTGCCCTTTCATTCCTGATGTAAATTGAACTTGGTCTTAATTAAATTTTGCATAAATTGCTGTAGTTTTTTTGGCCAGGTTTTTATTTAAAAATTTTGAATCAATATTAAAGATATTAATCTAAATAGAGAGCTCTTTCTTTAGTTTATCCTTAGGACTATAGCACTTCCAGACTTCAAACTTTATTAAAAAGCAGTGCTCATCAAAACATATAGAACTGGTTAATTATATAGTACTGGTTAAAAATAGATCAGTGGAACCAACGAGAAATGGAAGAATCAGAAATAATAGAACTCAGTAACCCAATGTTTGATAAACCTGAAAGGATCAATTACTTAGAAAGAACTCTTCATTTGATAAGAATTTCTAGGAAAACTAGAAAGCAGTTAGGAAGAAATTATATTTGGACCAACATCTTACACCATGTTCCTGTGAAAACTTCAAAATGGACAAGTGATCTTACAATTACAGATTATACCATAAAAAAATAGGAAAGCAGCAAATCACATATTTGGGGATGGGGAACGAATTCTTAACCAAATAAGTGTTAGAGGCAATTATAAAAGAAAAACAGGTAATTTTGATTACATGAGATTGAAAAATATAGGGGTGGCTAGGTGGCACAGTGAGTACAGCATTGGCCCTGGAGTCAGTTGGACCCAAGTTTGGTTCCAGCCTCAGACACTTAACACCCACACAAAAAAACTATTCCTGTAACCTTGCGCAAGTTACTTAACCCCAACTGCCCTCCCCCCCCCAAAAAAAGAAAAATATGAAGAAAATTCATGCATATCAGATAAAAAGGAAGCGATTTGGAAAAATCTTTGATAAAGAATCAGTATCCAAGATGTATAGACAACTAATAGGTGTCTGAGATAAAAACAATAAAAATTAAGGTCAACAAACATTTGTTAAGCACTTACTATATACCAGTCATTGTACAAAATCCTGGGGATACACATACAAGTAGAAAGATAGTTCCTGCCCTCAAGAAGCTTAATACGTTCTGATAGGGGAATACAATATGTGAAAGGGGTGGGGGTGAAGTAGAGATGAAGGTGCTGAGTAGGGGGCATAGTAGAGAAGTCAAGTCAGGGGTACATCCTTGAGAGTAATTGAAACTGAATATTGCTAAATTACAATGACAGCTTTGTTACAAAGAAAAAATACGAAAAGATACCTCCACCTACTTCTTTGTAAAAGTAGGGGTCCATTGGTCTGGAATATTGAATACAGTATCAGACTTTTTCAGTATTTGTTTTTCTGAGCTTTTTTTCTTCCTCTTTTCTTTTTCCTTTAAGAGATACCTCACTGGAAAATAGGAAGAAAAGTGTGTTAAAATTGTATATTGTAGAAGCGGAATTAGTGGCTCAGCAGGTAAGAGCACTGGCTCCAGTGTCGGGATGACCTGGGGATCAAATCCGGGCTCAGATACTTAGCACCACACCCAGGAATAACTGGCCTGTGTAACCTTGAGCAAGTTACTTAACCCCGATTGCTTTAAAAAAAAAAATTGTATATTGTTCTGGTTCCTCTGATATCCCCTTGGTATAGTAAATAAGTTTTTAAGTATCCAGCAAAAAGAAGCAGTAGCAGCAAGTGGAATTGAAGAGGGGAACCTAGAAGTCACATACAAACTATCCCAAGGATCAAAGGGGCATAATTTACAAATTGTATTATACAGGAGTTCTTGCTTAGGTGGACCCTTCCCAGATCTCTGCTTTTACAATGCAAATTTGCCTGCTGACTTGAGGAAGGGAGAGAGGGAAGAAGGAAGGGGAGACTTGAGCCTGTGGAGGGAAGGGGTAAACTCGTAGTTCAATGATACTGTGGGGGCCTGGGACAAAGTAAGAATGTAGAAACACAGACCAGCCATGGGGAGGCAGGTTTTAGAACCAGGAGAAAGGGGCCTCTGCCCTACTTCAGACACATGAACACCAGACATGAGCACAGAGACAGCAGAGAATCAACGTACCCCAGCTCAGGACAGACCCAGGGTACCTGAGCTGAGCAGAAGACAGACATGCAGGGCCTGCACATGGTTGCAAGTGGGCAGAGCTGGGCAAAAGTCTCCTCTCAGGAGGTCTTAAGCCAAACCCTCATTAAGTGGCAGTGATCTTTCTTCTGCTTTCACTTGGAGGTTAAGGTTTTGTGTGTGTGCGTGTGGTGGAGGTGGAAGGTGGGAGACCCCAGATTGCTGAGCCAAGGTGCAGGAGCAAAGAGGAAGTTAGCACAGTACTGTGTATATATAGTAAAATTAACACAGTTTTTTTTTTTTTTGGAATGTGAATCTTTTAGAGTTCTTTACATAAAGTTGAATTTGCATAATGCTGATTTATGTAAAGTAAGAACTGTCTATATTAACCCCAAATCACAAAATAGTAATACTTGCTGAATTAGGGAAAGCCATCTAGGTTTTGCCCTCAGGGCCTTTTGGACCTGTGCTATATGCAAATCTCAGACAAGTTCCATAAGACCAGCAGAGCACCAGAAGGTGTTGATAATTTTAACAAGATGTGGTTATGTTAACTGTAACTTTAAAGTTTAACCGACAACTTTGAGATGATTTTGGATATGTTAATGAGCCAACCCCAAAGTGGCACAGATAAGAGTCTATCCCCCTCAAAACCCTATTAAAATGAGACCTCAAACACCTGCCCCCTTAGCACTTTCCCATGTCTAAAGAGGGAATATTGCCCAGGGCTCCTGGGCTAATCCATGGTTATGTAAGTGTTCTTTCTGCCTCTCTCCCTCCTCCTCCTCATCTTCCTCACACTGCCTGCCCTCCTTCACCACCCTGCCACCTGTCCCATTTGCATCTCTACCAGTTTTCACCATTTCCTTTTGTGCTTTTTGTACCATTTACCCCTACTCCCTCTGCCTTATTAAAGTGTGCTTACAGTCCCGTTGCCTGCTACCATTGTGGTCTTTCCTGGCAAATACCCAGCCCCATTTCATAATTCTGTAAATTACCAATTCAGAAATGAATGCGGGAAAATGTAAGCAATAAAAAAAATTGTCAATAAAATATACTTTAAAAAATAAAATGAAGGGTTTGGAGATATTTTCCAAGGATTCTTCCAGCTCTCAATCCCCTGATGCTAAGCTTTATATTGTGGAGATAGCATTTACATAGAATTCTAGTCCAACTCCCTTATTTTGCAGTAGAGGACAATTAAGATTAGAAAGGTAAACCAAGTTAATAAGATGTACTCAGCAAATTATTGGAGAGGTAATACTATAACATTAATCAACAACTATTTATGAAGCTTCTACTATGTGGCTGACACTGTACTAAGAGGCAAAAAACAGTCCCTGCCCTCGAGGAACTTACAGTCTAATGGGGGCATACAACATGCAAACAAATATAGACAAAACAAGCTATATACCAGATAAATAGGCAATAATTAACTGAGAGAAGGCACTGGAATTAAGAGGGATTGGGGAAGGCTTCCTGTTGGAGAGTATCTATACCCTCAAGCTAGTGCTTTTTTTAACTGCCTCTGCTGCTTCTCTGTCAGTAGAGAGGGAGGATGGAAGACAGTGTCACCCAGGGAGAAGGGTACCAGTTTTTCTACACCCAGCAATTTAGACTTGAGTTTTGTTGATAAAACTTAGGTCCATTTCCCTGACATGGGACCCTTCCTAGCTTTATCTGGTTGGAAGAGGGTTATTGCAGGCTATAATGATAAATATTTAACATCTATTTCTGTCCTAGCGTGGAATACTCCACAATTATGTGGTTACAGTGGAGCAGTTCTAACTACTGTGCCATTGTGAACATTGGCAAAGTCTGCCACAGTCAAAGCTTAGTGTCTTCTGGGATGTGGAGGTGACCCTATTGTGATTGCAGGAACTTTGGAGCAAACTTAGTTCTGTCCCTATTGCTTTTTTGTGAGAGGTTGCCTACTGCAAGGGTTTTGCATCCATATCATGAGTATGAGATGTATCGTTTAACAGGATTGTCTTTTTCTGATAGGTTTTTCTTGGAAAGGAGAGGTTATAAAAAAAAAAAAAGACTGTTGATCTTTTAGGGCTATTAATATTTGGGTAAAATTGTTTTCAGGAAAATTTGAAGACCCATTTTCTCAATTTCTTGGTTGCCATGGTGACATTAAGAGGTATCATACACACACATACACATCTTTTGGTCAGGATTCTCCCTAGAAAGTTGGGGTGATTTGGGTCCTGGGACCTTTGCTTTGTGGAGGGGAAGAGGAAGAAGAACCACATGGATTATAGTAGAAGGGACCTTTGAGGTCATCTAGTCCAACTCCTTCCAACTTATAGCCAGGCATTATGGGTTGAAAGTGATTGAGTGGATTGTCCAAAATCTTACAGGTGGTTAAATGGTGGAAGCAAGGTGCAAACCCTAGACCTTGGACACCAAATGCAGCTCTCTTTACTCTGTACTCTATTGTTTTTCCTAAGAAAGAGACATATTGCTTATGGAACAAGGTGACTGAGTCTGGGATGACGGGGGATGGGGAAAAGGAAGTACTTAGCAGTTGGTACTACCAAAAAAAAACCAAACAAACTGGCAACCCATACAGGCTTGTTCCATATAATGGTGCCCTGACTGGTGTAATTTCGAAATAATATAGTAATATATTTTCATCAAACACTACCATGAAATCAGAAAGTGTTACCATTACATCATTTGGCCAGTGACCTATTTATAGTATTTACAACTAATTTCTTCTATAATATCATTTCATTAAGGTGTTTTCTTGGAATCGGATATGTGCAGGTATCAGTCCCCCTGTAAAGGGTGTGAAGGGCCAAGTTCTAACATCTTCTCATCTCTGTACACGCACACTCTCCCTCTCCCCCCTTCCCTTTTTTTCTATCTTTTCTCCTTTTTTAGCCTATATATTTGTCCTCTTGTTATTATCTTCCCTTTTTCCCTTCAAGGCTTCACTTGGCATTTACTTTAATTATATTTCACCGAGATGAAAATGTAGGGGTGAGAGGCCTACACGTTATGATTTGCCTTGTATCTGAGACTGCCCTACCTCATTCCCCAAGTCCATTCCTGAGGAGCTACTCTCAAAGGGTCATTTTTTCTTTTCTGGCTTATCACCTCTCCCTGGAGTTTCTCCAGAAAAATCTCCTAGTATATTGATAGTATTTCTCAATCTAGATCACCCCAAATATGGAGAAAAGGAGATCCCCACCTTTTCTATAAGCACTCAAGGTGGTAAATGCAAATTAAGTGCAGGAGAGCCATTATTTCACTCCACAGAAAATATATAAAATACAAAGGACTCACAAAAGCACATAAATAGCTGTAGAAAGTATATAAAGCACTGAAATAAAGCATTGACCCCCAACCTGGGAAGTAAATTTGAAGTTACTATTGAAGCAACACCTTGACATTCTAGCAAATTCTCTCCTGCAGTCAATTCCTTTTGAACTCATAATGCAACCCTGTAAGCTACAGAAAAAGAAATTCCCTTCCTCTGTCACATTTGTAGTATCCAAGGAAGATTCTGCACAGAATTATGTAAATGATCCTTTTCTTCCTACAGGAAACACACTGAATCAGGAAATCCCCTTATCTGAATAAAATGTTTAAACCAAGAAAACTCTAGTATTTGGGAACTCCCAAGTGTGTTACCAGTGAGACAAATTCCAGAACTATAGAAAAACCTTCCTTCTCAAAAGAACCTATTTGTACAAAAATATTTATAGCAGCATTTTTGTGGTAGCTAAGAATTGGAGATTGAGGGAATGCTCATCACTTGGGGAATGGCTGAACAAATTGTGGCATATGATTGTGTTGGAGTATTATTGTGCTATATGAAATGACAAGCTATATGAAATGAGCCAAGATGGTGGAGTAAAAACAGGGACTTGCTTGAACTCTCCCCCAAACCCTTCCAAATACCTGTAAAAATGACTCTAAGTAAATTCTAGAGCAGCAGAACCCATAAAATGACATAATGAAACAAATTTCCAGCCCAAGACAACCTGGAAGGTTGACAGGAAAGGTCTGTTGCAAGGGGCTGAGAGAGGAGTGCAGTCCAGCTGGGGCCCCACACTGGCACAGACAGGCCAGAGCAGGCCTCAGGGCTCTGAATCACTGGCAGCTGTGTCAGTTTCCAGACTTCTTAACCCCAAAATGCCAAGGACAACTTGGAAGGTCAGTGTTGGACCCCTGTGAGAGAGGACCAAAGTCCTGCCCCAGCCCTGGTGCAGTAATGGTGGTGGCAGCAGCAACTGCTGTTTCTGGAGCTCTTGGCCCACAAATGGTGGGGGGATCCAGCAACTTATTAAAGGGAGGTTGCAGGGATCTCTTTGCCAGTGCTAAGGCAGGATTCTTTTGCTTTGCCCATGATTAGATCTGGATTGCAGTCTGGGTGTCTGTCTTCACCCCAAGATGAGTGCTGGTGTGACAGAGTTTGTGGTAGCAGTGGAGAGGGAATCCTCCTCACAGTTCCAAGTCAGAAAAGAATGCTTGGGGTCACTCTTAGACCAGAGCACAGAACAGGAGAGGAGTAAAGACCTCTCCTTTGATCGTACAGCCTTGAAAGAACTGAAAATTTACAGGTCCCTAGTAGTATCTCTGAAACAGCTGCACAAAACCCCTGAAGCCTGGGACTGTACACCTCCTGTCCCATTCCTCCCCCAATGGAAGCAGAGACCTATCTTGACAAAGAGCTCAAAAGTCAAGTAATTAGCTGGGAAAATGAGCAAACAGTGGGGAAAAAAAATCAGACTATTGAATCATACTTTGGTGACTAAGAAAGATCAAAATATACAACTAGAAGAAGACAACAAAGTTAAAGCTCCTACATCAAAAGCCTCCAAGAAAAATATGAATTGGTTGCACACCATGGAAGAGCTCAAAATGGATTTTGAAAATCAAGTAAGAGAAGTAGAGGAAAAATTGGCAAGAGAAATGAGAGTGACACGAGAAAATCATGAAAAACGAGTCAATAGCTTGCTAAAGGAAACCCCAAAAAATACTGAAGAAAATAACACCTTAAAAATAGACTAACCCTATTTGCAAAAGAGGTTCAAAGAGCCAATGAGGAGAAGAATGCTTCAGAAAGCAAAATTGGCCAAATGGGAAAGGAGGTCTACAATCTCACTGAAAAAAAAAAACAATTCCTTAAAAATTATAATGGAGAAAATAGAAGCTAATGACTTTATGAGAAATCAAGAAATTATAAAACAAAACCAAAAGAATGAAAAAATAAAAGGCAATGTGAAATATCTCATTGGAAAAACAACTGACTTAGAAAATAGATTCAGGAGAGAAAATTTTAAAATTATTAGACCATGAACAAAAAAAGAGCCTGGACATCATCTTTCAAGAAATTCAAGGAAAACTGCCTTGATATTCTAGAACCAGAGGGCAAAATGGAAATTGAAAGAATCCACTGATCACCTCCTAAAAGAGATCCCAAAATGAAAACTCCTAGGAATATTATAGCCAAATTCCAGAGTTCCCGGGTCAAGGAGAAAATATTGCAAACAGTCAGAAAGAAACAATTTGAGTATTGTGGAAACACAATCAGGATAACACAAGATCTAGCAGCTTCTACATTAAAGGATTGGAGGGCTTGGAATATGATATTCCAGAGGTCAAAGGAGCTAGGATTAAAACCAAGAATCACCTATCCAACAAAACTAAGTATAATACTTCAGGGGAAAAAAATAGATATTCAGTGAAATAGAGTACTTTCAAGCTTTCTTGATGGAAAGACCAGAGCTGAATGGAAAATTTGACTTCCAGATACAAAAATCAAGAGAAGCATGAAAATGTAAACAGGAAAGAGAAATCATAAGGTACTTAATGAAGTTGAACTGTTTACATTACTACATGGAAAGATATTTGTAACTCATGAGAGCTTTCTCAGTATTAGGATAGTTGGAGGGAATAGACATGGACACAGACATACACATACACATATACAGAGGGCACAGGGTGAATTGAATATGAAAGGATGATATCTAAAAAATAAAATGAAGACATGAGAGAGGAATACATTGAGAGGAGAAAGGGAGAAATAGAATGGGGTAGATTATCCCACATAAAAGAGGCAAGAAAAGCTTTTGCAATGGAGGGCAAGAGAGGGGAGATGAGAGGAAATGAGTGAACCTTACTCTCATTGCATTTGACTTTAGGGAATAACATATACACTCAATTGGGTATGAAAATCTATCTTACCCTACAGGGAAGTAGGGAATAAAGGGGAGGGATGATAGAAGGGAGGGCAAATGGGGGGAGGGGTAATCAGAAGTACACTTTTGAGGAGGGACAGGGTCAAAGGAGAGAATAGAATAAATGGGAGGTGGGATAGGACGGAGGGAAATATAGTTAGTCTTTCACAACATGACTGTTATGGAAGTGTTTTGCATGACTACACATGGTATAACCTATATCGAATTGCTTGCCTTCTCAGTGGGGGTGGGTGGGGAGGGAGGAAGGGAGACCATGTGGAACTCAGTGTTTTAAAAATGAATGTTAAGGGGCGGCTAGGTGGCGCAGTGAATAAAGCACCAGCCCGGAGTTGGGAGGACCTGAGTTTGGTTTGGGCCTCAGACACTTAACACACACACACAAAAATAGCCGAGTAACCTTGGGCAAGTTACTTAACCCCAAATTGCCCTCCAAAAGGAAAAAAAAAATGTTAAAAATTGTTTTCACATGCAACTGGGAAATAAGACATACAGGCAGTGGGGTATAGAAATCTATCTTGCCCTACAAGAAAATAGAGGGGAAGGGGATAAAAGAAGGGGGTGGTGGTAATAGAAGAGAGAGCCAGTTGGAGGAAGGGGGAATCAGAATGCATGCTCTCTTGGGGTGGAGGAAGGGGAGAGATGGGGAGAAAATTTGGAACTCAAAATCTTGTGAAAGTCAATGTTGAAAACTAAAAATAAATTAATAAAAAAAGAAGAAGAAATGACAAGCTGGATGATTTCAGGAAAAAAAAAGGAAAATCTAACAGAAAATGATACAAAGTGAAGTGAGTGATATAGGAGAATGTTTTACCCAGGAACAGCAATAGAATTATCCCTTCCACATTATGGGGATTAGGCTAGCTCAGTGCCCCGTGATCTGGAAAATGCTTCTAAAATGTTTTGACCCTCCCCTCATAGCAGAGAAAAGACTGATTTCTTTTTCTTTTTCTTTTATGGGAGGCATACAGTACCTTATTGTAAAATTTTGGTTAAGTATTTAGTCATAACATAGGTCAATGTTAAGTTAAAATACCATATGAAAAAGAAAATTTTAAAAAACAAAGTAAATATGTAAATTTTAAAAAATGAAACAAATTTGTGGAGAATATTGCTGAACATACTGCGTGTATAACAAAAGACAGTTCTAGCCTTTGAGTGTTGTGTGCTGGCTTTTGTGGGTTTTTTGCAAACTTTAATATTAATATTTAATATTAATATTGATATTATACAACCTGCTGACCTTCACGTGCTGTCTGTGGCTTCTGCAAAACTTCCCCAAAATTCCCTTTTAATTTCTTATGCTGACCCTCAATATATTGAAACTGAGATGGAGAAAGTTACGATGTGGAAGGGATAACTATTATATGTTGAAGAACTGTGAATGATTTAGCTATTCTTAGCAATACAGTGGTTCGAGATAATCCCAAAGGACTCATGATGAAAAATGCTGTCGGCTTTCAGAGAAAGAAATGTTATCATCTGAATACAGACCAAAGCACACTATTTTTCACTTTCGTTTTGTTTGTTTGAGTTTTCTTGCACAAAATGACTAATATAGAAATGTCTTACATGATTGCACATATCTAACCTATATCAGATTACTTATCGTCTCAGGGAGGGGGAAAGCAACGGACAGAGGGATAGAATTTGGAACTCAAAAATAAAAAACAAGTTAAAAGTTGTTTTTACGTGTAATGGGGAAAAATAAGATATTATTTAAAACTAAAATAAAATGTTATTTAGGAAAAAAAAGAGGAAAGTTTCCTTCTCTAGATTCTAGAATCATGTTGTCTGAGGAATTCAAAATCTCTCCTCCTCCACAAACATTGTCTGTGAACTGTTTTCACAGACACTACATAAGCACATCTAACTCTGCCATGTGCTTCTGCCACTAGCCACCACGAACTGCTCCCAAGGAGAAAAATATCACATGGGCAGACACTCTCCCTCTCCTCCACATTACCCCTGAACACAAGTGCGCTCCTCTTTGTGCTGGACTGTCTTCTCAAAGAAAGCGAGAGAAAGAGAGCTGATCTGTTAGCTTGCTCATGTAGTCCACAAAGAGTCCATTCCTCTGAGTCCCAATAAGCCAGTCATCTAAAGGCAGCTTCAGTCACAGGAATCATTTATATCCTCTGGAATCATGTCCACCACCTCCTTATAGGGATAAGGATAGATACCTGTAAACCAAGGGCAATTGCCCTTTAATCTTACCATTGACAACTCTTCAAATTAATAAAGGAACCTTATCCCTTTCAACTCTTTAGTTGGAAGGTAGGGAAGAGAATATGCCTCTGAATTTTGTCTAGTGCAACTTTAATTTCTTCCCAAATTCATGAGAAAACAAATGCCAGATGTCTTAGAGCTACTGACCTGATTAACAATGTAAGCCTAGGCTATATAATTCTTTGAACCAGATCCTCTGACTTCCAATCCAGTACTCTCTCCATTGTATCATTTTGCCTCTGATATTCTGAAGTAAACATTTATTTAACAGCTCTTTAGAACTTTCTTTATGCATTAGCCCATTCTCTGATCCTCAAAATGACTATAGATCCAAATGACTGTTATGTAATACTGTCCCCTGATGGAGTTAGGGTTTTTAAGTTCTTCTTTAAAACATTTAAATAAAAATAGTATATAGAGTTGATAGTGAAAACTTTTATATTTTAGAGGGGGAAACTGAGACACAAAGAAAGATTGCATGATCTTAAATGGCTATGAGCAGTTAACTCACTAGTGTGAATCTAATGTAGTCAGGTTAATGGGTTTGATCACCTCATGATTTGGTTCTGTTTTATGGACACAGACTACTATACTTGTTTACTGGCTACATCCCTACTACCTACAACCATACTTGTGTTACCCCCATTCTTAAAAACTCTCACTTGGTCCATCCATCCTTGCTAGCTGTCATCCCATATCTCTTCTCTCATTTGTGGCTAAACTTGAAAAAGCCATCTGTAACTAGTGTCTATACCTCCTTTCTTCTCACTCCTTCTTCTTAACTATCTATAGGCTGGCTTCTAACTTCATCATTCAACTGAAACTACTCTCCCCAAAGTTACTAACAAGCTCTTATTTGACAAATCTAATGGCCTTTTCTCAAACCACACCCTCCTTTATCTCCCTGCAACCTTTAATGCTGTCAGTTACCCTCTTCCTGACACTCTCTTCTCTCTGGGTTTTCCTGATTTTTCTCTCTTCTGGTTCTCTTATACCTATCTGATCACTCCACAGTCTCCCTTGCTAGTTCTTTGCTGAGGACATGCCCACTAATGACGGGTGTTCCGAAGTATTGTCTTGAGCCCTCTTCCCCTTGTTTGGTTATTATTGTTAGTATTGTTCATTAGCACCTGTGGATTTAGTTAACATCTCCAGGCTGATGATTCTCATCTCTACTTCTCCAGCTTTACCCTCCCTGCTAAGCTCTTATCTTGCTTCTCCAGCTGTCTGTTAGACATCTCAAACTGGTTGTTCTATAGACATCTTAAATCCAACATGTTAAAAACGAAATTCAGGGGGCAGCCAGGTAGCACAGCGAGTAAGAGCACTGGCCCCAGTGTCAGGATGACCTGGGGATCAAATCTGGGCTCAGACACTTAGCACTCACCCAGAAACACCTGGCCATGTAACCTTGAGCAAGTTACTTAACCCCAGTTGCTTACAAAAAAAAACCAAACTCAATTCATTCTTTCCCCTAAAATTCTTCCCTCCTTCCTAACTTCCCTATTACTGTTGAAGGTACCACTCTTAGGCTTGCAGCCTAGATGTTATCTTCAACTTCTTACTCTCTCTCATTCCCCCCTGCCCCCCATCCAGTTACCTTCTTAACATCTTTCAGATATGCCTTTTTCTCTCCTCTGACACTGCCACCACCATGGTGCAGGCCTACATTGCCTCATGCCTGGACTATTGCAATAATTTGTTGATTAGTTTCACCCACCCTCACTCCAGTCTATTCTCCACTCAGCGGTCAAATCAGTCTTTTTGGAGTCCAAATCTGACCATGTCCTTCAATAAATTCCAATTGTTTCCTTTTACCTCTGGGGTTAAATATAAAATCCTCTTTAGCTTTTTAAAACCCTTTGTAACTTGCCGCTTTCCAGTCCTTCTTACTCATTGATTTCAATGACTCTTTCCTGTTCTTCCTACAAAAGACTCTGTCTCCCAGCTCTGGGCACGTTCACTTTCTGCTTCCCCACACCTAGAATTCTCTCCTTTCCCATCATAGGCTTCCCTATTTTCCTTCACGTCCCAACTGAAACCCTACCTTCCATATGAAGCCTTTGGTCTTCCCCTTTAGTCTTTCCCTTAATTCTAGTTCCTTCTCTCTGTTTTTCTCCGATTTATCTTATCTCTGTCTTAATTATATATCGTTGTTTGCTGTCATCAGACTGTTAGCTCCTTGAAAGCAGGGACTGTCTTTTGCCTTTCTTAATACCCCCACACTTAGCATGGTACCTGGCACATAGTAGGGACTTAATGTTTATTAAATGGACGGCCATGTTGTTTTTCAGTTGTGTCCAACTTGTGACCCCACTTAGGGTTTTCTTGGCAAAGATATTAGAGTAGTTTGCCATTTCTTTTACAGATGAGGAACTGAGGCAAAGGGTCACACAGTTAGTAAATGTCTGAGACTGGATTTGAGCTCATGAAGACAAGTCTTCCTGATTTAAGCCCAGTGCTCTCTCCACTGAGCCCCCTAGGTGCCCCTTGACTGTAATACTTGCTCACAGATAGGTTATATTGGTCACAAGAGAGGCAAAGAAAGACTTCCCATTGTGCTTATTATGACCATCACTCATTTTGGCGTGTCATCATCCAATTTTTAAATACTTCATCTGTATATCTCTAGTCTTTATAATTAGATGCCCATGCTCCCTGCCTACAGGGCACATGTCCTTATACTTCTTTACTGTACCCTTCCAGTGCGCAGTGATAGCACTTTGTTTAGGCAAGATGTCATAAAAGTCCTAGTGCAGTATTAAGCTTTAATAGTTTAAATAGCTACTTATTTTTAAGTATTTTTAAATATATAAAATATTTGCATATGTAATAATAAATTATTTATATATTAGAATTAATTTATTATATTTACTTTAAGCTTTAATAGGTTAAAACTTTACTCAAGCTTTAGGACACCCCGTTTCTCATGTGTATACCATGCTTTGCATTATACTTTGGTTATTTGTGTACTTGCTTTGTCTTCCCTTCTAGACTGTGAGTTCTTTGAAGGCAATAGTCTCCTCTTGCTATCTTTATATATATCCTTAGGCTCACACTTCAATGTTATTATATTCATAAAAATTCTCAATAAATGGTTGTGGAACGACTAAATCTTGACTGCAACTTGCAAGCTGAATAATATTGAGGAAGCCCTCTAGATCTCATTTTCTTCATCTCTGGAACAAAAGGTTTGAACTAGATAATCTTTAAGAACCCTTCAGCTCTAAACCCTATGATTGTGTGAGCCCCTGACTGAATGAATACCTTGCTGATGGTGGGCCTGTTAGTGTTATCTTCATATATGAAGGGCAGTGTATTTTTTAACCTTAATCATTTCAATTTAAATTTATGGCAGAATGTAGAAATTTATCCATATGTCTTCATACTCTGTTCAGCGTTATATCCAATAAACTAGGCAGAATTTTGCAATAATTTTAAAGAAGCAATTCTTTGTAGCAAGAAATTATCCATCTACAATATTAACTCAATTCTTATATGTCTATGCCTGAGAACACCCTGAGCTGTAATGAAAGCAATTTGGAAAAGTAAATGTAGAATCAAAATTAACAGCAGAAAGCTGAAAGACAATCTGGATATTCCCAATAAACCAGCCTCTAAAGTCTATTTGCAGGAGACAATAAGGATATATATTAAATTTTCTACCTTTTAAGGACTTCATATTTTGTAATAGAAAATATCTTTCTCATGCTATACACCCATTTCAAGGTGGAAGAAAAGGAGAAAGTTTTAAAATCCAGAATTACATGAAGGTTTCCTT
This sequence comes from Petaurus breviceps papuanus, assembly GCF_028583685.1. Taxonomy (NCBI): domain Eukaryota; kingdom Metazoa; phylum Chordata; class Mammalia; order Diprotodontia; family Petauridae; genus Petaurus; species Petaurus breviceps. Next base: position 1,241,232 of record NW_027185809.1, read on the forward strand.
GTTTCCAACTCCTGTCCAAAGTGTAGTCCTTCAGTCTAGTCTGAAACTGGACAGAGCATATTAAAAGGTACCTTGAGGAAGACTGTTTTCTTATTTTAAATTGAAGTGCCTTCCTTTATCCTTTTTGTTGTTGTCATCATCACAATTATGTTTATCATCAACAATAATGAACTACCTTTATCAGTAGGAATGCTGGACCTACTTCATCAGGTTAGAAAGACTGGAAATCAGATCCTCAGATACTTAATAAATCGGTGACCCTGGGCAAGTCATTTAACTTTTGTCTGCCTCAGTTTCCTTATCTGTAAAATGAAGATAATAATAGCATATACCTCCCAAAGTTGTTATGCGAATAAAATGAGGTAATATTTGTGAAGTGCTTTGCAAACGTCATAGTGCTATATAAACGCTGCTGGTGGTAGTAGCGGTAGTAATAGTAGTACCACCACCATGTTTAAGATGCTGTGTACCATCCCATCCTCCTATAGCCTGCAATATAACTGTAGAGTTGATATGTATACATTTAAAAAATCATCCTATGAGGCCATGTTTGTTGGGTGGTTTGAATATTATAGTCAAGAGTGCTATAGGAATTCAGAAGAGGAAAAAAGCCTTTTTTCCTGTAGGAGGAGCAGGAAAAATTTTGTGGAAGAGATGAGAGTTGAAATAGGACTTCAAGGTGGGGAAGATTTTAATAGATTGAAAGGGTTATGTGTAAGGTGGGACGAAGGTGACAGCACACATAAATAAGTGTACAGTGGCAGGAATTCCCAAGTCATATTTGGGGGATGACAGTGAAAATCAGTTTGGCTGGAATAGAGAGTTGAAGTAGAAGATTCTTGGGAAATGTAATCCAAATCAGCTTTTCTTTCTGGCTTCCCTATTTCCATTAATGCCACTATTTTTCCAGGAACCTGGGGTCAGAATCTCAAATTATCTTTGACTAACATAATGTTAGAGCTGGAAGGGATCTTGTTGTTTAGTTGTCTCAGTTGTGTTTGACTCTTTGTGACCCTATTTGGGGTTGTCTTAGCAAAGATACTGAAGTGGTTTGCCATTTCCTTCTCCAGCTTATTTTACAGATGACAAAACTGAGGCAAATGGAGTAAAGTGACTTGTCCAAGATCACACAGCTAGTAAGTGTCTGAGGTCAGATTTGGACTCAGGAAAATGAGCCTTCCTGACTCCAGATACTTGGCCACCTAATAGGTTTAGATGTTATCTAATCCAGTCCTCTAATTTTACAGATGGGAGACTCCCAGAGAGACCTTGTTCAAGGTCACTTAGCAGATTAATGTCAATGGAGACTGGAAACCTGACTAGCAGATTATTCCATTCCAACACGGTACCTCCCTCAGTTTCTAGATTCAGTCAGCGGCTGAGTCTTACCATTTCCACCCCTGTACCATATTATACATATATATATGTGTGTGTGTGTATATATATATATGTATGTATGTGTATATATATATGTGTGTGTGTATATATATATGTACACACAGACACACACACCCCCTACATTCCTATTGCCATCTCAGGTCCTCATTCTCTCTCATTTGCATTTTGCAGTAACTTTCTAAATGGTCTCCTGGTATCTCCCTGCCTCTGCCTGTCTTACACATTCAATGTTACCAAATTAATCTTCCTCGAGCATGGTTCACACAATGTTACTAACTCAACTCAGAAATCAAGGGCTCCCCATTACTAATAGAACAAAGTTCTATAAGGCCTTCCAAGCTTCAACCATCTTTCTGTGACTGGTTCTTTTTACATACCATTCACTCTAGCCAAACTAGATTACTTTTGGTTTCCTGAACATGCTTTGTATTTTCCAGCTTTGTGCCTTTGCTCATGCTGTTTTCCTTTTCCTGGAATGTCTTTTGCTCCATATCTACCTATGGAAATCCTGCCAGTCATTCAAGGCATAACTTAAATATCACCTCCTCCATGAAAATTGTCTTTGTTCCAACCCTACCTCATACCAGGAATTCCCTTATTTTTATAGTACTTTGTATCTCACCCATAGGTAGTCATTGAATTCTAACATGTTACAGTTGTCTGTGTACGTGGTCTGTATCTCCTTTAGGAACTGTGTCTTATCTTTCTATCTGCCTGCAACTCTAGCCACTGTAAAGGGAGTGACCCTGAGAGATTTCTCTGATATAATGAGAACTCCCTCTTTCAATATAGATCAGTACTTCCTCTGCAACTTAGAGGCTTGGTGAGTTGTTACCAGAGGTCCAGTGCCTCACAAGGTGTATATGTGTCAGAGGCAGTACTTCCTGGCTCTGAGGCCAATTTTCGATCCACTACACATATTTTTCTGGGGGATGTAGCTGGTCTCTGATCGATTGATTCCACCCCTCCTTGCTCCTGTGGCGTAGTTGTAGATATAGTCAAAGAAATTAAGGGGCGAAAAATGAGGTATCTAAATGTAGAGATATGGCCACACCCAGTTATCCCTTTATGATGTATGGACAAGTTTCTCCTTTATTGAATTAGAAGGGACAACACTATTGACCAGGAATCATTGGATATGACTCTGTATGGCCCCTTAAAAGCCCCTGGTTCATCAGTTTGTCTGTCCAAGTTTCAAGCAGCCTTGTGGAGCTTATCTCTGCACCTATATCAATGGAGAAGAGTGCTTTTCTCTCCTCCATTCCTCTTCTGCCACAGCATCAGCCATGACATTTTGCAGTGGAACAGAGATACACACTTCTGACCTAGACAGATAGAAACAGAGAGGCTTCAAAGAAGAGTTGAAATGCCCCTGGCAATTGAGAATTGAGTACATAGAGAAGAAGGCCCTAGGAACCCCGCAGAGACAGGAAAGGAGGGGAAATAAGCATTTACTTAGCACCTTCTATGCACCAGGCACTGTGCCAAGTGCTTCATAATCTCATTTGATGCTTGAAATAAACCCATTTTACATCTGAGGAAACTAAGGCAAACAAAGGTTAAATGATTTGCCCAGGGTCACACAGCTGCTATGTTTCTGAGGCAGTATTTGAGCTCATCTTCCTGAATCCAGGCTCAGCACTTTGTCCACTATACTGCCTTGCTGCAGAATTAGAGCAACACTATGGACTGATGACAACCGTATAGGTAAAGTAATGTTTCAGCATTTCTCAGGAAACATATATTTTTCCAAATACCAAGAAAAATCAGTCTAGAAATCAAGAAAAAGTATTGTAATTCTTTTGCAAGAATTAAAGGTTAATAGTCAACATAGAGATGTTACTAATTCAAAGGAATTGACTGACATCAAATTCAAAGGAAGAGCAAGAAACTCTGACTTGTGGAGTAGAAGGTTAAGGTTGATGTTTCTGGGAACTAGGCCAGCAACATGAAGAAGAGAAGCAACCCTTTCTAATCAGTCAGTCTAGTGTTCTTTGCCATATTAAGTCTGTGTGTGGCCTTGTCTGCTGCTAGTGGTGTCATTTTTTTTTTTGAACATTTGGATTTAAAACTTTGAATTCCAGATTCATTCCCTTCCTCCCTTGTCACCCACGCTTACTGGGAAGATAAGCAATTCAATAGAGGTTGTACATGTGTAGCTATGCAAAACATTACCATAGTAGATATCTTGTAGAAGACTGATTATATTTCCCTCCCTCCTATCCCATCTCCCACTTGATCTGCTCTCTACTTTGGTCCTGTCCCTTTTCAAAAGTGTGTGCTTCCAACTTCCCTCCCCCCCCAGCCTGTCCTCTCTTCCATCATCCTCTCATCCTCTTCACCCCTACTCCTGTAGGGTGAGATACCCTATTTAGTGTGTATGTCATTTTTCCTCCCTGAGCCAAATTCAATGAGTAAACGGTTGACCCATTCCCTTATGCCTTCCAGTTCTTCCCCTCCATTGTACCCATTTTCCCTTGCCTCTTCTATATAAGATAGTTTGCCCCATTCTGTCTCTCCCCATCTCCTCTCATTATGTTCCTCTCTCACCTCTTAATTTCACCTTTTAAGTATCATCCCTTTCTATTAAATTGGTCCTGTGCCCTCTATCTATGTATACCTGTAAACATATATATACATATTCACACATGTATTCATATGCCTATATACCCTCTGATAAAAACTATATGTGTGTGTGTGTATGTATTTCTATTCCCTTCAACTATTTTCATACTGAGAAAAGTTTTATCAGTTATAATTATTGTTTTTCCATGTAGGAATGTTAATAGTTCAACTTTGATAAGTTCCTTATGATTTCTTTTCCCTGTTTACCTTCTCATGCTTCTCTTGCTTCTTGTATCCGAATGTCAGATTTTCTATTCAACTCTGGTTTTTTCTTCAAGAATACTTGAAGGGGGACAGAGTCAAGATGGCAGAGTAGAAGCAGGACCTCTGCCCAGTTCCAGCTTCCGCCTTCCCCAATCAATGTTAAAAGGGGACTCTGAACAAACTTTGGAGCTGCAGAACCCACAAAATGACACAGAGAAGGTAACCTCCCACACAGGACAGCCTGGCAGGCCGGCAGGAATTGGCCAGCACAGTGCTCTGGGAGCCGAGCCCAGGCCTGCATGAGCCAGAGTTTTTAGCCCCAGGCCTGGTCTGACCAGCTGCCAGCCAGAGGGACTCCAGATCAGCAGCAGCTGTGGCCATTTCCAGATTAATCAACACATAGATGCGAAGAACAAAGTGAGAGGTCAGTGCAGTCTGGACTTTGGGACCCAGTAAGTGGGGATGTGTTGGCTTTTGCCCCCAGGGTGAGAAGCCACTGAGACCTTAAGAAGCAGATAAGAGAAGTCAAGGAAAAATTGGGAAGAGAAATGAGAACGATGCAAGAAAATTACGAAATGAGAGTCAACAGCCTGACTGAGGAAAATCACACCTTAAAGAATAGAGTAACTCAAATGGTAAAAAAGAAGCTCAAAAAGGCAATGAGGAGAAGAATGCCTTAAAAAGCCAAATTTGCCAGATGGAAAAAGAATCTCAAAAGCTCACTGAGGAGAATCATTGCTTCAGAAATAGATTGGAGGAAATGGAAGCTAATGAGTTTATGAGAAATCAAGATGCTGTTAATCAGATCCAAACAAATGAAAGAATAGAAGGCAATGTGAAATATCTCAAGGGAAAAATCACTGACCTGGAAAATAGATCCAGGAGAGATCATTTAAAAATTATTGGACTACCTGAAAGCCATGATCAAAGTAAGAACCTAGAAATCATCCTCCAGGAAGTTCTCAAAGAAAACTGCCCTGATATTTTAGAACCAGAGGGCAAAATAGAGGTTGAAACAATCTACCGATCACCTCCTGAAAAAGATCCCAAAAAGAAAACTCCTAGGAAAGCCAGGTTCCGGAATTCCCAGATTAAGGAGAGAATATTACAAGCAGCCAGGAAGAAACAATTTGAATATTGTGGAAACACAATCAGGATAACCCAGGATCTGGCAGCTTCTACACTGAGGGATCGAAGGGCTTGGAATATGATATTCCAGAGGGCAAAGGAGTTGGGATTAAAACCAAGAGTTACCTACCCAGCAAAACTGAGTATCATATTTCAGGGGAAAATATGGTTATTCAGTGGAATAGAGGACTTTCAAGCATTCTTGCTGAAAAAAACATAGTTGAATAGAAAATTTGACATTCAGATATAAGAAGCATGAGAAGGTAAACAGGGAAAAGAAATCATGAGGAACTTATCAAAGTTGAACTAACTGATGAAACTTTTCTCATTATGAAAATAGTTGAAGGGAATATATATATATATATATATATATGTCTATAAGGGTATGTGGGCATATGAATATATATGTGAATGTGTATATATATGTTTACAGGTATACATAGAGGGCACAGGACCAATTTAACAGGAAGGGATGACACTTAAAAGGTGAAATTAAGAGGTGAGAGAGGAATATAATGAGAGGAGATGGGGAGAGACAGAATGGGGTAAACTATCTCATATAGAAGAGGCAAGGGAAAATGGTTACAATGGAGGGGAAGAATAGGAAGACAAAAGGGAATGGGTTAACCTTATAATCATTGAATTTGGCTCATGGTGGGAATGACATACACACTAAATAGGGTATCTCACCCTCCAGGAGAGTAGGGGAGAGAAGGGGATGAGAGGGGGGATGATTGAAGGGAGGGCAGGCTGGGGGGGGAGGGAAGTTGGAAGCATCCACTTTTGAAAAAGGATGGGATCAAAGTAGAGAATAGAACAAGTGGGAGGTGGGATAGGAGGGAGGGAAATATAGTCAGTCTTTTACAATATATCTACTATGTTATTGTTTTGCATTAGCCACACATGTACAACCTATACTAAACTGCTTATCTTCCCAGTAAGGGTGGGTGACAAGGGAGGAAGGGAATGAATCTGGAATTCAAAGTTTTAACATCAAATATTTAAATATATATATACTATTATTATATTTTTATATTATTATATTATTATATACTATAATTACATTTTACATGTAATTGGGAAATAAGATATACAGGCACTGGGGCATAGAGATCCACCATGTCCTACTGGAAAAGTCTAAAGGGATATGGGAGAAAATATGGGAGAGAGCAGATTGGAGGCGGGGATATCCTTGGGACTGCTATTTTGGGGTGGTGAGTAGGGGAAAAACGGGGAGAAAATTTGTAATTCAAAATCTGGTGGAAATGCATGATGTAAATCAGAAGTTAATAAAGCATTTGAAAAATGGGGGGAAAAAAAGAATACTTAAAAGTCCTCTATTCCACTGAATGACCATATTTTCCCCTAAAACATGATGCTCAGTTTTGCTGGGTAAATGATTCTTGGTTTTAATCCCAGCTCCTTTGCTCTCCGGAATATCATATTCCAGGCCCTTTGATCCCTCAGTGTAGAAGCTGCCAGATCCTGGGTTATCCAGATTGCATTTCCACAATATTCAAATTGTTTCTTCCTGACTGCTTGTAATATTCTCTCCTTGATCTGGGAATTCCAGAACCTGGCTATAATATTCCTGG
>NW_027185809.1:1248281-1335561 GCF_028583685.1 Petaurus breviceps papuanus
TATGGGAGAAAATATGGGAGAGAGCAGATTGGAGGCGGGGATATCCTTGGGACTGCTATTTTGGGGTGGTGAGTAGGGGAAAAACGGGGAGAAAATTTGTAATTCAAAATCTGGTGGAAATGCATGATGTAAATCAGAAGTTAATAAAGCATTTGAAAAATGGGGGAAAAAAAAAGAATACTTAAAAGTCCTCTATTCCACTGAATGACCATATTTTCTCCTAAAACATGATACTCAGTTTTGCTGGGTAAATGATTCTTGGTTTTAATCCCAGCTCCTTTGCTCTCCGGAATATCATATTCCAGGCCCTTCGATCCCTCAGTGTAGAAGCTGCCAGATCCTGGGTTATCCAGATTGCATTTCCACAATATTCAAATTGTTTCTTCCTGACTGCTTGTAATATTCTCTCCTTGATCTGGGAATTCCAGAACCTGGCTATAATATTCCTAAGAGTTTTCTTTTTGGGATCTTTTTCAGGAGGTGATTGGTGGATTTTTTTCAACCTCTATTTTGCCTTCTGGTTCTAAAACATCATGGCAGTTTTCCTTGAGAATTTCTTGGAGGATGCTTTCTAGGTTCTTTCTTTGATCATGGCTTTCAGGTAGTCCAATAATTTTTAAATTATCTCTCCTGGATCTATTTTCCAGGTCAGTGGTTTTTCCCATGAGATATTACACATTGCCTTCTATTCTTTCATTTGTTTGGATCTGTCTAATAGTTTCTTGATTTCTCATAAAGTCATTAGCTCCCCTTTGCTCCATTCTAAATCTGAAGGCGTGATTCTTCTCAGTGAGCTTTTGATATTCTTTTTCCATCTGGCAAATTTGGCTTTTTAAGTCATTCCTCATTTCCTTCTTGTGCCTCTTTTGCCATTTGAGTTAGTCTGTTTTTTAAGGTGTTATTTTTCTCAGTCAGGCTGTTGACTCTCATTTCGTAATTTTCTTGCATTGTTCTCATTTCTCTTCCCAATTTTTCCTCCACTTCTCTTATCTGATTCTTAAGGTCTTCCATGGCATGTAACCAGCTCGTATTTTCTTTTGAAGCTTTTGGTGCAGGAGTTCTGACTTCACTGTCTTTCTCCTGTTCCATGCTTTGATCCTTTTTTGTCCCCCAAATAGGAGTCTAATGTTGGATTCTTCTGTTTGCTTTGCTTCCTTTGCCTGGTCATGTTCCCACTCAATTACTTGACTTTTGGGCTTTTTGCCACAGTAGGACTCTTCCACCAGAGTGGGGACCTTCTATTCCAAATGCTGGGGTTTTCTCAGCTGCCGGAGGTATTAAGTTGGGTGCCCTCTCTGAAGCCTCCATATGCTCTCTGGTAAGCTGGTCACATACTCCAGGACTTCTACCCTAGACCACAATCCAGATCTGAGCAGGTTAAAGCAAGAGCGATTACCCCTCAGTGTGGTCGCTTGGTCCCCCTACACTCTGCAGGCCAGGAGCTGAAGCTGCTACGTGGTACAGCCAGCCCTCAGTGGCTTTGGGGCAAGAAGCCAACTCTCTCCCAACTACTTGTCCCAAAGTCCACACTGCACTGACCTCTCACTTTGTCCTTCTCATCTATGTGTTTATAATTCTGGAAACGGCCACAGTTGCTGGTGATCTGGAGTCCCTCTAGTCCATGGTTGGTCAGGCTGCGCTGGGACTAAAACCTGGTGTGGGCCTGGGCTCAGCTTCCAGAGCACTGTGCTAGCAGATTCCTGCCAGCCCACTGGGCTGTCCTCAGTGGGAGGTTAGCTTCTCTGTGTCATTTTGTGGGTTCTGTAGCTCTAAAGTTTGTTCAGAGTCCCCTTTTACATGAATTGGGGAAGGTGGAAGCCGGAGTTGTGGGGAGGATCTGCTTCTACTCCACCATTTTCGTGGTGAGTCATTCTTGCAAATAAAATAAATATTAATAAGTTTATAGCCACAGTGGTGTTCCAAGAAATAACAAGTTTTCAAAGCAAAATAAGTACTTAAATTAGAAATTTTGACCTGTGGTTTTTTGTTGATGCTGTTGACCTTGCTGGGAGATCTGAACATTAGGTTATTCACATGCTACCCAGTCATATTCCCTGGCATCTTCTAGTGTTTGAATATTTGCTATAACCTGAAGTTCTTTGTAAGTACTGCTAAATTTGATGATTTTTATTTATTAAATACTATTTTAGATATCAGTGATAATAAAGTATATGAAGAATGTGGGAAGTATTTTAAGAAAGAAAAAGGAAATCAGTCAGCCTGTTGCCAGATATATTTTAAGTCATTATAACAATAAATTGGGTAGTAATAAATAAAGCATGCATTTATTACGTCATTTTGGGGAACATTTACTATTTGTTATTGCTACGCATTATTTAAAAACATGAAAATAAAATATAATGGAAAAATACAGAATAACTTATATTTCAGGAATTCAGATTTCTTTTTTCTGAATCCTGAAGATTACTAACTGACAGGGATTTGGAAGCACTAAGTATATGGGAATTTACTCAACCAAAGGTATTGATCACTAATAAAGAAATGAGAGCTGTCACTAAACTCTATTTCCTGTCTAGCATTCTTCCCAGTGATGCTTCAGTAAATTCTGACTCCTTAGTCTGGCATTCAAGACCCTCCACAATTTGGTACTCTCTTACTTTTCTGACAATATCTTCTTCCATATACTCTGTACTACAGTCAAACTGGACTACTTGCTGTTATCTGTACACACCCTTCATATTTTGCTTCTCTGCCTTAACTCATGTTCAGGAATTTGCCTCCAACCATTACCTATTGAAATTTTGCCTACTCTTTAAAACCCAGCTCAAATCAATCTACCTTTACCATAAAGCCTTCTTTAATTTCCCCTAAGTTGGTAATGATCTTTTCATCTTACTTGTCATTTAAACACTTTTCATATACACCCATCATATATTTCTTTGTACTTTTATTGAAGATGTCAAATGATCTACCGTGAGCTTGCCCTTACCTCTTCTTTCCCTGATTTTTGTATCTTCAAACTAGACTAAGTGGCAAGAGTTCTGGATTTGAATATGGCTTAGACTCTGCTAAATTATATCAAGTCTCTTAATGTCTGTTACCTTTAGGGTCAGGTTTGTTCTGAACAATGAATCCATGAAAGGGAGTTATGTGAAGTTAGATCAGCAAGGAATATGAAAGCTAAACTGTAGAGGGCCTTCTGTGCAAGGCTGGGGAGTTTGTATTTTATCATATAGACAATTGGGAGCCACTGAAAAATTGTTTTAATTTTTTGCTTTTTTTTTTGGAGGGCCATCTAGCTGCCCCAACTGAAGACTTTTTTAGAAGACGAGTGGCCTGAGGGGCAGCTAGGTGGTGCAGTGAATAGAGCACTGGTCCTGGAGTCAGGAGGACCTGAGTTCAAATTCAACCTCAGACACTTAACACAAAAACTAGCCATGTGACCTTGGGCAAGTCACTTAACCCCAACTGCCCTACCTCCCCCCCTCCAAAAAGCAAAAAAAAAAAAACCCAAACACACACTCACAAAAACAAGAGGAGTGGCTGTCTGTTCTGTGAGTGATGAATTAGAAAGGGAGAGACTAGAAAAAGGAAGACAACTTAGGAACCTATGGTCTGTAGTCTAGGCAAGAAGTGATCAAGGCCAAAAGTACAATGGTATGTATATGAATTGGGATGAAGTAAAATTATTAAATTTATTGGCTTTTTAAAATAAACCGTATAACTTTTTACATCTTTGAGAATTTCTCACTGTGCTCTATACCTGTCTTTGTTATAATCACTTTTTCTCCACATGATTTGGCCTTGAGTTCATAAATTTTGACATATTATGAAACCATACTTTTATAACATTGGCTACTAAACATACCTTCAGTGAACAGTCCATTTTTTGAAGTCTAATCTTGATCATAATAGCCTATGGGTTTTCAATGGGGTTTAAATCAGGTGAATTGTGATATCTTTGATGCAAGTTTATTTCCATCTCTTGGATGAGTTTTTTAACCTTTCATGGAACAAGACCATGTTGTATTCCATCTCCATTGTAATTCTGGCACCACTATGATTTTCAGTATATCATTTTGGTTTATTACCAGTTCATTTCCTCAGTGGGATCAAGACTTCAAAGCCCATTGGAAATAAAAAAAAAGTCTCCCAAACATTTTTGAGTGGATGTTGTATAGTCACATGAAGATGTCTGGCTTTTAAAGGCTCACCAGGACTACTTCTGACAATGGCTTTGATATAGCCTTGAATGATAAAGTGAGTTAAATTAGTAAAAATTACCTTTTCTAATTTTTAGTACTCCAATCTTTTTATTGTCTTGTTCTTGAGAAGTATTTTTTCTTTATAGCACTGGTTAGCAGCTATTCTTTGATGGTCTTGCTCCCCTTCCATCTTCAAGATGCTTATGTCACAATAAAGAGGTATCAGTAACTGTCTCTCTCTAGCTGCAAGTTTCTCTATTTTCCTGTCTTTTGGGGAAGTAAACAAGTTTAAAAAAAGGTTAAAAAAAAAGTTATCAGAAACTTTTCCCTGACTTTTTAATGACATTTTCATGAGTTTAAGGTAGATGGTGCAGTATTTAAGGTACAGTAGTGAACATGTGAAGTTTCTCCTTTGTGCTTTTAGGGCATCCTAGATACAAATATAAGTTGTCTACACTGCTTCCCCACCAAAAAAAAGTACTAAAGTAATTTTGCTGAGAGAAAGTAATGCCATAAGATTGAAAAGAATTGAAGTCTGTGAATATCATCTAAGTGACAGTTTTGAGTGACATTTAATCTAGTGGGAGTTTGGAAGGGTGTTGGAAGGGTAGAAGTTCTGCCTCGTCAGATTTGCTGTAGTGGGAGATGTAACATTAGGATGTGGTAGTATTTAGTAGGAGCTTATAGTAGTCAATGGGATAATGGAGGTGGGAGGGAAGGACTACATGGCAAAGAACGGAGTTGGAATACAAATAGCAATAGACGGACAAAGCAGAGTGAGTGCCTGTGTCCCCAGTGTCTTCACTCCATATAGTCACCTCTGCACCAACTACTTCAGGATGAATGCGATGAAGGGGAAAGACTGAAGTAAACACTTAATCATGGAGCAATTCACTCAGGTTTTGCCCTTAATCCTTCACCATTTACTCAGAATTGAACATGTGACTTTAGTGTAGCAGAACAAATAAATGCTTGAGAACAGATGTGCTTTTTTTTTTTTACATTGAAGCCAGCACTGTTGATAAATTCTATCTGCCAGTCCCATAAACTGCTTCAAAAAGCCAAATGATTTTAAAAGATCTATATGTTTACCACTGTAATAAATTTTCAACCATCGAACTATATCTGATAGTCTTAAGTGAGAATTTGAAAAGTATAGTCTAAACCTTCTCCATAACTTAAATTCCTCAGTGCCAAAACTTGGGGTTAGAAAAATAAGCCCTTGAAGGCCTTTAGAAATCGGTACTGTGCAATAAGGATTGTTTTTACATGGTAAAATAACCACATTTCATATAGGCTTTTGATCATGGCTAACCAGCAGTTCACAAATAGAGTTGAATCCATTCCAGCTCTGTGGGCATCTACCACTAGAAAGGTCATAATTGTACCTTTTCCTGGTTCCATTTTCCCTTTCCTTTGAAGTACTGAGGATACAAGAAACATAGTAAAATATGCAGTGGAACATTTCAACCTGTTTTCTTTGACCAAGACACCAAAATACTTTAATTCATAGACTTATATTAGACTCTCCTTCCTGGAAATACAGTATTTTAAAGAAAAGTAAGAAAAAAATGTGTTTGAGAATTAGGGAACAGCCCAACTTCTGATCTTTGTTATTGTTGTCCAAACAACACTCTTACTCTCACCAGTAAGAGTAATAGATTTGGAAGCAGAAAGACCGGGTTTCAGTTTCTAGCTTTGACATTTTCTACCTGCTTAGAGCAAGTCATTTTGGACCTCAATAAGGACATCTGCTCTAAATCTGTGATCTTATGAATGAGAGGAGAGAAGAATGAGAAAGAAAAGGGGAATTATTTTTAAAGGTGATTTCCCAAATATTTAAACCTAGATTTATTCATATTAGTTCTTACATTTTGATGCTACATTAAGGTTTTTGGCTTCAAGAAATGAGATGTATTTTATTCCTTTTGTGCTTTGAACTGTAGCAAAATGAATACCAGTTGGAGACCAGAAAGATGGAGAACCAAATCAGATTTTCTATTTGTGTTCTTAATGTGTATTTAAGTGCTTTGTAAAACATAAAAGTAGTATATAACCATAGGCTATTATCATCATTATTAAAGCTAGTATATAGTATAAGATTACTTGTTTGCATTGTGAAGGCTGTATATGTTTTAATAGTTTTAAAGGGAGAAAGAATGCTAATTCAGTATGAGAGTTACCATTGAAATGAAAGTGGCATTTGGCAAGTGGCTCAGTAATTGAGAGGAGGTATTTCGACAGCCTGAGCACAGCTGAGCAGAATGAATGTAGTTTTGTTTTGTTTTGTTTTCTCACTTTGAGCCCCTGCTTTACTGGGATGGAAAATGAGCAACATGGGCTGTTCTGGGTCTTTCCTGGGGTCAAGGAAGGAGAAAATCCAGGGGTGAGGAGGTGGCCAGACAATGCTTGGGGGCCTCTTCTTCAGCAGACCTTTGGAGACAATGGTGGGTGGCAGGCAGCTTTAGGATGTCTGGAGGTGAATGTAGTTTTCTTTGAAAACAGCCTAGAGACCCACGTTGGATCTTCCTGCTGCCAGTGTTTGACACCTTTGAGTAGGAAATGAACCTGAAAAAAGATTTATTCTATGAAAAAATAGCTTTGACATGGAAGTTCATAGAGAAGGCCAACTCTCTCACATATACACCATCAAAGATCTAAAATGATCTATCAATAAATAAGAAAGAATAGCTAATAAGAACTAACATCTATATAGAACTTGAAAGTTGGCAGAGCACTTTACCTGTTTGATCCTTATGACAACTCTCCAAAGTCGATGCTATTAGTTTTGATATTTTGTGGTTGAGGAAGCAGAAACTGACAGAGGTTAAGTGATTTTCCCAGGGTTGTACAGATATTAAGTCTCTGAGGCAGGATTTGAACCCAAGTCTTCTCTATCCTTTGCACCATCTAGGTGCCTAGAAATCCAAAGATGTTAAATTCCACTTGTTTCTGTGGAACTTAGCTGTTTAATGACAGTGTAACAAAGCACTACCTGCAAGGGCATTTTGAAATAATTTACATTTTAAAAAGAAACTTGCTAAAACTGATAATGTATTCTTTAAAACTCTGCAAGTAGTTTGTGTAATAAATTAAACAAGGACAAGGGGCCTTTTACATTTTTTTTTTGGTTAATAAGATGCAAGTAGGGTGGTGTGGCTGGTGACCAGGTAGACATTTCACCATCTCAGCAGTATGCTCCTGCATTCAGCTTAGGACTATACAGAAAGACAGCGAGAAGCAAGTAAGCCAAGGGGGAGGGTGATACCACCAAGGAATCCAACTTGAGCTCAAGAAAAACAGGCTTGAAACTTGACTGTGTTCTCAACAGAGATATGACTCTCTGATTAAAGAAGCTCCATGAGGCCTGAATCCTGCAGCAATAAGACCAGAGATGTTCTAGTGGTGCCTGAAGCCAACCTCACTCTGCTAGGGGTTGTCCCCAGAAGGCTGGAGGCCTGTACCATTCTCATCTGGAATGCTTTGCAGGGCCTGAAGCCTTTTGGTGCTCTGAGCTCTAATACACCAGGTGAGGTGGAACTCACTGGTGAGAGGCCTGGAAATAAAAATCTGGGATAGAACCAAATAGATTCTGACCGTTGTATCCAAGTGTATGAGAGGAACCTAGAGCCTGGCCCTGGCTAATAGTTTCAAAATAGGAGCTGAGGCTAAAGATATGAGTAAGCTGATGAAAATGTTGAATACAATGAAGAAATACTTTGGGTTGAAATAATCCCAAGAGGCAAACCTAGAAGAAAGAAATTCCACAAGTACAGGAGCTTCTGAGCTTGGCTTGGCCACAAGGACTCTAAAAGTGGTTGGAATAAGTGAAACAAGAAAAAAAATTAAATTGTCAGCAAAATAAGTGATTAATAGGAAAAATAATATTGGAAGCAGAATAAATAAAGTCAAAAGATTGAGGAAATAAAAGAAAATGTAAGATATTTGCTATCAAAAACAACTAACCTGGAAAATGACCCAAGGAGTGGTAATTAAGAGTCAGATTCTCTAAAAACTATGCCCAACCTTCCTCTCTCCACTCCCTGCCAATTTCTCCCCAGAATCACTCAGATCTATTAGAACCGGAGGGCAGAATGAAATAGAAAGACTCCAGAGTCCTGAAAACCCCCCAAATTGAATGACACCCAGGATTGTCAAAGTTAAAATCCAGAACTTCTGAGTCAAAGATGAATAGACCAAAGCTGAGCAATACTTTGCATTGCAGACATAGTACTCAAAAGAGAAACCTAGATCATGCACTTACATTCCTTTTCTGTATGCACTGGACTTATTTCTAGCCAGTCTGGCGCTTCAGGTTTGGGATTCAGACCAGCCTGATAGGCCCCTTCAGTTTGGGGGCTTGTGCAGGGGTCAGGTGATCAGGCCACACACATGACCACAGCCTTAGCTATGTCAGGGCTGATCACTGTCCCCGTATTCCAAGACATTGCTGCTGTTTCCCTTTGCCCAGGCTCAAGTACTGTTGCAGATGCTGCAACTATTGTTCCCTCAGCCTTGCTCCCTGTGCCTGGCAGAACACTATCATATATGGGGCCATGTCATCGTTGGGACATGAGTAGTGCTATGAGCACTGCCACTACTCTCTTGTACCCAATCTGAGTAGCGCTACCGTCCTTGCCACTGCTAGAATCTGAAATCTTCCCACTTTGCTGAGCCAAGCCCTGCTGTAAGGGATAACCAGTGATGGAACCTGAATATTGCCCCATGTGACTGAGGCTAGTATGGGCACTGATTTTGCTTCTGGGCCTTGTTCTGAGGCACATTCTACAGGGCTCTCTCTTACCGACCCCTACTGGAAGTCAGAAAGAAGAGTTACAGAGCAAAGACAAAGCTCTGTCTCTCTTTTAAAATTTTTTTAAACTGGTGTAGCACCTCCCTTCACAAAATAGATTTTTATTGCTATCTTTTATTATTATATTGTCTATATTTCCCTTAGCAACCTGTCCCTCTACCCTTTAATCATTTATAACAAATTTTTTAAAGAAAAAATTTGCTGAAAACCAATTAACACTCCAAAAGAAAGCCAGTATGCAGTATTTTTCATGCATGGAATCTTCCTCCCCTCCCCCTTCTCACTTCCCCCTGCCCCCATCCCTCTAGGCAAAGGAGATGGAGGAGACATTTTACATTTTTTCTTTGGTGCCAAGCTTGGTTGTTATAATTTCATAGCATTCAATTTTTTTTCATTTACAATTTGCTCTTTCCATTTACATTGTTGTAGTTATTATTTATATTACTTTCCTGGTTCTGCTTACATCACTTTGCTTCAGTTCATAGAAGTTTTTCTGTGCTTCTCTGTATTCATGATGTTCATCACTTTTTATAGAACAGTAATGTTTATTGATATCTTTTGTTTTTACATTGCCTAAATTTCTCACATTATCTGTCCCTCTTTCATCTCCCAGAGAACTATCCTATAAAAAAGAGAATTTCTTTAAAGAAATAAAAGTGAAAAAAAAATCAATAAAACTGATCAGTACATTAAAAAAAAATGGACAATATATGCAGTGCTCCACACTCTTGGAATTCTCACCTCTGCTAAGGAGTAGGAGGGGAAGGCATCTTCTCATATCTCCTTTTGGGGGTTTTGCAAATTCTTTGCATTTCTTTCAGTGTGCACTTTTGATTGTTTTATGATGGCTGTTCTTTTCATTTACATTGTTGTGGACATTGTGAATATTATTTTCTTGACTCTACTAATTTTATTATGCATCAGTTCATGCACAACTTCCCGTTCTTCTCTAGTCATCATACTTGTCACTTCTTACAGCATGGTAATATTCCATTACATTCATATCCCAGTTTGTGGGCATCTGTTTTGTTTGCACTTATTTGTTGTAACCAAGAAGTAGTGCTATAAATATTTGATACATATAACTCCTTGGGTTATATGTCCCAAGTGGGAATCCCTGAATTAAGGGTATCGTGAGAGATGAGTTGCAGTGAAGTTTCCCCATTCTGAACATCGTGTTACATTTTTCTTTCTTCTCTATACTTTGTAACTAAGTTCAGTGTTGTTTCCCCATACATCTGGGGTCCTTGTGTATTTCAAAGTGATATAAAAGCTATTGGGTATTAATACAATTGGTTGAGTTAACTATTGATACTAAATTAGAGGCCTTTTTAGTTTGGGGAAAGGAATTTTAGTGTGAGAGGTAGCAAAGGGTTAAGTTTCTACAGAACTACAAGAATTGCTGCAGCAAGACTACTGATAAAAAGTAGCAGACAGTAGCCTTGGGAAGAAGTTGTATTCCCAGTTCCCAGAGAACTCCTAGATAATACTAAAAGTGAGATGATGTAAAATAAAAAGGAGCTGGCAGCAGCAGGTGGATTTGACCAATCAGAAAACAGACAGCGGCCTTTGGACATGACAGGCCCAGATAAGGACACATCCAGGTTAGACTGGTGGGGAGGTCAGTATTCTGGGGTTGTTACTGTGCTTACTTAATGAACCTCATGTATTATGTATAATATCTAACAGAATTAGAACCTCATTAGTAATAATTGTGATAATGAAAGATTGGAATTGCTTTGCACTGATTAGCCAGCTCACCTGTATGTGAACCTACTCTATCAGCAAATGGTAGATTAGGACAGGGGCACGGGGTGAGTTAGGAATGGGATAAAAGAAATCTGAGCTTCTTCAATTTGCGTTCCCTGGATGCCACTGCTTGAGCGACAAGGGCTGTGTCCTTTCTCATGAGAAAGAATAAAAACCTTTTCTGATATCTGACTCAAACTCTGAACTTTTTCATCCCATACAGTATAGACATTTTAGTAATTTTACTTGCAGAATTCCAAATGAACTCAGGTGCATTGTTCATATCACTAATTCTGGACAGGTCTCTGGGTTCCTAGAGAGGATCAAGAATTGTCTTTTCAAGTAGGTCCTTCAATATTTTGCCCCAAAAAATACTAACAAAGTCTACTTGGCACAGTTCTCAGTGCCTCCCAAATGCCATATAAAAAGTCCCAAACAGTTCTTTCAGTCCATTCCTGAAATAATCCCCAAATTACAATTTAGAACTTAAGTTTAAGATCCTAACCTCCCGAACTTTGGCAAGGCCATTCATTCCAATCCTTTTTTGCTAATTTACCAATTGTAGGCATGGCCTGATTTAGGCCAGTCTGGTCCTTAGTTTGAGAATTGGAATGAAGTGAGATACTGGTAGAATTTCTAAGAGTTATTAAAAGATTTACTTAATGGGGGTGGAGTCAAGATGGCAGAGTAGAAACAGGACTTCCTCGCAGCTCCAGCTCCCACCTCTTCCAATTTATGTAAAAAAATTACTCTAGACAAACTTTGGAGCTACAGAACCCACAAAATGACAGAGAGAAGCTAACCTCCCACTGAGGACATCCTGGAAGGCCAGCAAGAATCGGCCAGAGCAGTGCTCTGGGAGTCTAGCCCAGCCCCGCTTGAGCCTGAGGTTTTAGCTTCAGGGCGGCCACAGCCACTGGCTGGAGGGATTTCAGATCACCAGCAGCTGTGGCGGTATCCAGAATTATCCACCCATAGATGCTAAGGACAAAGTTAGAGGTTGATGCAGTGTGGACTTTGGGACCTGGGAATTTGGGACTGTGATCCGGTCTTTGCCCCCAGGGCGAGAAGGAGCTGAGGTGCCATGGCCGTGCAGCCACCACAAAGGGGCTGCTTCAGAGCTCCTGGCCTGCGGATTGTAGGGGGACCAAGTGACCAGTCTGAGGGGTAATCATTCTTGCTTTAACCTGCTTGGATCTGGATTGCTGTGTAGGGTGGAGGTCCTGGGGTGCATGAATAGTTTGCCAGAGCATGTGGAGGCTTCAGAGAGGGCACCTAACTAATAGCTCCAGCAGCTGCGAAAACCCCAGTGATTTGGGATAAAGGTCCCATAACTGGTAGCAGAGTTCTACTGTGGCAAAAGGCTCAAAAGTCAAGTAATTGAGTGGCAGCATGAACAAGCAAACAGAGCAATCCAACTTTACATTCCTATTTTGGGTACAAAAAGGATCAAAGCATGGAACAGGAGGAAGACAATGAAGTCAGAACTCCTGCACCAAAAGCTTCAAAGGAAAATACGAGCTGGTTACAGGCCATAGAGCTGCTTAAAAAAGGATTTTGAAAACCAAATAAGAGAAGTAGAGGAAAAACTGGGAAGAGAAATGAGAAAGATGCAATTATGAAATGAGTCAAAAACCTGACTGAAGAAAATAACACCTTAAAAAATAGACTAATTCAAATGGCAAAAGAGGCTCAAAAAGGCAATAAGGAGAAGAATGCCTTAAAAAGCCAAATTTACTAGGTTGAAAAAGAATCTCAAAAGCTCACTGAAGAGAATCATTCCTTCAGAATTGGATTGGAGCAAATGGAAACTAGTGACTTTATGAGAAATCAAAATACCATTAAACAGATCCAAACAAATGAAAAAATAGGAGGCAATGTGAAATATCTTATTGGAAAAATCATTGACCTGGAAAATAGATCCAGGAGAGATAATTTAAAAATCACTGGACTACCTGAAAGCCATTATCAAAAAAAGAACCTAGAAATTATCCTTCAAGAAATTCTGAAGAAAAATTGCCCTGATGTTTTAGAACCAGAGGGCAAAATAGAGGTTGAAAGAATCTACTGATCACTTCCTGAAAAAGATCCCAAAAAGAAAACTCCTAGGAATATTATAGTCAGGTTCTGGAGTTCCCAGATCAAGGAGAAAATATTACAAGCAGCCAGGAAGAAACAGTTTGAATATTGTGGAAACACAATCAGGATAACTCAAGACCTGGAAGCTTCTACATTGAGGGATCGAAGGGCTTGGAATATGATATTCCAGAGATTAAAGGAGCTGGGATTAAAACCAAGTATCACCCACCCAGCAAAACTGAGTATCATGTTTCAGGGGAAAATACGGTCATTCAGTGGAACAGAGGACTTTCAAGCATTCTTGATGAAAAAACCATAGTTTAATAGAAAATTTGACATTCAGATATAAGACGCAAGAGAAGCATGAGAAGGTAAACAGGGAAAAGAAATCATAAGGAACTTATCAAAGTTGAACTACTTATATTCCTACATGGGAAAATGATAATTATAACTTATGAAGCTTTTCTTAGTATGAGAATAGTTGAAGGGAATTGAAATCAGTGTGTGTGTGTATATATATATATATGTCTGTGTGTGTGTACATACATATATATGTCTATATAGGAGGGTATATGGGCATATGAATACATATGTGAGTGTGTGTATATATGTGTACACATATACATAGACAGAGGGCACAGGACCAATTGTATAGGAAGGGATGATACTTAAAAGGTGAAATTAAGAGGTGAGAGAGGAATATAATGAGAGGAGATGGGGAGAGACAGAATGGGGTAAATTATCTCATATAGAAGAGGCAAGGGAAAACTTACAATGGAGGGGAAGAACAGGATGGCACAAGGGAATGAGTCAACCTTATTCTCATTGAATTTGGCTTAGGAAGGTAATGATATACACACTAAATAGGGTATCTCACCGTACAGGAGAGTAGAGGGGAAAGGGAAGAGAGGGGGGATAATGGAAGATAGGGCAGGCTGGGGGGAGAGAAGTTGGAAGCACCCACTTTTTAAAAGGGACAGGATCAAAGTAGAGAATAGACCGGGGGAGGGGGGGATAGGATGGAGGGAAATATAGTCAGTTGTTCACAATATACCCACTATGGAAATGTTTTGCATAGCTACACATGTACAACCTGTATTGAATTCCTTATCTTCCTAGTAAGGGTGGGTGACAAGAGAGATAGGGAAAGAATCTGAAATTCAAAGGTTTAAAATCAAATGTTTAAAATATATGTATTATTATTATTTTTCATGTAATGGGAAAACAAGACATACAGGCATTGGGGCATAGAGATCCACTGTGCCTGCTGGAACGTTGGAGCGGGTCTGGGGGAAGATATGGGAGAGAGCGGATTGGGGGAGGGGATACTCAGTGGGATCGCTGGTTTGGGGTGGTGGGTAGGAAAAAATGGGGAGAAAATTTGTAATTCAAAGTCTTATGGAATTATGTAAAGTAAAAAATAAAAAAGTTCTAATGTAAAAAAAAGATTTACTTAGACAGTGGGAAAAGGATGTTCAGCAAGGAAATGATGTTGATTTGATTAGCATATCTTTCCTGTCTTTGTTCACAATGCTGGGTATTCCAGGTAGAAGGCAGAAGAAGGAGCTCCTGACTTGTGTGCTATCCTTTTGGATAGTCCTTTGGGAAGCTATATAAATGATTTCTGCCTTAGTCCTCTGGGCTGATGAAATCAAAGTTGTAGTCTAGTTTTTATGGGACAGGTTCTTAGGATATTGTTCCTATCACACATTATAATGGATAAGAAGAAACAATTGTCCTTTCAAAACTGTTGTCTTCAGGGGGTAACACAGGGAGTTAAGAAAGACAAATACAGGGCCTGCAGGAAAAAAGGGGGGATAGGGGTTTTGTTCTATTTTGATGTCCCTAAGAGAGGAATGAAAAAGGAATGCATTAGGGAAGAAATGATGGAGATTACTGAGGAGTTTATTCTTTCTCTTGATTCAGATATGTGCGAAGAATTTATACAACCAGAAGGTTATGGACTTAGGTGAAAGATTGAATATATGGAATGAGTTGTACCTGAAGGTTGCATATGGAGTGACTGGGAGGTTGGTGGTGCTCTCGACAATAATAGGGAAGTTTGGAAATGGGGACAGTTTGAGGGGAAAGGGGAAATAGGGAAGAAAAAGGGAAAGGAACAAACATTTATATAGTATCTACTATGTTTCAGGCATAGTCCTAAGCTAAGATGAGCCCGGGTTTGGATCCATTCAGCTTGAGATTTCTATGGGATATCCATTTCAAGATGTCTAAGCAAATGAACATAGTAGTACAGTGTTCCATGAGACCAAGGATAGTGAATCTTGGAGTTAGGACTCATCACTTAACAAAACTTCCTGGAACACTCGAAGGCAGTCTGATGCAAATTTGGTTTAGACCACCATTTCAAACTGTATACCTCAGTAAATTCCAAATGGATATCATAAATAAATCAGAAGAACAGAGAAAGAGCAGGAGGTACTTTGACCAAACAAAGGATAAAGAAGACCACATAATGAAGCAGTTTTGACTGCATAAAATGGACAGGTTTTTACACAAAATCAGTGCATTTAAAATTGGAAGACAAACAGTTCATTGGGAATAGCAAACTCTCCTGATAAAAGTCTGATTTTCAAGATATATAGGGAATTGATTCAAATATACAACAAAAAACACAATTTCCCAGTAAATAAATGATAGTTTTTTCCAGAGAAAAACATGCAGATTACCAGGTAGCATGTAAAAATGCTACAGATCACTACTAATAAGAAAAACAAAAATTAAAACAGCTTTGAAATGCTCTCTCGCATTCATCAGTTTGTCCAGGATGACAAAAAGGAAAGTGAAAGTGTTGGAGGATAGGTACTCTACTGGACTGACTAGAGTTGTAAATTAATTGGCCCAGCCATGTTGGAAAGCAACGTGGAGCTGTACTTCAAAAATCACTAAATAAATTATGCATATCTTTTGACTTAATACCAGTATTAGGCAGGCCCCAAAGAATCAAAGATAGGGAAAGGACCCATAAGTACAAAAATATTTATGTCATTACTTTTTTGTAGTACCAAAATACTAGAAATTCAGTTGTGGAATGGCTAAATGAATTATGATATATGAATGTAATGGAATAATATTGCACTATAAGAAATAATGAAAGAGAGAAATTCAGAAAAACCTGAGCTGTCTTGTGATAACTGATGCAAAATGAAGTAAGTAGAATCAGGGTAACAATTTTACAGTAACTCCAACATTATAATGGAAAACCACTTTGAAAGGCATAGGAACGGTTCAAAAGTCTAATGATGAAACCTACTTCCCTTGGCATAGAGGCAATCAGCTAGAGATAAAGAATGAGAGATACATTCTGAGACACAGCCTGTGTGTGGATTGATTTGATTGTCTATACATAATTGTTACAAGGCAGAACTTCAGTTGTTTGAGTTGGGGGGCAGTGATACCATGGACACAAAAAACCAAAAAGGAACAAATTCTATCGATGAAGTAGCCTTCAAATAATACAGAAGAGAGCAGAAAGAAGTTGAGAGAGATGCAGATAAAACAGTTGTGGAACCATCATGTCATGTTTATTATTTACTTAAAGAAAAACAAGTTCTAAGTAATAGAGATTTGGATTAATATAAAATCCTCTTTTTTCTTTGGTGTATGTGGAAATGATCAGTGTCTTAGTGATTATCAAGTTCATTATGTTTTTAAAAATACATTTTTTAAAATGGATTTTCCTTTTTCTCCACATTTGGAAGCATATGCACAAATAAGCTTCTCCCACCACATTACAGTGGCTACAATAGAGGTTATTTTCTTATAAAAGTATGCTTTATACTTTCATACTAAAAAAAAAAGCCTTCTTGATCCATTATTTGTTTACCCAGAGGGTAATAATAGATCAGTCTGGAAAAGGACAAAATTATATAGCACACAGCATCCCACCTCAAGTTCTCCCCACTCTCACCCCTAGAACAACTACCCCCTCCCAACTTTTATAAAATAAAATCAGTCCTTTCAGGCTTAAATAACTCATGTGGTTCCTTCTCTGTTTGTCTACAGCTTGATCCAGAATTTGAAGAAAAACTGAAAAGGAATAAAGTGTCATTGGAATCTGAATACGAGGTACAGTATGATGTTTATTCAGAAGGGCCAATGGCCTGTTTTTGACTGTCCTTTCCAGCCAGCATCAGGGAGTATCTGCTGCTAAACTAAGACTATGTCCACTCCTGTGGGCCTATTTTCCTTCCAGCAAAACCTCTTCTTTTTTTTCCCCCTGGGTATTTTTTTTGATCATGTGGTGCCTCTCTAAATACAGAACTCTTTTGAAGTCTGATTACTGAAGGTACATATATACTTCACTAGTACCTAAATGTACTGATTACCAGTTAATGAAGATATTGGATTTTGCATTGGTACGTTTAGTTCTGTTCTAAATCCCAACCAGATTTCTTCTGTCTGTGCAAAGGAAAAAGTCAAGAAGCAATTGTTGTCAAAACAAGTTCATACCAAATTTTTTCATATGCCTTCCCTTCTCTTTTTTGGTCCTTTGATGGTTTTGGCCTGAGTTGCTTCAGGCAAGTAGAGATACCATCTCTTTGAGTAGGAATGGAAAAAACCCCAGCCTGAAACCTGTGGAATACTTAATGTGACATTATAGCTGTCTGGTTTTCAATTTGAGGGTGAAAAGGGAAAAAAAAATCTCCTTTTCCCTTACCCCCCATCTTTGGAATGTGGGTGTTACCTGCCACATGTTTTCCCTTCCTGTGGGACAGTTCTTGTTCCCTAGTTACCGCCTTTGACTCCATTCCTGCAGTAATTTTTCTCAGCACATGTATTTGGGAAAGGCTGAATGAGCCCAGGTGACCCAGTTGTTCAGCCTTTATCCCAGACAGCAAATAAAGTATTCTAACTTCATTTAGCTGGGGGGGGTGGGGTGGCAAAGGAAAATCCTGGACCCAGTTTGGTTCTTTTGGGAAATTTATTCAGAATTATTCAATCAAAATCTTATGATTTTTTTCTTGATTTGGCTCCCAACCAGTAGAAAGCCTGGAACTTCTGAACCAGGTCTAAATCCTTGGTCCTTTCTAAACCTCTGCATACCCAAACTAAACACTGTTCTTTGTTCCTTAAGTCCTCATTTGCAGTTAAGAACATATATGAATCAAATGCAATTAAAATATCTCAGATTTTATCTACAGTGAGCTACTTTTAAAAGCACTACTTTATCAACAAATAAAACTACTTTAAAGAAAAAAAAAAACTCTAGGTTATATATCTGTCCTCTTATACAGAAATCAAAGTAAGAGCCAATTGGCTTCCTTGACCACCTAGATTCTCAGCCAGGAGAAAGTTCCCCAAAGATCAGATACTCCCCGTATTCTGGTTAGAGCTGTCCCACCTGCACTAGTGGACAATGACGACAGCTGCCCTGCTGATCTTCCCATAGCTTCATGATATTATAAATGCTACTTCTGCCGCCAGCCACCCCTTCTTTTTGCCACTGCCATAAACCTCCAAATTCCCAGGTGCTATTCACAGCACATAAATATTCATAACACATACAGAAGATGCCATATAGTATAAAGTATTGCTTGAGACCACAATGGGGATACAAATAAAAGCAAAAAAAAACCCCAAACAACACAGTCCCTGCCTTCCAGGACCTTACATTCTAATTAAGAGGAAGACAGTCCTAAAAGGAAACTGAAGAGGTGGGGGTTGAGAGGAGAGGAGGACGATTTTGCAAAGTCCAGAGAGTTGTAACCATTGCTGGAGGGGAATGAAACAGGTTAGGCCAATTCCCAGAATGGAGGTCTCCGAAAAGAACGCGACAATTGGAGAAGGGGGCTAGCCAGTCTTTTCCTGAAATGTCTGTTATTATCTGTCCTCTGGACAGGCTAGGAAGTCTTGGTATATATAAGTAGCAGAGCCAATTTTGTTTAGAGTGCCAAGGTAAGTGTCTGTTAGTCTTTATATGCACATCACAGAATCTAGCTCATTCACCTATAGTCAATAATGTATACTTGAAGGAAGTCCACACTGAAAAATCCCTTTTTACCATGTTTAGAAATTTTCTGTTTTGTGGTTGGGTATGCCTTTCCAAGAGGCTGCTAGGTGGCTCAGTGAATAAAGGGATAGGCCTGGAGTCAGGAAGACCTGAGTTCAGATGTGGCCTCAGACACTAATTAGCTGTGTGACCCTGGAAAAATCACATAACCTCTATTTGCCTTGATATACTGGAGAAGGAAATGGCAAATCACTCCAGTATCTTTGCCAAGAAAACCCCATGGATAGCATTGGCAAGCTATGGCCACAGTGTCACAAAGAGTTGAACTCTTTGGAATGAATGAACAGCAGTGAATGAATGAATGAATTTGGAATGAATGAACAGCAGTGCCTTTGCAAACTTTGTGAAGTTCATGGTTACCAGCAGTATATGATTGTGCTCTTCCTGTCTCCTTCCAAAGATAGGAAGTCAATATAGACAATTTCCAAAGGTTTACTAGTGTTTATGTTTGAGAAATACTTGGTACCAGTTGGTGGCACTTTTCTTTGTATACAAGAAGCATAAGTCTTATACTTCTTGGTGACAGCTGTAGCCATATCAGGCCAGTAAAACTGTTTCTTACAAGCTCTAGGATCCTTTCTTGATCCATAGAAGGAAGCTAAGTGGCACAGTGGAGAGAGTCCAGGACCTGGAGTCAGGAAGACCTGAGTTCAAATTTGGCCTCAGACACTTTATAAGCTGTGTGATCCTGGACAAGTCACTTAACCTCTGTCTGCCTCAGTTTCCATAACTATAAAATGGAGATAGTAAAATCTTACCTGTCAGGATTGTTGTGTGGATCAGATGAGATAAGATCTGTAAAGTACTTAGCATACTGCCTGGCACATAGTAGGTGTTGTATAAGTGATTATTCCCTTTCTTTTTCCTTTTTCATCATGTGAAGCTTTTTATGACCTTAGAGAGCTATGCACTGAGTAGTACCAGCTACTTCCTGGTACTATTTGGGGGGAATCAGGAACAGTCTAGTCTGGTGCTCTATTGCACTGTTCATAATTTCTGCCATTGTCTCAACAATAAGGTACCTTCAGAGGAGTCCTGTGGCATTGCTACCTTGTTTCTTGGCTTATCTTCCCATAGATGTTAATGAGACTTTTCTCTTCCCTAGTCATCCAAAAACAGTTCAGACTGGCTTTGGAGTCAGAAAAGCTGGATTAAAATCTCACTAATCCTGACTCCTACCTTTATGACCTTGGGTAAAAAATGAGGGGGTTGGACTAAGTGGGCTCCAAGATCCCTCCCAACGTCAGATCTTAAAGTCCCATGAAAAAAGTGAAGTTCATGTATCCTATTGACCTGCTGTCTGGTAGAAGTCCCAAACTGTCATCTGCATTGCTATTTGTTTATAATCCATCTCCTTGAATATTATGTATAGCTTTCACTCCTTTCTGTATCACCACAGCTTCATTGTTCTGTGTCCTCCTAGACAGGGCATCTTCATTCCTATTAGTCTTCCCTGGCAGTCGTTCCAATTTCATATTTGGCTAGTGTTGCTACCCATCTCTGGCAAGCTGCGTCTAACTTGGCACTGATCAGAATAGAAGTCTTATCATTGACAATTTACTTTGAAGCCAAGTGTTCCAGCTTGTGTTTGAGCTAACAAGTCTCCTTATCATTAAAGCCTCTGATTTTAAATTCACCTGGTTTCTTGTGACTATCACTTTCTTGGTAAAGAACTGCTTCTAAGCCCTTCAAGCTGGCATTGGTATATAGGGCAAAAGTCTTGCTTGGATCTGCATAAGACACCACTGCTGCATACATGAGGTAGTGGACAGTCTTTGAAAGCTTGTTCCCATCAATCTGTTCAACCATCTCTAAAAGATCTTATGAGTTTTAAAATAATTGCATTTCTTGCCCTTCTGCTATTTGTAATTCTTTAGTCATATTTGTGGTGTGTACACATTTTACTTTAGCTAATCAACACTGTCATCTTCCTCTTGTCTTCCAGGGCCTTCCCAAAGACAATGATATTATTAAGTTACACCAACACTTGTAGGTAGCTCCTGTCTCCAGCTTGGGAAAGTGGTGGGTTCTCCCAAGATACATGGGATGTATGCTCAAACTGCTAAAATCAAGTTGGGCAAATCAATCAATAAGCATTTATTAAGCTCCTATTATGTTCCAGACACTGCTATTTACTGAGGATACCAAAAAAGAGGCAAAAGACAGTTCCTGTCCTCAAGAAGCTCACAATCTAATGGGGGAAACTGCATGCAAACAAATACAGTTATCCCTTTCACATTCCTATTTTCCCATCATGCTTTTGATACATCACATGTTGGCATAAGAAATTAAATGGAAATTTTTTGAGAGTTTTGTGGATGACACAGAAAAAGTTTTGTAATTCAGGGGCAGCTAGGTGGTGCAGTGACTAAAGCACCGGACCTGGAGTCAGGAGGACCTTGGTTCAAATCCGGCCTCAGACACTTAACACTTACTAGTTGTGTGATCTTGGGCAAGTCACTTAATCCCAACTGCCTTGCCTTTCCCCCTCCAAAAAAAAAAAGTTTAGTAACTCAGAAATGCATAAGATACATGTATAGTTTTGTATAATGTCAACATATTTTATTTTTATTTTTTTTAATACCATAATAATTCAGACTTTTTCTCTGGTACAAAGGAAAGGCCAAAAAATTTTATGCGAACTTTCCAGATTGCAGGGGCACCGCATTCCTAACACCCACAATTCTGAACAGATGACTGTACCTACAAAGCAAGCTATATATAGGATAAATAGGAAATAATTAACAGAAGAAAGGCCCTAGAATTAAGAGAGGTTGAAGAAGGCTTCCTGTAGAAGGTGAGCTTTTAGCTGGGACATCCTATTTAGGAAGTGAGAAAACATTTACCTTTTGCTAAAACATTTGCCTCAACCATTCCTTCCATTCTTCTGCTATTGGACAAATCCCCCAGAGGGAAATTTCTTTGGATCCCCACTTTGGAAACTAGAGAGCTAGTTCTCTTGCTGTGTTCAGTACCGCCACCTGGCCTTATGTATGCTCTTTATGCCTCTGCAAAGGCTGCATGTGTAGGTGTGCAGATACTGGGGCCCAGATTCTTGTTTACAGTATTCTGCTAATATCTTGAACAGATGCCGATTGGTTGCAAGGAGGGCTGACATTCCTCTGACACAAGGTATATCTTCAGCACTAGATTATCCATTGTCTCCTTATTACTGACTGTTTCTTTGGGAAATTTAAGGTTACCTCAGTGTGTCCCAAGTATGATTAGTTTTTGTTCTTCTAAGGCCAAATCCTTCTAGAAACTATAACAGTATTTGCTTTAAGTGTGTCTCATAAAATGACTGGAAAATGAGGATCACTTGTGTTCCACTGTCTGGGACAGCCATGCAGTCCACATACTTGATGCTTTGCTGTGACCTCTGTACAAGGATATAGGATCGGGGGATCATAGAGTTAGAATTTGAAAAGACCTTAGAATTCTTTGAATCCAGCCCCTTCATTTAACAAATGAGGAAACTGAGACTCAGAGTTCCATGAGATCAAGTAGAAAAGACCCATTAAGAATTGCTGAGGAATTAGCTAATACGGTGGAAAAGGAAGATGACAAATGTTAGAAGGAAAATTGAGACACTAATGCACTGTTGGTGGAGTTGTAAACTGATCTAATCAATCTGGAGAACAATTTGGAAATAAGCCAAAGGGCTATATAACTACATACCCTTTGATCCAGCAATGATGCCACTACTAGGTGTATATCCCAAAGAGATCATAAAAAATGGAAAAGGACCCACATGTACAAAATATTTATAGCAACTCTTCTTGTTTTAGAATTGGAAATTGAGGGGATGCCCATCAATTGGGAAATGGCTGAACAAGCTGTGGCATTTAATTGTGATTGAATGCTCTTTTGCTATGAGAAATGACAAGCAGGATGTTTTTGGAAAAACATGGAAAAACTTACACAAACTGAGGCAAAGTGGAGTGATCAGAACCAGGAGGACATGATACTCAGTAACAGTAATATATGATAATCACCTGTGAATGATTTAGCATCTCAACAATACAGTGATCTAAAACAATTCCAAAGGATTCATGATGAAAAATGCTATCCACCTCCAGAGTAAGAACTGATGAAGTCTGAGTGCAGATAAAAGCATACTGTTTTTCTCTTTCTTTATTTTTTGTGGTTTTTTTTCCCTTTGGGTATGTGTCTTCTTTCACAGCATAACTAATATGATAATATTTTTTGCATAATCAAACATGTATAACCTATATCAAATTGTTGACCATCTCAGGAAGAGGGGAAGTGAGGAAGAAAATTTGAAGCTCAAAATTTTTTTTAAATTAATGTTAGAAACTGTCTTTACATGTAATTGGGGAAAAATAAAATATATTTTTTAATTCTAAAAAAAAAAAGCAATAGAGACTTTGGGGGTAGGGGGAAGGAGAATTGCTAATGAGTTCATCCCTGACCTCATCTCTGTTTCCTGTTGCTGGTCCTGTAGCCTTCAGGTTCTTCATCATCAGCACTGCATTCTCATAGGTGCATGTGTACTGTATCTTTTCCTCAGTTGTAACAGAAGGTAATTCTATCTGTCTGGTTTTCTCCAGATGGCAGCATTCATATATCATTCTGTCATGGTCTCCATTCCCATGTTCTGGTACCTTTCCAAGGGGAATGGATTTACCCATGGCACTCTCCTTCAGAAGGTTTCTTGTGGGTTTCTGACTTAGGATCTGTATGTCTAGTGTGACTTCTATGCTTTGTTTCTTAAGCTCATATATTGACAGATGTTCCTGAGATATTTGCAAATGGAGTTTCCTCAATGGAATACTTCCTAACATCTTTGAGATTTCTTTACATTCCATGTGTTGACTCCAACAAGTTTTCAAATACTGCTAAGTTCTGTGTAAGGTCTAGATTACCCAATTGTATTCATCTTTTCTCTCTCTCTCTCTCTCTCTCTCTCTCTCTCTCTCTCTCTCTCTCTCCCTTCCCCTCTCTCTCCCCCCTCTCTCTTTGTCTCCCTCTCTCTCTTCCTCTTCTTTCTCCTCCTCCTCCTCTTCCTCTTCTTCTTCCTCCTCTTCCTCCTCCATGAAACCAGGTGGAAAAGACCCATTAGGAATTGCTGATGAATTGGCAAATATGACAGAAAAGGAAGATGATAAATGTTGGAGGAGTTGTGGAAAAATTGGAACACCAGTTGGTGGAGTTATGAACTGGTCCAACCATTCCAGAGAACAATTTGGAACTATAACCAAAGGGCTATAGAACTATGAATTCCTTTTGACCCAGCAATACCACTACTAGTTCTGTATCCCAAAAATATCAAAGAAAATGGGAAAGTACTCATATGTACAAAAAAAGTACAGCTCTTTTTCTGTAGTGACATATATCTTCAGTGGATTTCCTATCCTGTCCCGTTCTTCAAGTCGAGTCAATTCAGCAAGCATTTATAAAATCCCTCCTAAGTGTCCTGCATTATATTAAGCACTGGGGATTCAAAGAAAGGCAGCAAACAAATAAATAAATGTACCTGCTCTTAAAAGACCCTACAGCCCATTGGGGGAGACAACATGCAAACAGCTCTGTCCAAACAAAATGTATGCGAGATAAGTTGGAGATTAGCTCAGACAGAAGGGACTCAGATTATGAAGGACCAAGAAAAACTTTTTGAAGAAGATGGAACTTTAGTTGAGGTTTGAAGGAATACAGGGAAAGTAAGAGGTAGAGATGAAGAAGGGAGAGTGTTCCAGTTATGAGGGACAGTTGGGGACGATGCCTGAAATCAGGAGGAGGGTCTTGTTTGAGGAACAGGAAGCAAGCCCTGAACCAAGGACTACAGTCCTCTAACTCTCATACTCCATCCTTTAAAACTTTGTTAATAGTCATTATAACACTGACCCCTACATATCAGTCATTTCTGATGGATGTTAATGTTCATAAGGTTCATGAGGAGTTCTGTAAGTGCCAGACTCGTATTTTCACAGTATTGATGTATAATGACTATATTTAACCAAATTATCAAAGAAAACTGTACTAATTGATGAATCTTATACTATACAGAATCAAGGAAATGCTCTAAGACAATTGACATGATAAATATAATGAAGCACATATGTAAATTGTAAGCAATAACAATAGACATTTGCATTCCAACAGGCAATTACTAAAAAATGTTCACTTGGACACTATCACATAAAAGCCATTCATCATGCAGATGCAATAGAGAGGTACAGCTTTAGCAAGCAGAGTGAAGGCCATTACATAGAAAAGGAAACGAAACAAAACGATTTCTAAATAGATGAAAAACAAAAATAGAAATAGTGTTCAAAACAAACAAGCAAACAATTCAACTGATAATTTCAACGAAAGAGAAGAAAGTAGAATAATAAAACAGGAAATACAAATATATATCAAAAGGGAACAAAATTATGGAAGAAAAATGCAATAAGTAGCAAATTTAAAATTAGAAAAAAATTTAATAATCTGCAGTTTTTCCAGAAATGAAAATGTTTAACTATATTTTCAACTTTAAGCACAAGGCTTGTAAAGGGATTAACATAATGAATTAACATAAAAACATAAAAATAAAAATCTGGAAAAAATAAAAATTCCATTTTTAATTGTACAGATTTTACATATTTAAATATATACACACATATATGTCTACACACACATACATACAGCAGTAATACTAAGATTCTACTGTTAAAAAAATAGGAAGAATTAAAATGTTATCTAAATTCCCAAAGAAAAGACAGAACCACAATTTCAAGAGAAAAATTACCAAGGATATGTAACAATAAGAAAACACTGCTAGGCCCAAAAGGCTTTGGTCACCACACCTTCTCCTTCCTGAATGGCCCCAGTGCTCTGGACACATGCTTGCAGTCCAGTTCTGGATCCATTCCTGGGGGAGCCTCTAAGGAAGGAGTGGGGCAGTAGGCTTCCTTTTCTCCCATTCTTTGCCCCTTTAAACCCTGACCATCTCGGTGACCTCGGCTACAGTTATTTAAAGCTTAGGCTTAGCCTTACTTCTAGGTTTTCCCTAAAAGAAATGAAAAAGTACTGTGTACAATATAAATCAATGTAGGCAACAGATAATTTATTCCTGCTAAACATATAAGACTCACAGAATGAATTGACAGAACAAATTAAAACAGGATGAGGAACTTAACTGCTGTTATAAGCAAATGAGAGGTTGATACATCTTATCAGTCGGAGATGGGGATACAAGTATAAAGAAAATGATCCCTGTTCACAAAGAGCTCACATTCTAAAGAGTATAACGCAGTTTGCAGGTCTGCTGATTTGGCATTTCACAGTTAACCTTGGCTCTGTTCCGACTTGATCAAAATTCATGTCTCTTAGTCAGGCCATAGAATTGGTCTCCACTTGTTGTTGGTGGCCATTTTTCCAAAGAAAAAATTACCCTTGTCACCCATCAACTTCATTCAGTGAACATGGACTCTCTCTGCCTCTGGGACACACAAACCTGGACAAACCCGCCTCAAAGTTGCTGCTCGGTCACCTACTCAGGGAGGGATTTGGCCAAGGTTATACAGATTGTAACTAAGATTTGAACTCACATACTTTGACTCCACAGTTAACATTCTGCACTGTGCTCTACTTCTAGCAAGGCAGAGAGCCTTCAGTGTTCTACATTCTCCAACACCAAATATAATAGAGATTGAAACACTTTTCCATCCAAGCTATAGAACATTCATTGATTGATATTGGCAATAATTGATGGTTGATATTGGCAGCTTTTTTTCTTAATGCTTTATTAACTTCTGATTTACATTATCCATTTCAGCCAGATTTTGAGTTACAAACTTTCTCCCCATTTCTCCCCCACCCACTGCCCCAGAATAGCATTCCCACAGGATAGCCCCTCCTCCCATCTGCTCTCTCCCACATTTTCCCCCATACCCCTTCTACTTTTTCAGTGGATCTCTATGCCTCAGTGCCTGCACATCCCATTTCCCAATTACATGTAAGATGGTATTAATAATAGTGTGTGTATATATATATATATACACACACACATATGTATATATACATATACATATTTGAATATTTGATTTCAAAACTTTCAATTCCAGATTCATTCCCTTTCTTCCTTGTCACCCACCCCTACTGGGAAGATACGCAGTTCAGTATGGCTTGTACATGTGTGGCTAATGCAAAACAATAACATAGTAGATATATTGTAAAAGACTGATTACACTTCCCTCCCTCCTATCCCATCTCCCACCTGCTCTACTCTCCACTTTGATCCCATCCCTTTTCAAAAGTGGATGCTTCCAACCTCCCTCCTCCCCAGCCTATCCTCCCTTCCATCATCCCCCCTCTCATTCCCTTCCCCCCCACTCTCCTGGAGGGTGAGATACCCTATTTAGTGTGTATTTCACTCCCCCCTCAAGCCAAATTCAATGGGAATAAGGTTGACCCATTCCCTTTTGCCTTCCTATTCTTCCCCTCCATTGTAACCATTTTCCCTTGCGTCTTCTGTATGAGATAGTTTACCCCAATCTGTCTCTCCCCATCTCCTCTCATTATATTCCTCTCACCTCTTAATTTCACCTTTTAAGTATCATCCCTTCCTGTTAAATTGGTCCTGTGCCCTCTATCTATGTATACTTCTATCTATGTATATATATATGTAAACATATATATACACACACTCACATATGTTTTCATATGCCCATATACCCTCATATGTAGACAAATATATATTTCTAATCCCTTCAACTACTGAGAAAAGTTTCAACAGTTACAATTATTGTTTTTCCATGTAGGAATGTTAATAGTTCAACTTTGATAAGTTCCTTATGATTCCTTTTCCCTGTTTACCTTCTCATGCTTCTCTTGCTTCTTATATCTGAATGTCAGATTTTCTATTCAACTCTGGAATATCATATTCCAAGTCCTTCGATCCCTCAGTGTAGAAGCTGCCAGATACTGGGTTATCCTGATTGTGTTTCCACAATATTGAAATTGTTTCTTCCTGGCTGCTCGTAATATTCTCTCTTTAATCTGGGAATTCTGGAACCTGGCTATAATATTCCTAGGAGTTTTCTTTTTGGGATCTTTTTCAGGAGGTGATCGGTGGATTCTTTCAACCTCTGTTTTGCCCTCTGGTACTAAAACGTCAGGGCAGTTTTCTTTGAGAACTTCCTGGAGGATGATTTCCAGGTTCTTACTTTGGTCATGGCTTTCAGGCAGTCCAATAATTTTTAAATGATCTCTCCTGGATCTATTTTCCAGGTCAGTGGTTTTTCCCATGACATATTTCACATTGCCTTCTATTCTTTCATCTGTTTGTATCTGTTTAACAGCATCTTAATTTCTCATAAAGTCATTAGCTTCCATTTGCTCCAATCTAATTCTGAAGCAATGATTCTCCTCATTGAGTTTTTGAGATTCTTTTTTCCATCAAGCAAATTCGGCTTTTTAAGGCATTCTTCTCCTCACTGCCTTTTTGGGCCTCCTTTGCCATTTGAGTCAGTCTGTTTTTTAAGGTATTATTTTCCTCAGTCAGGCTGTTGACTCTCATTTCATAATTTTCTTGCATTGTTCTCATTTCTCTTCCCAATTTTTCCTTCACTTCTCTTATTTGGTTTTCAAAATCTTTCTTAAGGTCCTCTATGGCCTGTAACCAGCTTGTATTTTCCTTTGAGGCTTTTGGTGCAGGAGTTCTGACTTCACTGTTTTCCTCCTGTTCCATGCTTTGCTCCTTTTTGTCCCCAAAATAGGAGTGTAATGTTGGAATCTTCTGTCTGCTTTGCTTCCTTTGCCTGCTTATTTTGCCACTCAATTACTTGACTTATGGGCTTTTTGCCACAGTAGGACTCTGCCACCAGACAGGGGAGCTTTCATCCCAAACGCTGGGGTTTTCTCAGCTGCCAGAGTTATTAGATGGGTGCCGTCTCTGAGGTCTCCACACTCTCTGGCAAGCTGGACATACACCCCAGAACTTCCACCCTAGACTGCAATCCAGATCCAAGCAGGTTAAAGCAAGAGCGATTACCCCTCAGACTGGTGCTTGGTCCCCCTGCACTCTGCAGGCCAAGAGCTGAAGCCACCAGGCAGCACTGGCTGGCTCTGCCGGAGTCTCAGTGGCTTTTTGCCCTGGGGGTAAAAGCCACGCACTCCCACTTACTGGTCCCAAAGTCCAGACTGTACTGACCTCTCACTTTGTCCTTTGTGTCTATGTGTTGATAAATCTGGAAATGGCCACAGCTGCTGCTGACCTGGAGTCCCTCTGGCTGGAGGCTAGTCAGGCCTGCCCTGGGGCTAAAGACTTGGCGTGGGGCTGGGCTCAGCTCCCAGAGCGCTGTGCTGGATTCCTGCTGGCCTGCTAGGCTGTCCTCAGCGGGAGGTTAGCTTCTCTGTGTCATTTTGTGGGTTCTGCAGCTCCAAAGTTTGTTTAGAGTCCCCCTTTTACATGGATTGGGGAGGGTGGAAGCTGGAGCTGCGGGAAGGTCATGCTTCTACTCTGCCATCTTGGCTCCACCCCCCTTTTGGCAGCTTTTTGATTTATGTTTTGTAGATCTTCTAAAAGATGGAAGTGGTTTAAGGACAGTTGGTTGTTCAAAGAATCTGGAGAAAGCAGTTATCATGACCCTGATCTCTCATAACAGACTAAAACAATGCAATAATTTCATCTGAAAGAACATTTCACATCCATAGTATGCCTCATCCTATTAAAAATGAACAGAAATCTATTTTCTCTCCTACCCCTAATCCATTGAAGAAAAAGGGAAAAGAAATTCCTTATAACAAATAAGCTTTGTTAAGCAAAACAAGTTCTTTCATTAACTGTATACAAAAATATTTGTTTCATTCTGAACCCTAATTCTGTCAGGAGGTGGATCATATGGATTGTCATGGGTCCTTTAGCATCATGTGTAGAGAGCATATTGATCATAGGTCTTTCAGTTTTCAAAGATGCTTGTCTTTATAGTGTTGATGTGTAGCTATGTGATGCTGGGCAAGTCACTTAATCTCTTTCTGCCTCTGTTTCCTCATCTTTAAAATGGGGAAGATAGGAATAGCATCTCCCTCTCAGGGTTGTTGTGAAGATCAAATGAGATAAAATTTGTAAAGTTTATATAAATTATTCTTCTGGTTCTGCTCATTTAATTTTTAATCAGCTTATAAATTGTTCGTTTTCATAATATTGATATTAGACTATAAATTTTTTGTCTTGTTTTGCTGTCTTCATTCTGCATCAGTATATATGTCTTTCTATATCTCTTTGAAATCATCTTCTTCCTCATTTCTCTCCACACAATAGTATTCCATCACAATGACTTACCACAACTTATTCAACCATTCCTCAGTTGATGAGCATCTCATTAGTTTCTAGTTTTTTTTTTTATCACAAGAAGAACTGCTGTAAATATTTTTGTACATAGAGAATTTTTTCCTATTTCTTTGATCTCTTTTAAATACAGGTTTTGTAGTGGTAAAGCTGGGCCAGAGGGAATACACAATTTAGTAATTTTTTGTGTATAATTTAAAATTGCTTTCCAGAATGGTTGTATCCATTCACAAATCCATCAACAATATGTCAGTGTTCCTGTTTTCCCAGAGCAGTCATTTTTGTTGATCTTACAAATATAGGGTAGAATCTCATAATTGCTTTAATTTGCATTTCTCTAACTAGTAGTGATTTGGAACATTTTTTCATATGACTATGGAAAGCCTGGGTTTCTTACTTTGAGAACTGCCTGAACATATATTCTTAGACAATTTATCAATTGGAGAATGACTCTCAACTCTTTTAAATTGGAATCAGTTCCTTATATATCTTGCAAATGAAATCTTTATCAGAGAAACTTGTTGCAAAGATTTTTCCCCTTTTAACTTTAATTTTCCTAGCTTTTTGAATTTGTGTAAAAACTTTTTCAATTTTACGTAATTAAATTCCACATTTTATCTCCCATGATTCTCTTGGTCTCTTGTTTGGTCATGAACTTTTTTGCCATCCATACATAAATAATTTTCCCCACGTTTCTCTAATTTGTTTATGATATTGCCTTTATATGATCAAATATCTGTTTGGAGTTTATCTTGGTATGAGGTATGAGTACTATACTGGTATACAATTTTCCCAACCATTTTGGTCAAATGATGAGCCCTTAGGCTAGTAACTGGGGTCTTTGTGTTTATTGAATACATTAGCTCTGTAGTTTGTGTAGCTAATCTTTTTTTTGACCAGTACCATCTTTTTTTTTTTGAGAATTAATGCTGTATGATATAATGTGAGATCTGGCAGTGCTAGACCCACTTTGTTCCCACTTTTCATTATTTCCCTTAAGATTCTTGTCCTTTTTTTGCCTCTGTATGAATTTAATTATTATTTTTTCTAGTTCTATAAAATGATCCTTTGGTAGTTTGATTTGAGTAAGTAAATTAATTCAGGTACTGTTTTCATTTTTATCACATTGACTTGCCCTAGCCATGGACAACTGATATTTTTTTTCCCAATTATTTAGTTCTATCTTTATTTCTCTAAGCAGTGATTTGTGGTTTCATTTATGTAGTTTTTTTTTGTGTCTATCTTGGTAGGTAGACTTCTGACATTCTACACATTCTGTAGTTATTTTAAATGAAATTTCTTTTTCTATAAACCCTGCTGGGTTTTATTGGCATTATGTAGAAATTCTAATGATTTGTGTCAATTTATTTTATATGCTGAAAATTTGCTGAAGTTATTGTTTTAGTTAATTTTTAAGTTGTCTCTTTAGGGTTTTTTAAGTACACCATCATATTATCTGGAAAAAGTGATAATTTTTTCCCCTTTACCTGTGTTTATTCTCTCAGTTTCATTTTCTTATCTTATTGTTCTAGATGGCATTTCTAGTACTAAGTTAAATAGAAGTGATAACAATAGATAGCCTGTTTTACCCCTGATTTCAAAGGGAGAGATTCTGTTTGGTAGCTCTTGGTTTTAGATATATACTATTTATCATTTTAAGGAAAGGTCCATTGATTCTTCTGTTTTCTTATGTTTTTAACAGAAATGAGTGTTGCAATTTGTTAAAAGTGTTTTTCAGCTTCTAGTCATATAATTGATTTTGTTAATATGGTTAATTAAATTGATAGTTTTTCTAATATTAAATCAGCTCTGTATTTTTGGTATAAATCTAGCCTGGACATAGTATATGATCTTTGTGGTGTGTTGTTTGAACCTCTTTGCTAATATTTTATTTAATAATTTTGCCTTTATGCTTATTAGAGTGGTCTATAGTTTTGTTTTTAGGTATTGGCTCTCCCTGGTTTATGTATCAATTCCATATTTGTGTCATAGAAGAATTTGGTAGGACTCCTAATTTTGCTATTTTTTCAAACAGCTTATATAACATTGGAATTAATTATTATTTGAAAGTTTGATAGAATTCATC
This sequence comes from Petaurus breviceps papuanus, assembly GCF_028583685.1. Classification (NCBI taxonomy): domain Eukaryota; kingdom Metazoa; phylum Chordata; class Mammalia; order Diprotodontia; family Petauridae; genus Petaurus; species Petaurus breviceps. Next base: position 1,280,502 of record NW_027185809.1, read on the forward strand.
TTTGAATCCATGTAGTTCTGGAGTTTTTTTCTTTGGAAGTCTGTTTATGGCTTGTTCGATTTCTTCTGTTAATTTGAATACTTTGCATTTTTGTAAATATTCATTTATTTTATTTAAGTTATCGGTTTTATTGGCCTTTGGTTGGGGAAAAATAGTTTCTAATAATATCTTTTATTTCTTCTTTGTTTATTGTGTATTCATTTTCATTTTTGATGCTGGTGATTTGATCTTTCCCTTTATTTTTAATCAAATTAGCTTGTGGTTTATTTATTTTTATTATTTCCCCTCAATAAAACTTGTTCCTAGTTTTATTAATTAATTCATGATTTTTTTTTATTTCAACTTTGTTAACTACTTTTTTGATTTTCAGGATTTTTATTTTGGTATTGGGTTGTTTTTTTTTAATTTGTTGGCTTTCTGGTATTTTTAATTTCGTGTCCAGCTCATTGATCTGTTCTTTCTCTTTTGTATTCATCCTCCATTACTTAATCCTGCTTCAATCTTCTGTATATGGTTTTGGATCCTTTCTACTTAGCCTTTCTCTGAAGCCTTTAAATGTGCATACATACAAGCCAATATATAAGTATCATGTACAGTATGGATGATAAATTGTATAACACTAGGCTATAAAGCTTCTTGAGGTGAGAAACTTTCTTACTCATTTTTTGTATTCCCCAAAGTGCTTATCCCAGAGCCTTTCATTGTACAACAAGTTTCTTCTGAATGAGTGGATGGATGGATAGATGAATCCAGAAGAGGGAGAAATAATTTCACATGGGGATGATGAGGGGACACTTAAAGAATGAATAATTGCTAGTGTATTGTACTGCCCAAGACTGACCATTAGCTTTACCTTTTCCTTGCCATAAGTTTTTGAGTCAGTCTATCAGGGAACTTCTTTTCACATAGGAATATACACACAAAATTTTATATCAGAAATCTGTGAAAAAATAGATTGCACTTTATAATCATTTTTGTTGGAATTCCTCTTCTGAGATCCTAGGAATATCATATTCGCACTTTTTTTTTTCAAAGTCTGTGCCTTGATTTCTTAATTCTATCAGCTGGAGATAATGATACTTTCCTGGAAGACATGTGATAAGGTTAAATCTCTTGAAAGTACTTAAGGATCACTGAAATAGAATCACTACACACATTCACAATATCGTGATTTAGTCTCCTTTTAATTATTTAAGCAGCTGTTGATGATCCAGGCCTCTGGCAGCTGTGGTATTCCCACATAGAATGAGGAAAGTCTTAGAGCCTTTGCAGAAGCTGTGCTTTTAATATTCCAGTACATATTAACATTTGCCAAATCAGTCTGTTTGATTTATACCTGGCTGCTTTTTTGAACTCCCTCTGAATTTTCGTCTACTTTGTGTCCTAAAACATGCTTAAAGGATGAACCAACTTCACACACATCTATCTGCCTTATTTAGGTCCTCCTCACCTAAACTCATATGGCCTCTAGTGCCACAAACCAAATATTCCAGAAAGGTCCTGTTATTTCCATTTGCATAATTAATCATGACCTTCTCCATAACTGAAATTTAATGGAACTTGGCTTTCAAACAGTACAAGGACTATGCACGTAAAATATATCTTCAATCGTTGTTTTAAAACCATAATATTGGCCCCCAAATTGTTAGCTGATTTTTTTCTTTTTTAAAAAAGGTTAATTTCAAAGTAATGCTTTCTTTTACTCAATACAGTGAGTAATACATGTATTTGTCATGCTAAAACAATTTTGAAGTTTTTCAAACTGATTATAAAAGCCTCATTTCACAATGAAATTCTTTTATCTCTGGGGTAGGACAGAACAGTCATTACCAGGTTATAGAAGATTTGAACTTAGTGATAGCCACAGCAACAAATAATAAATGAGAGACAGTTTCTTTCTTTCTCTTATATGTGAAGAACCTCAATATTCAAGAATTCCTTGAAGAGAAAAATGACTTTGAGACATTTGATGGCCAGAAAATTATCTAGATATAAAATGGTTTCATTTCTGCATCTGTGACAATACTTGTCACTCCCACATTCCTAATATTTTGTGCCAGGATTCTGGAAATGTGCTAAATTTACCTCATTACTTTATGCCTTAGCCACGGGTGTTCCAAAGAATTCTCTCCTTTTTGTGTACAAGACAGTTATAGCTCCTGGAAGTTGGGCTGATTACCAAAGGTATTATGAATCTCTCTCTTTGAACTTAAAACAGCCGGTATAAGCCTTTTCACATGAAAACGTTCTTTCCTTTAGTTACCTGGACAACATACAGTGATTGTCTAGGTCAGATTTGTGTTAACATTAAAGCTTATCTAAAGACTAAGATTCAAGAAACCTGGATTCCAGCCCATCTCTGCCACTACCTGGCTGTGTAACCTTTAACAAATAATTTAACCTTTGTGACTTTTGGATCCCTCATATATAAAATGAGAGGGTTAGATTACTACTAGATGGTCTCTAAGGCCCTTCTAGCACTAAATCCTATGATCTTTAAACTCCTTTCCACCTCTAATGACCTGTGACCCATCAGGAAAGTTTTCTGTGACTCTAGAGAGATAATACTATTTACTGACTGCTTCCCCAACAAGTTTCTCACCCTTGAATCTCATCTCTTTTTTCTCTCTCCTCCATAAGTCCTGCTGAAGAGGTAAGAAGGATGTAATGGACAACTGAGAAAGCAAGACAGTGAAATCAATTATAATTTGGTAGGAGTGTTTATTAACTGGCCGGTGATTGCTTCTCAGAGGGAAAGACCGCAGCCAGCTTTCTGTTAGACATAATTTTATAGAAAATGTGGTTGCTAGCAACAGAGTATGTTTCTAAGGAGGTGCAGTGCCATTAGTATTGTTGCTACTGAAGTGAAGCGAAGCCATGATCCCTTAGAATCCGTGGGAATCTGTGGCATGTTTCTAGCAACACAGGTGAAACATTTCTTTACTATTGGGGCCTATTAGGTGGTTTCCAAGGAACCTAGTAGGGGTCCCCTTCTAGCAGGTTGCAACTGGGAGGGGGCTTTGGTGTATAATTTCTGGTGGGCACTTCAAAGGAAAGGAAAAAAATATAAATGAGAAATGCTAGAATGAAATAGAAAAGGGAAGTACTCCCTTTGAGGTGGGGAGAAGGTTAATACTCCCTTTTTTCGGCAGCAACAGATCTCATTAGTCCAATCTGTATTTTGTTACTCTGTAGTAATGCTTTCCCTGAAGGTGGCAGCATTAACCTAGACAGTAGTCCAAGGTGTCTGATGGTTGTGAGGCAAGATATCTTCATTAAGCAGAACTTTATGGGTGCAGTTTACTGGATAAAGAAAGGAAGAGCAAAATGTCTAATGTTACCCTGTAAGTTTCCTTTGTAAGTGATGAAAAATTTTCATCAGTCTTCACATGTCATATGCTTGACATTCTGCCAAGATAGCTGGTGAAACTTCAAGTCACAAATGGGTCAGCCACTTCACATTATAGGATTACCTGTCCAAAAAAAGGGGAGGGGAGACTGAAGCTTACAATTGCCTCTTTTGTCTATTCTTTTTTTTTTTTAAAGCAATTGGGGTTAAGTAACTTGCTCAAGGTTACACGGCCAGGTGTTTCTGGGTACTAAGTGTCTGAGCCCGGATTCGATCCCAGGTCTTCCCAACTCTGGGGCCAGTGCTCTTACTCGCTGTGCTACCTGGCTGCCCCTCCTTTCTTCTATTCTATGTCTTTTTCTCATGATTGCCATCTGAAAAGCATCCTCCTAAGAGAAATTGTCAGAAGTGCACAATCTTTTTGTTTTGGTTAGTAGAGGTAGATTCTTTCTCAGATAGGGTTAATAACAACCAAGAAAGATGGAAACCATGCTGAAGAATTTTTTTTTAATTATACTTTTGTATCATGTTTGAATTCACAAGATTTTAATTTCCATATGAATTAAATATCCCTAAGGGTTTAATATCCTGACATGATTAAACTGAGATTTAAAACATGGCACATTTGGCTGAAAGCAGAGCACTTTAAATATTTTAAAGTTTTACCTGCCTGCAAACTTATTCAAAAAATACATTCAAAGAAGAGAAGTTCAAAGATTTAAATCTTGGCTCAAAATGACTGATGGCTGTTGCCATAGAAGAGTTAGTAGACTGTTCTATAAGAGGGTCAAGGGCAAGTGAATTGGTGAAAATAGAGAGATGACCATCTCCAAAAATTGTAATCACAGTTTGACCCACTTGTTACTAATTTTGTCAGAGGCCTTAGCAGCGAGGCTTAAACACCTCATTCAAGTCAGGGTTGGAATTGAAGTATAATTCTACAAAGGAGTATTGAAACATTCAGTCACCAAATCCTTTTTATTCTTCATTTTTAATATCTGGCCCATCTTTTCCATCCTCATTGCCACCATCTTAATTCAAGCCTAAATCACTTAATACCTGGATTATTGTAGCTCCAGCCCCTTCCCTCTCTTCACTCACCAGGCCCTCTCCTTTTATACTAGAGTCAAGCAAAACATCACTTTTGTTATCTTCCTAGTCAGAAACCTTCAATGGCTCCCCTTTGCCCATGGAATAAAGTTCAAACTACTAGTAATGGACCATTTAAGGATCTTGCCCCAACCTGCCTTTTCAACTTTATCTCATTCCTAATTCCACTTACTGTACCCTGCATATGACTTCCCATTCCAGCCCTATATTTTTGCCCCTGTGGGTATCCCTACCTGAAATACTGTTTTGTTCTCTCTTCTCCACCTGTCCACAACCTTCCTTCACAGCTTAGTTAGATCAAACCCAACTCCTGAATGAAGTCTTTGCTAATTCCTGATCACATTTACCTGTCCTTTTAAAAATTCTTCTTGTATGTCTTATCAAATATATTAACAAACTCTTTCTCTGATTATCCCGTTTTATTCAATATCACATGATGTAGCACACTAATATATATATTGTCTTGTTCTTGAATTATTTCAGACATTTGCCTTATCTCTCTAATTAGATATTATAAGGTTCTCGTATGCTAAGGGTGTATCTCATACTAATTTGTCATCTTGCACAGTGCTGGGCACATAGCTGGCATTTAATAAATGATTGATTGAGGGAAGATTTGGAGTCAGAGGACTTGGGTTCTAATCCTACTTCTCTTGTTTGCTGGCCATGTAACCACTGATAAACTACTTAGCTTTTCTGGGTTTCAGTTTGCTTACAAACTGAATTCTAAGATCTTTCTTCTACACGCAGTCCTTTGAGTAATAGAGATCTAAAAATTCAGTTTAACAAACACATTAAAACTTTGAAATTATATTCAGCTCTCACTCTCTAGCTGTGTCTTTTTATTTTTATTTTTTTCTCTTTCTTCCTTGTCTGTCTTATTTGGTAGATTTGGTGACCACAGGTACAAAGAAATTCTCATAGATGATCTCCCTGTCTCCTGAAAGGAAGCCTGCCTAATATTTCTTTATATTCTATCTCTTAAAAAAGATATTAAATCAAGTATAATCAAGTACTAAGCTTTGGCCATCCAAAATTCTTCTCCAGTCTTTAATACTATTTAAAAGAAGTAAGAATTAGGCCATTTTATAGATCACTTGGAGTTGTGGTTAGAACACTGGAGGCAGGAGTTAAGGACTTGATGGTTAATTCTTTCTCCAATTCTGAGACCTTCAGCAGCTTATTTCACTTCTCTATGGCTCAGTTTTTTTCCTCTGTAAATGAGAGTGGGGTGAAAGGGATTTCTAGGCTCTTTTAAAAATTCTTATAGAACATACAAGGGTTCTTAACCTGGGATCCATGAACTGGCTTTTTGTTTTGTTATTTTGATTGTTATATATCAGCATAATTAGTTTCTTTTATATTCTGGTATATTTTATTTTATGCATTTAAAAACATTTTTATGAAATGTGGTCCATAGTTTTCATCAGACTGCCAGAGGAGCCTATGACATGAAGAGTTAAGAATCTCTGTTCTATACTCTATCTTAATCCTAATTTCATCAGAGGATAATCAGACCAAATTATATTTAGCATCTAGAAGAAAAGAAAATGACCTGGTTGTTAAAAACACAATAAGTAACCTTCAGGTTTCTTAATAGAATCTTCTCTTACTTGGTATTTTTCTCTATTATTTGATTTATGGCCCCATACTTTCCCTCCCATAAGTACATGAAAAAAGAGATCCTCACAGGATGTTAAGCATTGGAAAGTTCTTTAGAGGGCGTCTAGTCCAGAGGTGTCAAACATACTTCACAGTGTGGCCTGAACCAGACGAAAATGTAATTGAGAAATATTTAACAAAACAAATAAAAATACAATATAGCATAGGTGATGTTAATATGTGGTTTTCTAAACCAATCTGTGGCCCACAGGCATCCTTCTGTAGGGTTTAATGTCCTCTTCTCCTTTTGAGTTTGATACTGACGATCTAGTCCAATTCCCTCATTCTTCAGATGAGAAAACTAGACCTGTGGAGGTGAAATGACCAAGGCCATACAATTAATCAGTGGCAGAACTAGAACTAGAACCTAGGCCTAACTCCCAGGCAGCTGCTTTTTCTACTACACCATGCTTTGTTTTTTTCTTACTCTTCTTTCTAGTGTCATGTTAACTGACGTCCTCCCGGACTGATCATTTTGCTTTCCACTTCTTCAGTTTTATTCCACCCATCTCATGTTTTCCTCTCCTCTGAAGTCGTAAAAGTAAGACAAGGTGTCAGCTTGTCAGTATCTCTCTCAAAAGTAAAAAAAAAGTGAAGTGCCTATTCCCACCACTGCTGTCAAGCTGCAAAAGGGTGAGGGGTGGAGGTGGTGTGGGAGGTGAGCCAGGGTGGGGAGGACAGATATCCTCAGGTGTTTGTCTTGGAAAACTAATCAGGACAAAACCTCTTGGGGATTTTAGACAACTTGAACTCCTGCCATTAACAAGATTATAGTTGCTGCTATTGATCTAGAGCTCTCAAAACAATAACTGTAACTCAGTACTAAAATGCTAGTGGGCTGTGTTTTGCCTTTTATCTGTTGGCTGAAGGATTAACTGTTAATGGAAACAAACACATTCCTTCTTTAGCTTTATCACTCCAGGATGTCTCGGCAATACTGTGTTCTTCATGCATCAGGATTTGGACCTGGGCATTATCGTTTGCAGGATTTTATAGTAGAGAGAATGCTAAATTTGGAACCAGGATCCTCTTAGTTACAGTTCCTACTCCTGGACTTTCTAGCCATGTGGCTCTCTGACCCTTGATTTCTTCATATAATAGCACCTAGTCCTTGGAGTTGTTATAAGGATTAAATGAGATTATGTATGTTAAACAATTTGTAAACCTTAAAGCGTTATATATAAATGTCAGCCAGGAATGCTACTAGTAATATTTGTATAAATCTGTATAGTGTTTCACATTTTTAAAAGCCACATATCTCATCCTGCGAGGAAGAAATCTCATCCTAGCATAACTACCCTGTGAGGTAGATATAGCTCTCAGATTCCTTACCACACTAAGATTCTGTGGTTCTTTGATTTGCTTTTAGTCCTAAATGAATCACAGTGGTTTAGCACATTACAGATAGCCAAAGATATTTTCATGTTTAGCCAAAGGCCTATCCAAGTTTTCTGGCAAGCATCTTTCTCACTGCAGATGGGTTAACTTATAAGCATATACCAGCCTTACTTTCTGAGCACCAGGCAGAATTAAAGGTTAAGTAAAGAAGAGAACCCAGTTTCTTGGCTTAGAACCAAGTGTTCCTAGTTCTTGGTGCTTAGAAGAATCCCATTTGTTGGTAAAGGTAACAATAATAGCAACAGAACATTGCTTCTAGGTGCTTTCCTCCTGTCTCAGTACAATGGGTTTTACCAGCAACCCAACATGGAGTGAGAAAGGTGACATTCTGTCATAAAGATGCAGCATGCTGTATTATACTTTGCTCTAAGTTTTCTCCAGAGCACAGGCTAATAGATGGAAATTTATTTAGTTCATGAAACATTTCATTGCTGAAAGAATTGAAGTCACTGTGCAGTTGAGCACTGCCAAGCTCAGTTACTATGATGGACAAAAATTGTATGGTTTGGACTTAAAATTGGGCTGTATGTCCAGCTGGATGCATAGAAATACTTTATGAAAGCAAGGATAAGGGAAGCTGCGAGGAAGAAAGCTATCACCAAGGACCAAGTTATATCACTTTAAATAAACTAATATTGGGCCCTCAAGTATGCCATCAAGAGTGAATTAAAGCAGCGAGGTTCTTTTTTGTTTTCTAGATGCTTTAGACATCACTGATTGATTAACATCCTTAATATAGGACAGTTCTGGGTGATAAGAGACCAGTCATAGATCTTATTTTCACTTGACAAACTGAAGAACCGAAGTACAGAGGAATAAAGGAAAATACCCAAGGTATATACTAAGAAAGGCATCTGGTTTTAGCTGCAAAAGGACTGACCTTATGGCTACTGGGAGGCACTTTGGTCTTATTTCTCCCCTTATTTTGTCAAGCTAGAGTCTAAGAATGAGCTAGAACCTTTCATAGCCTAAAGACCCCAAAAGGGCTAAATTCCCTTTTTTTGGGAGGGGTGTACATGCATTACTATACTGTACCCAATAAAAAGCAGTGTGAATGAATGCCGTCTCCTGAGCAGACTCAGAAGGTATACACATAAACAGAAGCTATATATCCAGAGACACAGTGGTGCTAGAGGTAAAATGAAAGATTTGTCTTTGGTGGGCTGGTTAATTATGATATCTCTTTCAAGCCAAGATTATTTGGGGTTTATAGTGTTGATGATACTTTAGAGAGTGGAAAACTTGGGCCTAAGTTCTGTAAATATTTTCCTAGAAATAAGACACCTTATTTTTGGACTCTATGGAGAAGGCAAGGAAGCTTCATTGTTGGAAGCCTTTGAATCAAAAACATAGAGAAAATGAAAAGTAAACTTGGAGGATAAACTGGAAAGTCTAAATACTGAGATTTTTATCAATCCACAAAACACTTCTTCCAGTTTTATATTGACATTGGCTTCAAAGAAATTATTTTTGCATATACATTAATCATTAATTCATTGTGGAAATATTTGAATATTTACTATGTGCAAGGACATATAAAAACTTGACTCAAATCAAGTCTTTCTTCCCCTTTTCTCCTCTTGGCTTCCAGTGTTTTTTTTTTTCAGTTTTATTTTTCTTTGGTCTTTTCCAGACCAGTTCTTCCACACTGTTGGCAGCTAGTTTTATGGATATAGAAATCAGGATGAATGGGTAAAGTGTTTGATTAAAATTTCATAACGCTGATGGTGGTTTAATATAAAAGACATAAAGTAGATCCTTCACGAGAGGCAACATGATGTGATAGATAGAGAACTGGCCCAAGAGGCAGAAAGACCTGGATTCAAGTCCTGCCTTTTGGTATATCCTGACTTTGTGACCTTAACTTCTTTTTTTTTTTTTAACTTTTAGGAGGGCAACTGAGGTTAAGTGAGTTGCCCAAGGTCACACAGCTAGTTTTTGTGTTAAGTGTCTGAGGCCAGATTTGTCAGTGCTCTATTCACTGTACCATTTAACTGCCCCCACCCTTAACTTCTTATCACCCAAGGTAGCCACCTAAGACTATGTATCTCAGAGAAGGTGCCAGTCTGCATTGGTAGAGGGAATTCCTCCCTTAGGAGCACCCTACACCAAATAAAGCCCAGTTCTAATGGCGAAAAATGATATTTCATATTAAAAAACTAGAACACCATGACCTTAAAGTCTCTTCATCTCTCTGGGCTTAACTTTCCTTATCTTTAAAATTATGAATTATTGAACTGGATCATAATAAGATCACAGCTTTACCCCTAAAGGAATCTTTAAGGCTAATGAATCCAGCCTCCTCATTTTATAGATGAGATAACTGAGGTACAGAAAAGAGAGGGAACTTGCTTGCCCTGGGTCACACACATTAATTGTGGAGTGAGATTTGAACCCAGGTCCCACTCTGCTATGCTGCATTTCCACTGCTCACTCCGAGATACTCCCTACATCCCCTTCTAGCACTGAAGTCCTATGCTTTTGAAAAGTCTTTGCAAAAATTATAATAGCAAAACTCATGTAGTGGGAAAAAAGAAGTAAAGCGTTTTAACTTTAAACTCAGGGAGCTGATTCAGGTAGGATATGAGATTCAGGTTCTGTTCTGGTTCCAAGCCTAGGCTCTTCCATGTTACTTACAAGTACAATTTGTTCCAGTTCTTTCTTAGTTTAAATCTAGAATTTTCAGTCATGATGAAATCAGTATTTAAACCTAGAGATCATCATTTTTCTTATTCATAATATATGAAATAAGGAGTTGGTGTTACATATGTTTTAGACATAATATCAATTCTGAGTTGCATATGATATAGAAAATTGGGGAAGGGGGAGAATAGTGGGAATAAATAAAATGCCCTGCAACCTCATTTTAGTTGTTACTTTCAGCCATACCCTCCCCTTTTCCTTTTTCTCCCACCTTTTGCCTTCTGTACAAACAGATGCTGCTGGTGGTTGTAGCAGATTGGACCTGTTTTTCTTGCTTTGAGTTTTACCTCTCTTTCTTGACCCTGCTCCTTCTCTAGTGAAGAGTCTCAGAGAAATCGAATGGTTCCTGTGTGGACTACAGAAGTGGGATGATGGGAGAAATCATTTTAATGGGAGAAAAGAATCTTGGAGCTCATCTCAGCCAACCCCCTTACATTAAAGATATAGAAGCCAAGACTTCAAGGAATTAAATCATTTTCCAAAAATCTTACAACAAGGCAGGGTAGGGACTAGGATACTGGACTCCTGTCACCTTCCTACTCAGTAGATTCTAGTAGCTTCTTGTCCCCTCCAGAATCAAATATAAAATCCTCTTTGGTGTTCAAAGCTCTTCATAACCTAGTGTGGTATTTTAAAAGTTCAAGAAACATAGTTGCTGGGTAATTTAATCATTTCATTAATAAGGCTAACATGTTTATTAATAAACAGAGGTCACTGACTCTCTTCAATGTCAAAGAACCCTCATGATGGTTGGCTCACAGTTTCTATGTTCTTTGAAGAGTAGGAGTTCCCAAGAGTGGCAATCAACTCTGATTGCTTAACAGTTAATAAGAAAATTAATATTATAATGAGAAACTGGGCTGTATTACAATGAGGGTCTTTAGTTAGGTGACTTGAATCATGCAAGTCTTGGTCACTTTGCCTGGGTAAATCTTTTTCAAAAGATTTCCCACGCTGGTTGATTTCTTTTTTTTTTTTCCAAATGCTTTATTAACTTATGATTTACATCATTCATTTCTGCCAGATTTTGAGTTACAAATTTTCTCCCCATTTTTCCCCTACCCACCACCCCAAAATAGCAGTCCCACAGGATATCCCTTCCTCCAATCTGCTCTCTCCCATATTTTCTCCCATACCCCTTTGGACTTTTCCAGTGGATCTCTTATGCTCCAGTGCCTATATATCTTATTTCCCAATTACATGTAAAATGATATTAATAATAGTATATATATATATATATTTGAATATTTGATTTTAAAACTTTGAATTTCAGATTCATTCCCTTCCTCCCTTGTCACCCACGCTTACTGGGAAGATAAGCAGTTCAGTATAGGTTGTACCTGTGTGGCTAATGCAAAACAATAACATAGTAGATATATTGTAAAAGACTGACTATATTTCCCTCCCTCCTATCCCACCTCCCACTTGTTCTATTCTCTACTTTGATCCCATCCCTTTTCAAAAGTGGGTGCTTCCAACTTCCCACCCCCCCTAGCCTGCCCTCCCTTCCATTATCCCCCCTCTCACTCCTTCTCTCCCCCTATTCTGCTGGAGGGTGAGATACCCTATTTAGTGTGTATTTCATTCCCTCATCAAGCCAAATTCAATGAGAGTAAGGTTGACCCATTCCCTTTTGCCTTCCTATTCTTCCCCTCCATTGTAACCATTTTCCCTTGCCTCTTCTATATGAGATAGTTTACCTCATTCTGTCTCTCTCCATCACCTTTCATTATATTCCTCTCTCACCTCTTACTTTCACCTTTTAAGTATCATCCCTTCCTGTTAAATTGGTCCTGTGCCCTCTATCTATGTTTACCTGTAAACATATATACACACATTCACATATGTATTCATATGCCCATATACCCTCATATATAGACATATATATACATATATATGTGTATGTATATATATATATATATATATTTCTATTCCCTTCAACTACTGAGAAAAGTTTCATAAGTTACAATTATTATTTTTCCATGTGGGAATGTTAATAGTTCAACTTTGATAAGTTCCTTAAGATTTCTTTTCCCTGTTTACCTTCTCATGCTTCTCTTGCTTCTTGTATCTGAATGTCAGATTTTCTATTCAACTCTGGTTTTTTCAGCAAGAGTGCTTGAAAGTCCTCTATTCCACTGAATGACAACTCTATTCCCCTGAAACATGATACTCAATTTTGCTGGGTAGGTGATTCTTGGTTTTAATCCCAGCTCCTTTGACCTCCAGAATATCATATTCCAAGCCCTTTGATCCCTCAGTGTAGAAGCTGCCAGATCCTGGGTTATCCTGATTGTGTTTCCACAATATTAAAATTGTTTCTTCCTGGCTGCTTGTAATATTCTCTCCTTGATCTGGGAATTCTGGAACCTGGCTATAATATTCCTAGGAGTTTTCTTTTTGGGATCTTTTTCAGGAGGTGATCAGTGGATTTTTTCAACCTCTATTTTGCCCTCTGGTTCTAAAACATCCGGGCAGTTTTCTTTGAGAACTTCCTGGAGGATGATTTCTAGGTTCTTTGATCATGGCTTTCAGGTAGTCCAATAATTTTTAAATTATCTCTCCTGGATCTATTTTCCAGGTCAGTGATTTTTCCCATAAGGTATTTCACATTGCCTTCTATTCTTTCATTTGTTTGGATCTGTTTAACAGCATCTTGATTTCTCATAAAGTCATTAGCTTCCATTTGCTCCAATCTAATTCTGAAGCAATGATTCTCCTCATTGAGCTTTTGAGATTCTTTTTCTATCTGGCAAATTTGGCTTTTTAAGGCATTCTTGTCCTCATTGCCTTTTTGAGCCTCTTTTGCCATTTGAATTAGTCTATTTTTTAAGGTGTGATTTTCCTCAGTCAGGCTGTTGACTCTCATTTTGTAATTTTCCTGCACTGTTCTCATTTTTCTTCCCAATTTTTCCTCCACTTCTCTTATCTGCTTCTTAAGGTCCTCTATGGCCTGTAGAAGCTTTTGGTGCAGGAGTTCTGACTTCACTGTCTTCCTCCTGTTCCATGCTTTGCTCCTTTTTGTCCTGAAAATAGGAGTCTAATGTTGGAATCCTCTGTCTGCTTTGTTTCCTTTGCCTGGTCATGTTGCCCCTCAGTCACTTGACCCCTGGGCTTTTTGCCACAGTAGGACTCTGCCACCAGACAGGGGAGCTTTCGTCCCAAACGCTGAGGTTTTCTCAGCTGCTGGAGGTATTAGATGGGTGCCCTCTCTGAGGTCTCCACACACTCTGGCAAGCTGAACACACACCCCAGGATCTCCACCCTAGACTGCAATCCATATCCAAAAAGGTTAAAGCAAGAGCAATCACCCCTAAGACTGGTGCTTGGTCTCCCTATACTCTGCAGGCCAAGAGCTGAAGCTGCCCCATGACATGCCTTCTCGTGGGGCAAAAGCCACTCACTCCAACTTACTGGGTCCCAAAGTCCAGACTGCACTGACCTCTCACTTTGTCCTTCACATCTATGTGTTGATAAATCTGGAAATGGCCACAGCTGCTGCTGATCTGGAGTCTCTCCAGCCTGCCACTGGTCAGGCCTGCCCACCCTGGGGCTAAAGCCCCGGCGTGGGGCTGGGCTCAGCTTCCAGAGCAGTGCGCTGGCCAATTCCTGCTGGCCTGCTGGGCTGTCCGGGCTGTCCTCAGCGGGAGGTTCGCTTCTCTTTGTCATTTTGTGGGTTCTGCAGCTACAAAGTTTGTTTAGAGTCTCCATTTACATGGATTGAGGAAGGTGGAACACTGGTTGATTTCTGAATGAGAGGAAAACCATGGTCCTAGAACAATAATTCGTTGTTAAATACAAGAGAGAAATAATCATTTTTCTCACTAGTTCCTTCTATCTTCCTAAGTTTTTTTCCCACCTAACTCCACCTCTCCACCCACATACTCTTTGATCCAGTGACGCTGCCATCCTTTTTCTTCCCAGAACAAAACACGCCATCTCTCAGCCCTAGGCATTTTCCTTGACTGCCCCTCCTACCTGGAGTGCTCTCCCTCCTCACCTCTGCCTCCTAGCTTCTCTGCCTTCCTTCCGGGTCCAACTAAAACCCCGCCTGTACAGGAAGCCTTTCCCTAACCCTCATAATTGCTGTGCCTCCCCTTCGTCGATTATTTCTCATTTATCCTGCACATATGTTGTCTGCAGGTTATCTTTCCGTGAGAGCAGGACTTCTCTTGCCTTTCTTCACATTCCCAGCACTTGACACAGTGCTTACTACATAGTAGGTGATCAATAAATGCTCAGTGATTGATTCTGTGTCCAGTGCTTTTTTCCACTACACTGAGAAGTACAAATTTTACACAGTCCTCCAGTTGCTGACTCATTTAGACTACAAAATACATTGTATGCATCCCTAGTGCCTTTTCTTGTGGGACTAAAAATGATGACCAGATAAGCCTTGAGGAAGAAACTGAGGCACACAAAACTGTATCTTTCTAACCCAAAACCAAATCTGAAATGAAAGCAGAGAGGCCATTCTAGACTATGTTCCCTTGCATTGATTCCTATAATGTTGCTCCACTTCTTTATTTAAGTAATTACCATGTTTCTAGACATAGATACAAAATAGACTTTGCATTCCTAACCCCTGGGAGTCTTAATTTTTGGCTCTATCTACCATATTATTTTTAGTATATAGACCTTGTGGTATATTATTCCCCATTAATTCATTTATTCCACAAGAATTTAAGTGCATATCAATTATGCCTGTTGTGGGCAAAAGATGAAATGACGTTTATTAAGTAGGGCATGCCAGTTGCTCAACAAAGAAGAACCAGACCTCTTCAACTTTGGCATTGGACCTAAAATACAGGTGAAAACAAATTTTCATTTATTAAAATCAATTCATCACATAAGACCTATTAATAAGAGAAAACAATTAGGATACAAAATTAGGTAATCTGATTTCTAATTGGAGGAAAGATTAGGAACTTTCCAAGTTGGAAGGGGGAAAGCAAACAGGCACAGTTTCCTGAAATCAGAAAAAGAGGTGTCCCACTCCCCGCAAGTGTCTGTAAACAGAGGAACATGGAAACAATAACTGATTTATCAGTACGGGACCTGTTTTTGGATAAGACATATGGGTTGATTGAGATGTATAATTGTGAAAAACAACAAAAACAAAAAACAACTCCTTACATCAGTCTTTGTGTCTGACTGGGTTTCTGGTCAGCATAACCTAGGTCCTTAGTTCAGGGTCTCTAAACAGCAGGTGGAGGTGGTTCATCTTCCAGTTGTGCAGGGCTAGGTTCAAACAATGCAGTAAGGTTTTCTCCTAATTCCCATAGTTGAATAAAATTTTCTCACAAGTCAGAATTTGGACTAGACCCATAACTGAATAGAAGGGGAACTGAGCTAGCTCCAGAATTGAGTCACAAGATGGAGTCAGTGTGGTTTGCCCAATTCCCACAATTAACCGCTTGTTCTAATGCCCTCAAGGCTATGTAGATTTTAGTGTTCCTAGACCTCCTCTTTATGCCAACTAGCAAAAGTGCTTTGGGCAGGGAAGATCAGGGCATCTTTTGAACTCCACACATAGTAGCTACTTCATAAATATTTGTTGAATGAATGAATGATATGCTTTAAAAGTTACTCCCGTAAATTGAGCTCCAGAACAGAGAAAGCCCCTCTTCAGTCTGGCCCTGCAAAGTCGTGTGAAGCATATTCCCTCTGACAGAACATTTCCAGACATGTGCTCCTATCTTGAAATGAAAATCTTCTGTCCTATACTTTGAATTTTCCTTCCCATCAATATTTCAAGTCCTTGTCAACTCACATATGCAAGAAGAACATGAAAGGGCAAAAAAGAGATGCCTTTGGTAGGAAAAACACTTGCTTCATTATCCCCTTTGCCGCTCTGGCCATTCTTGGGCTTGTGTGTTTAGAACTGGAAAGTCATCTAAGAGTCAAACCCTCTCATTTTACGGTGGAGGGAGCAGTTTCCACAGAGAACTTACCCATCATGCCAGAGGCCTTCTTCTAGGGCTTTTTATATAATACGTAAAGCATACTAATTACTCATCTTTTATCTCTTCATCTGACCACTTGAGTTGCCCTTTTCTTTTCTGATCATACATTTACTTAATAACATTCCTTATTCATTTCTTGCATTGGAGATATGTTGCATTCCTATTTGTGCCCACCAAACTGTCTCCGTTTTTCCTTTAGGTTGCCACCTACAACTTTGATTCTTCATAGATTGATGCATTCTAAGATTTACAACAATACAGCATCACTAGAATACTACTGGTATCAGAATGGGATGACTTAATTGTCATGGATTTAGAAATGTAAACCCCTGTTGGAGAATAGGATTGTTTCATCCTTAGGATTTATATTCCTTAACAGCTAGCATGGTACCTTAATGAATGCTTGTTGATTAATTCAAGAGCTGTTCTGGCCAAAAATGCATCAGCCTAAAGCCAGTCTGATGATGAGCCTTCCATGATTAGCTTGGCTGGCCCATGAACTAACTGATATACAATTAGTCATCAGACCTATAGTGAAAGCCCTCCAAGCTTGCTAGAGCCTGTTTAGGCAGGCACTCCACTGGCATAGCCTTCAGGGACCCAAGTTCATCTCCATGCCATAATGAGACCTTGGAGTGAGACTTTAATGGAGGTACTCTAGATAAAACTAATTAAATAGAATGAATTGTGCTTAATATTAAACTAATTTTGTGGTAGTCAGATTATGACAATTTGTAGACAAAAGCGGAATGAGGATTCTTCCCTAGTAGCAAAGGGGTGGTGAGGGCCTCAGGTTTCATCTGGTTACTTCTATTTCTCTCATCTCCCAACTTCTTTCCTGTGTACTTACCCATTCCTGTCATTTTCTCTGTTCCCTGGGTACTGTCAATAGCATCTCTTGATTCTTTTTGTCAGTAAGTTGTAAGAAAGAAGAGTCTTTTGAAATAACCTTAAGGAAGGAGTTCTTAATCTTTGGTTGTCATATAACCCTTTGGTAACAGTGTGGTGAAGCCCAGGGATTCCTTTTCAAAATAATGCTTTTAAATGCATAACATGTTTTTAAAAATAGGACTATAAAAGAAAACAATTTACAATACAGTTATCAAAATACTTTTTAAAACAAGTTCATGGATCCCGGATTAAGAACCCTCCTTTAAGACAACAGCAGTTGGCACTCTTCTTTCCTAGGTCTGCCCATCAGTAATGGTGCTTGAGCAGGAATAAAGCAGAAAGCACATTAGCAGCCTGTGGTTATCCTTATTCTAGCTGGTCATCTGTATTTGCTTTCAGAAAAGATTCCAACCAAGAACTGTTCAGCATTAACCTAACTTATTTAGCTGAGAGAAAGGGCAGGAAAATGGATACAATATTTGCACTGTCCATTTGCTTGTATGAGTTGTAAGGGAGTTTTTCATTTCTTGGGGTATTTTGGGATATGATTCTAAGCATCCCAACAGAAACGTGACATTTGTACGGTTCTTTCCTTGCTGATATCAGCCTGGAATTACTCTTCCATGCCTGTTTGACTAGAGCCTATTATGGACTCCATCCTTTTTTTTTTTTTTCTTCCTCCAATGTGGGAGAAAAACACGTTGAAAAAGTATGAGGAAATGCAAATAACTCAAATGGTCAGTGATGGTCCTCTGTTTAAGTAAAAGTTTCTCAGGTGTATCTTTTATACTTTATAGTCCTTTAAATATCAAGAATACAGTAATCTTTGTCATTCTTTCTTTATTATTTTTACATAATAAGGGAAGAATTTTTACATTATTGTGTCTTGTCACAGCATCATTTGAGTGACTACTACATGCAAGCATTTTTCTAGTTTCTGTAGAGGGGGGGAAAGAAATCACAGACAACACACACACACATTCTTAAAGTGACATATTTTAACCTTGATTACTCTGCTTTGAAAGCATTTTTTAGGATTGCTAGTGATTTCTATGGCCAACAACTATGAAGAGATGCTTCTCTCTCTTCTTTAAGGATAGAGAGGATCAAAAAATGCAGACGCACATGCATGTGTTTGCTGGTGATAGGTTGTAAGGGCAATGGGAATCTGAAGATCTTCCCTGCCCCTTTGGCCCCTCGAGAGCCTTAAGTGAATCTGAGAACCTTCCCTAATTTGAAAATATACTCTTCCCCCTAATAGGCTGAATGTCACATCATATGGAGCCTGTGGCAGGAGGCTTGTTTTTCAGGACCGCCCACACCTAGTTACTTTGTGATTGGGCAGTGGGTCAAGAGGGTTGTGACATTCTCTGATCCAGCAAAAGGCTATATATACCCTGATGTGAGGTTTTGCTTTGGTGCTCACTTTGGGAAGAGTTGTATGATTTGGCCAGATGAGATTGGGCAGCAGTTGAGCCCCCTGGCTTTGAAAACCCAGATATTGGTCTTTCCCTCCCTGGTCACTGACTAGGTATGGAGGTAATGGTCAGACAGCCGGAAGCCCTCTCTGCCTAATTGTGTTATTTTCTGTTGTAACTTCTTTTTGTATTCGCTGAAGTTCAGGGTGCTGACTTTTTCCCCTGAACTAGGTAAATGATAATATGTTTGATTGATTAAAGTAAGATGGTTAACCCATTTTGAGTTGCTTTCCTTTTGAAAAGCATATCTAAGAACCTGTGCTAGCAGCCATCCTGGGTATGCTAAGGTGCTTTCTGCTACACAGGTCTAATGGTTTCATTCTGTAAAACACTGAGCTTTTTTCACGCCTCCTATTTTGTCTCCCATTTTGAGTCAGGTGTGTCTTTCTGGCCCTGGCTGTTGATGGTGACTAAACTTACTTTGTTATTTTCCTTTTCTTATCATTTCATATACCTTCTGGTGGAAAGGAAAGTTCATCAATGAGAATCACGGAATCAGAGAATTTGGGAAGTGAGAGGGATCTCAGCAGCCATTTAAGCTAGCTCATACACAAAGGGATGCCTACCAGAACGTAACTGCTAAAGTGATTGTCCACGCTCTACTTAAAGACCTTCAAAGAGGAGAAATCCACCATCTTTCAAGACAAGAGATTCCACTTTTGGACAGATCTGATTGTGAGAAAGTTTTTGCTGACATCAAACCTGAATTAGTCATTTTGTTACTTCTACTCCTTGCTCCTGGTTCTTGACAAACAGAACAAGCGTAATCTTTCCTCCAGATGACATCCCTTAAAATCATTGAATGCAGCTGTCATGTCCCCTCAGAGTGTTCTTGTCTCCAAGTTAAAGATGTCCAGTTCTTTTAACCAATCCTCATACTCCATGAACTTAAAACTATTTACCATTCTGGTTGCCAGTTTATCAATGTCCTTCTTAACGGTGGTGCCCAGAACTGAACATAGTATTCTTATGAGGTCTGACAAAGGCCGAGTACAATGGGATTATCACCTCCTTATTAGAAGCTTCTTCCTTCCTAATGCAGCCCAGAATTGCATTAGCTTTTTTTTTTTCTGACTGTCACATTACATTGCTGATTTGTACTGGGCCTACAATCCACTAAAACCTCTGGGTCCTTTTCAAAATAACTGCTAGCTATCCATCCCTCCACCATTCTATGTTTTTGGAGGTTAGTTGTTTTTTTTTGTAACCAAGTGTAAGAATTTAATCTTATTAGATTCAGATCGGTGCTCTAAGAACATGTGAGGATCTTTTGGGTCGTTACTATCTTCCATTGTGTTAGCTGTCTCTCCCAGCTATGCTTTCATACAATTCATTGATAAAAATGTTAGCATGGGGCCAAGTACAGCTACTTGGGGTATTGTGGTGGAGACCCTGTGCCACACTGGTGGTAAAGTGGCATAAATAATTATTCTTTAAGTCTAGCCATCCAGCCAGTTCTGAATCCATCTGATTGTATTATCATCTAATCCATATTTCTCCATTATGTTCTTCAAATTGTCAAAGATGGCAATAGTATTAGAGGGGTTCTAGAAAGACTGATGCATTGTGGGTGGAGCTATGAATTGATCTGACCAGCCTGGAAAGCAATTTGGAATTATGTGAAGAAAAGACTCAGAGATTCCACTGCTAAGGAGACAGCTTGAGGATAGAATACAAAGTCCTCTGGCATTTAATATTCTTCACAACCCCAAGGAAATCATTGGCAAAAAGAAAGTTCCCATATGTACTAAAGTAATCTGGCAACTTTTCTTGTGGTAGCAAGTACTAGAAACTAAGTACTTGCCCATCAGCTAGGGAATGAATAATAAATAAGTCGTGGTACATGAATGTAAGCATATTATGTTGCTCTAAGAAATTGTGAATATGATGAATACTGAGAGACATGAAAAGATTTCTATGAACTGATGGGAAGTGTAGTAAGCAGAACCAGGAAAATAATGTATACAATGACCTCAACAATGCAAATGGAAAGAACAGCAAAGCAGTTGAAAATGAGTGCAACAAATGATGACCAAGCTTGTCCCCGAAGAAGAGACAGAAGAAAAAGATACTTCTTCCTTCTTTGTGAAGGTGTGGAATGCAGACTCTAATGTCAGACTTTCTGGATATTCTGATGTGTGCTGCTGAAGTTTCTGCCCTTTATTACAAGGAATGGCTCTTTGGGAAGGAGTGGAAGGAAGGTTTCAGTAGGAAATCTAAGTGAGATTGAAAACAGAAGATCAATAAAAAATCATTTTAAAAAGAATTATGAGTAATCATATCAGTGTTTTCCAGGTATGCAAATGGTATGGAAGCTTTACATATTACTAATTACCAGCAACCGTCCTTTGCTAAATGACAACTGCACAAATATGAGATAATTCACCAGGTTTGATGGTTTATTTCTCAGGGATTCTTAAAATACTTCCACTCTGTTTTAAAAATGTTGAAGACAGGAATGATTAACATTTCAACCCTTTTGTTCAGAACTTAAGGGATCATAGCATTTGGAATCATCATTTTGAAAGGGGCCTTAGAGCTTTTCTAGTCCAAACTCCTTGCTTTTACACCTGAGGAAACCAAAGCCCAAAGAAGTTGTGCCCAAGGCATTAAGTTAATTAATAGTAGGGCCTCATGCTTTAATGCTGTGCTTTTCTCTCCATGCCTCCTAGGGTAGCCAGATATACTTAGCTCCTAGAGGCCAATTTTATTGATGATGTCAGGAAGTCTCAGAAAGTCAGCAGAACAATTCAGAGCTTTTGCTATTGTCTTTTGCATTTGTCGCATATCTGATACATCTGAGGGAGTTATGTTGAAAATGAGATACATACATGTAGTTCTCTTTAGTGGAAGTAAGGATTTAAACTCTTCTACTAGTGACAGCTTGGTACAAGCACATATGTCAGAGAAGGTCATATTTGGGGGAAAGGTCTTATTTATACAACTTATCTGGATACTAATCCATCCTCTTTGTACAATTAAATACCCTACTAAAAATAAATAAATATTTTTTCTGGCTTTTTATTTACAATGTTCTATGGTAATTATATTGTTATATAGCAGTTACCATTGGGTAGAACTGAAGCAATAAATCATAGTTAACTGTAGACAGTACTCATAGTTATTTACTCAGGGGTTGTTATTGTTTTGTCTGGGTTTTTTTTTTTTTTTTGAGGCAGGGAGCCCTTACTGAGCTTCTTCTCTCATTCTTATAGTTGATCTCTTCAAAGAATCATGGCAGTTCCTATTTCCTCAGATCACCAGGCAGCCATCTTCTCTTGTGCCTCTGTGATATAAGAACATGAAATTCCTCTCTATGTAGGGATTCAATAACTGTGAATGAAATCATTTCCCCTTGAACTGTCAGAGTGAATCAGTGGCATTGTAGTTGTCCACTGTGTGTAACAACAGATCCAGTTCCCAGTCAGGCGAAGACAAAACAGTGATGGAATTATTATCATTAGTAAAATAACGCTTCATGGCTTTCTCTTTGCACACCTTGTCGCATTTGGTCTTCGTGGTGATCCTGCACAATCTGTGTCGTCCTGGAGAACGGTGATACTTGCTGTTTCATCATCTTCTGGATCTTCATGCCTATGGGCAACTACAGCACTAGTTCTAGGGCAACCGTCTGACAAGTAATCGAGCCCTGACTGGAGAAAGAACCAGTAGGATCTTCAGCCTGGGAAGGGCCTGAGGAAGTATTTGTCCATCATTTATTACAAAGGATTGCTGCTTTTTGGGTAGGGAAGAGGAGGAAGGATGTATTTGGATATGAAAGTGACATAAAAAATGAGGCCAACCCCAAGCCTGGTGGGGAAACTGAAACCCAAAGAGGGTAAGAGAGATGTTGGAAGAACTGTTTTATAATTGTTATAGTTTATAACATGACAGGAGCCTTAGTAGTCCATGCTCCCATTCCATGGAGTTCTTGAACTAATATGCATATTCTCATTTTTGTTTTCCTTCAGAAAATAAAAGATTCTGCCTTTGATGACTGGAAAAACATCCGAGGACCTCGACCATGGGAAGATCCTGACCTTCTCCAAGGACGAGACCCACAAACTCTTAAGTCCAGGAAAGCCTGATTGTGCAGGCTCAGATTGCTCTTTTTAAATCAAAATGACATTACCTGGCTATCCCTGTTTGCTCCTATGTCTAAGGAGGAGAATATTACATGCCAGGATAAACCACATACATGAGTAATTTAATGGCAAACATGTCTAAAAATAAAATCAAATAGCAGAGCTCTTTGTACTTTCCATCTGGCCCATTGGCAAATGGAAGTAATTGCACTGAAAGGGTACTTTTCAATAAAAACGAGTCTACTTCATTGAGAAGGATGTGGACTTCTTGGCTCTCTCCATTTTTCCCCTCATGAGTTGCTGGGACAATATTTTGATACTTCATACTTCTTCATAATGAGAATATTCTGGGTACTGACAGCAACTACAGAAACCAGGAAGATACAAGTCTTCCTGTTCTGTGAAGTACCACTGAACCCTTTTTTTTTTTTTTAGTTTTTGCTTTATTTTTAGAACTCGGCTTATTTATCAGTTGCAGCTATGTCAGTGATTGTTTAATGGCAATCATTTAAATGCCATCAGTCTCTGTGAGTACTTGATCTATGGACTATTTTCAGGCTTTACATTTCTCTATAGAGCTTCTTAGTTTAATATTTAGAACTAAGAAATCACTTTGGAAAAGCTTTAAATTCATTAGCAAATCTCTCTAAGCTTTTTGCTAATTGGGATGAAATGAGCATCCACAGAAATTTAAATATGGGTATTTGATATTAAGGTGCAGTGGCTCTCTATTGCTTCTAGAATCAAATATAAAGTCCTCTTTTTGGCATTCAGTGTCAAGTCAACAAGGGTTTATTAAGTGCCTACTGTGTGCCAGGCTCTGTACTAAGCATGTTAATACAAAGAAAGGCCAAAAAAAACCAGTCTCTGCTTCACAGTCTAACAGAGAAGACAACATAACATGCTAAAAGGCATATACAAGCAAGATATATGTGAGATAAATTGGTCATAATCTCAGAGGGAAGACTGGGAAAGGCTTCTTGTTAGAAGATAAGACTTTAGCTGACACTTGAAGGACAGCAGAAGGTGGCGATGTGGAAGGAGAGAGTTCTAGGCATGGGGAACAGTTAAAGAACATGCCACAAGTTATCTTGTGTGAGGAACAGCAAAGAGGCTGGTATCACTGGATCATAGGGTTCATGGATGGGAGTCAGGTATAAGAAGGCTGGAAAGGCAGAAAGGAGCCAGGTTATGAAGGTTTTTGTATTTTTTAAAAACACACAGAGGTAATAGGGAACCATAGGAATTTACTGGGTGACACAAGGTGGTTAGACTTGGGCTTTGGGAAGATCAGTTTGACAGCTGAGCAGAAGACTGACTGGAGTGGGAAGAGATTTGATGCAGGGAGACCAACCAGCCAGCTATTGCAATAGTCTGGGCATAAGGTGATTATTACCTGCACCTGGGTGGTGGCAATGTCAGAGGAGAGAAGGGGGTATATGCAAGACCTGGCAAATGAGTTGCTACTAATGTGAAGAGTGAGAAAGGTTTATATCCTGTGTGACTATGAGGATTGTTAGTGTCCTTAACAGTCATGAGGAAGTTTGGAAGGGGGAGGTTTTTTTGGGAAAGATAATTAGTCCAATTTTGGACATGTTGAGTTTAAGATGTCTACATTATATCCGGTTCAAGATGTTTATTAGGCAGTTGGATATAAGAGAACGAAGGTCAGGATAGAGATTAGACAAATGGAGACTGAGACAGAAGGAGCTGAGAATTATCTGCATAGAGATAATGAGAAATAGTATATAGAGAGAAGAAAACCTCAACAGAGCCTTGGGAGACACTCACAGGTGTTTTTTGTTTTGCTTTGTTTTTGAGTACTTTCTTTTAATAGGGTGGGAGAGGGACTTTTCAGAGCTAATTGCTTAGAACTGGAGACTGCAGAGTTCAGGGCTTCCCAGATACAGGAGAACAGTTAATAGGCATGACTCAGATAAAGAACCAGAAAAAGAAATGAGGATTGCTCTCTGGTCCATTCACTACCAGAATGAAGACCATTCTAAGCAAGCAGACCGTCGACATCCCAGAAAATGTTGACGTCTCTCTTAAGGGTCGGACAGTTATTGTGAAAGGGCCCAGAGGAATCCTCCGCAGGGATTTCAACCATAGCAATGTTGAGCTCAGTCTCCTTGGAAAGAAGAAAAAAAGGCTTCGGGTAGACAAGTGGTGGGGAAATCGAAAAGAACTGCAACTGTGCGCACCATCTGTAGTCATGTACAAAGCATGATCAAAGGCGTTACCCGGGGTTTTCATTACAAGGTGAGGTCTGTGTATGCTCACTTCCCCATCAATATTGTTATTCGAGAGAATGGCTCACTCGTTGACATCAGAAATTTCTTGGGTGAAAAATAGATCCGAAGGGTGTGCATGGGACCAGGTGTGGCTTGTGCTGTTTCTCAAGCCCCCCAAAATGAGTTAATTCTTGAAGGAAATGATATCGAACTGGTTTCAAACTCAGCTGCCCTGATCCAACAGGCCACCACGGTCAAAAACAAGATCAGAAAAGTTTGGGGTGGCAAAGGCACAGTGCAACAAGCTGATGAATAAGTTGGAAAGGATGCCAAAGGCCGTGTCCTGAGGAGTCAATGCTTACTCAGTTTCAAATAATTCAGAGATGAAATAAAAATACTTTTTGTCAAAAAAAAAAAAAAAGAAATGAGGATTGGTCAGACAGGTAGAAGGATAGCAGAGAGAGACGGAAGGACAGAGAGAGACAGAGACAGAGTACAGCCTAGAGAGAAGAGAATATCAAGGAGAAGAGGTTGATCAACATTGTCAAAGCTACAAGAAGTTGAGAAGGATGAAGATGAAGAAAAATTATGAGATTAGAATCCGGACTACAAAGAATTAAGGAGAGAATGGCAGGAAGGCAAGTAGGGGCACTGACGTTAGTTGCTTTCTTAAAGGTGTTTAGTCATAAAAGGGGGGAGAGATGTGGGCAATAGTTAGCAGGGGTGGATGGAACAAATGAGTTTTGGGTTTTTTGTTTTTGTTTTTGAAGATGAGGGCAACATGGGCATTTTTTGTAGGTAGCAGGAAAGTAGCCAGGAGACTGGGAGAGACTGAAGGTAAGAGAGAGGGGCTTTACAGCCTGGCTCCTGCTTTATTACACATTACTCCCTTCTAGTGTGGTTCTCCTCTCTTCTTCACAAGATTCCATCTCCTGCCTTGATTATATTGAACATAAAGTTCAACAAACATTAAACCTGTTTGTTCTAAGCACTGTGGTTAAACCCTAGATTTAGGATATTAAAGTCTTTTACACTTCTGTGTGAATTGCAAATGGGCTATACCTTCTTCAGGACTTTTTACATTTTTAAAAAGCTCTTGCCTATACAAAAGCATCTCTTTAATTGTTGCAGAGGGTGGACGTTATTTTCATAATTAAAAGGATTAGAAAACTGTCACTGTATTCCTTTGTTTTTGCAGAGGGGAAGGTAGGGTAATTGGGGTTAAGTGACTTGCCCAAGGTCACATGGCCAGTTTTGTGTTAAGTGTCTGAGGCTGGATTTGAACTCAGGTCCTCCTGACTCCAGGTCCAGTGCTCTATTTACTATTCCACCTAGCTGCCCCTGTCACTGTATTCCTAATCAATTCCTATTACCCTCTCTGTTCTTCCCAAGAATTGAGATAAATTATAATGAAATTGATTTCTTAAAAGTTTCATATTCTGATATGCTTTGAATTCCTAGTAGTAGTGATCACAGTCCCTGGGAGGAGTTGGGGAGAGTAGGGCCCTCATGGGGCTAGGCAGTCATGGCTAGGACCAATGGTTAATACACATATTGAAAGGCTTATATTAAATTCAACGTATATATGTTAAAGGCATACACATATTAAAGTTCTGTGTGGAAGTCACTGGGCAAGGGACTGGAGATTCAGAGGCAAAAAAGAGAAACGAATTATTACTCTGTAGGAATTTACGTTCTATTTGACTAAAATTGGCATGGCATCTTGTTACCCAAACCAGTCCTCTTTTTTCCTGCTTCAAGCACTGAGATTACATGTGAATATTATTATTACATGAAAATAAATAGACAATACTCTGTCTCTGCATATCATAGCCATAAATCCACATTGTAAGATGCAGCTGCACCCCACTACAGTTTTACCTGTAGCAAACATAACCTCTAAAGTTTAAGGTGATTTCTTTCACTTTACTAGGAACTGGCAAAAAATTTCACTAGATTTCCAGCTTCTTACTAGTTACATAATCAAAGGAGACTCAATTATCTGCTTAGTAATGTTTACCCTCTGATGGTGTGCTTGCAGATAGATTTAACCATTGGATTACTGCTTATGGCCCCAATTATTGTGAATTATTCATAAATCCCTTCCATCTTTCTACTTTGCCAAAAGGTGGCCTCTTCTTTAGATTCCACTCCTCCTGAGGGAGGAGATAGTCTCTGCCTCCAGGCACTGTCTTTTAGAAAGGGAGTTATACTCTGCCCTGGCAACCAAGTTTATACCCCTGGGGTATGCCTACATCTTTGGAGCCTTTTAACTACTAGTTCCAGCTCAGACTGACAAATCCAGGTCTATAAAGTAAAGAAATAGGTTCCTTCCTGGCTTCTAGGCAGCTGGGTGGCTGAGGTTTATTTTAGACAGCTTCTAAGGAAATTTCCTTCGTAGAGCAAACAGTCCCTGTTCCCACTGTCTTCTTTACAGCCTCATTTAGTTCCTTTTCAAAACTAAGAAACGATCGAGCCTTTGACAGTAAAATAATGCAATAAATAATGCTCCCCCCCATTCATATACACTTTATTTTTCTTTTAAATTGTAAGTAGACTTGAATACAGGTAGAGGGACAAGGAATGAAAGGACAATTGAGGATTTAAAGGAGGCATAGATTTAGAACTGGAAAGAACTTTAGAGATAATCTAGGAGTGGTGCAGTAGACAGAGCTCCAAGGTCTAAAGTCAGGAGGACCTGAGTTCAAATGTGACCTCAGACACTTACTAGCTGTGTGACCCCGGGCATTTTACTTCACCCTGTTTGTCTCTGTTTCCTCACCTGTCAAATGAGCTGGAGAAGGAAATGGCAAGTTGCCACAAAAAACCCAAGTTGGACACCACAAAACGACAAAAAGTCCGGCCTCCTCACTTTACAGGAGAAGGATCTGAGTTTTGGGGCCAAATGACTTCAGTCAATCAACACATATGTATTAAGAGCCTCCTGTGTGCACTCTGATAGGTGCTGGGAATACAAATACAAAGAATGAAACAATCCCTTCTCCAAAGGATCTTTTTTTTTTAAGCAATTAAGGTTAAGTAACTTGCTCAAGGTTACATGGCCAGTTATTTCTAGGTGTGGTGCTGAGTGTCTGAGCCCAGGATTCGATCTCCAGGTCATCCTGACACTGGAGCTGGTGCTCTTACTTGCTGTGCTACCTGGCCACCCCTCTCCAAAGGATCTTACATTGAGACAAGTAGATACATAAATATACACAGCATGAATTTAAAATAAATAAATACAAATATATACGTAGTAATTAAATACAAGGCAATTTGGAAGGAAGGACAATTGGACGGTGGGAGGGATTGAGAAAGAACACTAAAAGATGGTACTTGAGTTGCCTCTTAAAGGAAGAGAGGCACTCTCTAAGGAAGAAGGTGAGGAAGGAGTGCATTCCAGGCACACAGAGTCACATCTGTGACTTACCAGTGCAAGGTCACAGAGAAGGAAGATGGGAGAAAGTTTGGCCTCTGTGAAGAACTGAGGGAGACCAGTCTGGCTGGATTGCAAAATACCAGAGGGGGAGTAATGTCCTATGAGGCTAGAAAGATAGGTTGGGGCTAGGCTTTGTAGGACTTTAAAAAATTAGACAGAAGAATTTATATTTTATCACAGGGGCAATGGGAAGCCACTAGAGGTAGTTGAGTAGATGTTACAGGATCAGGTCTAAGCTTAAGAGAAAATTACTTGGTGATTTGATTATAGTTCTCAAAGCAAGAAATAGAAAACTAATGGGGGATGGTGGTATATAGGTGGTAGCAAAGCAGAAAAAGACTAGGGTGAAGAAGTATGGTTGGATGGGTCTGGAATTAGATAAAATCAGCTGTCATCTGTCAAGACAAGAGGGAACAGCAGTAGCAGCAGCAGCAGTGATAGCATTAACAAGGTGGAAAATGGTGATGGTGAAGCATTGTGAGTCTGAGACCAGGCAGGTAATTGCCAGGGTAACACCCACTCCCACCTAGAGCAGATAGGGGAGGGACAGTCTTTTCCCTTTAATTGGTTGCTGAGACATTTCAAAAGAGGGCTTTAAAGGGAACTGAGCCAGAGAGAGATAGGTGGGAGCTCTTGAGTAGTTGATTGGATCTCTCAGAGCACAAGACATTTTTAGGAAACTGGCCTCTTGAAACGGCTGAGAATGGCCTTTGGTGAGATGGTTTTCTCTTGGTTTGAGCTTAGATTTTATCTTGCTCCAAAGTGAAGAGCTAATTTACTCTTGTTTATTTTTTGACATTCTAATCTGTACAATTTCTCCAATTTCTGTTTACTATTTTGCATGAATAAATAAATTTACTCCCTATTCACAAAAGAGAGGCAAAAAAATTATTATTTTGTCAATAGTGTGACGGATGAATTGCAATGGTAAGAGTCTTAAAGACCCATTAGGAAGGAGGCTTTTGGAATAACCTTAGGTGAGAAGTAATGAGGGCCTGAACTTAGGTGGGGGCTTGGCAGAATGGATAATGCAAGAGATTTTATGAAGATAAAAACAGCAAGATTTGGCAACTGATTGAATATGTGGGGTGAGGGAGAGTGAGAAGCCAATAATAATGCCCTAGGTTACAACTTGGAAGGGTGGTTTAATGGACTTTGACAGAAAGAGAAGTTTGGAAGAGGGGAGTGCTTGGGAGGAGAAAATAGGGACATGATGAGTTTGAGATGTCTCTGGGACATCCAATTTGAAATGTCCAAGAAGCAATTGGTGATGGCAGACTAAAGTTCACAGGAGAGATTTGGGCTTGAGACATAGCCAGCTAACTAGTAGATATTATTACATACATAAACACATACATACATATGTGTCATCTGCATAGAAATGGTAGTTAAACCCACGGGAGCTGATGAAGTTAATAAGAAATTGGAGGGTAAAGTGGGTCCTCAAATTGTACTGGTTGCAAGTAGCAGAATGTGTATTTGAGCCCATTTCCTACGACTCCAAGCCTAGTGTTGAATACTGTTTAATCTCTCTTTCTTTCTGTGGTCAGGACCTGTGGGAATGCCTATTATGGAGGCCCATTCCATCAATACAGACCGGCAACTCAGCTGTAGCTTATCATCTTGGATGCTGGGGTTCTTGAAACCTTGGGTCTATGAACTTGTTTTTTTTAATTTGATAACTACAATTATCATTTCAACATAATTGTTTCAATATATACATTTCAATCTAATTGGTTTCTCTTTCCTTTGCAATCCTCTGAATTTTATTTTATGTATTTGAAACATTCTGAGAAGGGATCCATAGATGTCATCACGTGGTCCAATGGGTCCACAACACAGAAAAGGTTAAGAACCTCTGTCTTAGAGAGTTACCTAGTGAGAGACACTCAGAGGTTAAATTGAGAGGTGATGAATGCCTGAACTAGCATGGTGCTTATAAGAATGGAGAGAAATTGGCAGAAGTGAGAAATGTGGAAACAGAAATGACTAGATTTGGCAACAGATTGTCTAATTCAGCTGAATGGGAGCAAGGAGTTGAGAGTGATACCAGCCAGAGTTGCAAACTACCCATTGGGGAATGACTGAGCAAGTTGGTATATGTGAATGTGCCATGATACTTTGCCACAGGAAACCACAAACATGAAGAATTCAAAGAAGCATGGAAAGACATAGGAACTGATATAAATGAAGTAAGCAGATTAAGGAAAACAATGTATACAACTTCAGCAATGTAGAGAACAGAGCAACAAGACTAGTTATTGTAGCCTAAATTGCACACTGGAAAATAACTGACAAAAATGCAGCTTCTCTCCATTCTTTGCCAAGGTGGTGCACTGACTTGTAGGGAATATTATAAATGTTATCAAACACTGTTGATCTATTGGTTGGTTCTGCTGAATTGCCTTTTTTTATCTTTTTTTTTGAACAAAGGATAATACTTCATAGTGGAGGAAAGTGGGATATAGTCAGAAATGAAGTATGTGTAAATTATGTAAAACAAAAGATATCAATAAAAAATAAGATGAAAAAAATCCCTGATAAGAGCACTGATACTGTCACATTACTGTACTTCATGACTGTCAAATTAAGGACTCACTTGTCACCATGCTGTGATAAACTGTGCGAAAAGAGGTGATGACCAGACTATTAGGGAATTGATTTTTTTAACCTGTCTATAAGACTGAGGTATTGTCTACATATGTCATGACTTATAGAAGGGAGCATTGCTCAGAGGATTGACAATTATGGTGACACTAAGCTGCAACCCCAACTCTATTACCAACTTGAAAAGGCATTTAACCTATTTGAGGTGGATGATCAAGTCAAGTAATAATTATTCACATTTATGAAGGCGGTATGGCATGATATAATCAGAAGGTGCATTAGAACCCATATAGTGCTAATATCCCTTCTTTTACAGATGAGGAAACTGAATCCTAGAGAGGTTATATGACTTGCCCAATGTTGCATACTTAGTCATTTAGTCATTCAGAGTTGAAGCCTGGATTTAATGATTCCTGGTTCAAGGCTCTTTCCATTCTACCTTAGTAAAATTCTATACATCCTTCAAGGTTTGGTTAAGTCCTTTTCTTCAACCATTCCAACTCACAATAATCTGACCCTTCTCTACACCTCTCTAACTCTCATAATTCGATCCATACCATATGACACTTGAATGTTTACATTTTGTTCTGTTCTCCAGTTATTTCATCCATTTCTTTATTTTCTTCCCAACTCCAAATACTTTTGTGTCCTCCACCTCCTTCCTTTCTATGCCAGAAAGGCAACATGGTATAACTGGACTAAGGGGGTGGGGAACTTGTGGCTTTGAGGCTACATGTGACCTTCTAGGTCCTTGGGTGTGGCCTTTTGACTGAGTCCAAAATTTACAGAACAAATCCTTTTATTAAGGGGATTTGTTCTGTTAAGTTTGGGTTCAGTTAAAGGGCCTAGAGGGTCACATGTAGCCTCAAGACTGCAGGTTCCCCACCCCTGAGTAGACAGTGGTAGATTTAAAATCAGGGGACTCAGGTTCAAATCCCGATTCAGACTCTAGCATGTTGAATCATTTTAAGTCTCAGACTCTCCGTTTCCTCAACTATAAAATTCAGATGATAATGTTTGCAACACCCATTGTACAGAATTTTTGTGAATAAAGTGATTTGTAAACCTTAAGGTGCTCTCTACCCACCCCAATTTTTTGCCCTTCAGTGTGGAAACTCTCCACCTGATGAAAACCAGAAACTCTTCCATAATTTACAGGATTAGAAAGTTTCCTGAGGCACTGAAAGATTAAGTGATTTGTAGCCTATGTGTATCATTTAAACCCTCCCAGGCTCAGTTTTCTCATCTGTAAAAATTACATTACATCTAATGTAATTCCCACCTCCAGTATGTAGACTAGCAGAAAGGAAGGAGGAATGAATTATGGAGACAACATGAGCAAAGCTATAGAAAAAGGAATGAGCATAAGGGACATATAAGACAGTATGGCCCTTAAATCAAGGCATGTGGGACCTGTGCCCCTAAGCCTTGCCTCAGGGCCCTCTCCTCTTTGGAGGACCCTGCACATCAGAGGCACAACTAAATTATTAAGAGGTAGGGACAACCTGCCCCAGGAACCCTCTGTCAGGAAAAAATTTAGACCCAATGAATTTCCCCTGGGAAGTGGGAGAGGAAGGAAATTAAGTGCTATTATTTATCCCCATTTTACAGTTGAGGGAACTGAGGAGGAAAGAAATTTAGTGATTTGCCAAGGGTCATCCATATAGCCAGTAAGTGGTTGAGTCAAGATTCAAATTTAGATCTTCCAGTGCTCCAAGTCTAGTGATGTCTTCACTGCACTGCCTAGATGAGACATCTCAATCACGATCTTTGAAACCAAGGAAATTTAATTTGGTTTTGGAAACACATTTTTTCATTTTCTTTTGTTTCAGAGAGGGGAAACTAGAAGTAGGGTTGGTTTAGAGCAGGCCAGGCCCTAACATATGCTAATTGTGGACTAGTCACTGTGGACTAGTCACTTATGCCCTAGGACAGATGGCATTCTATTTTGACCAGTAAAAAATTTAGTCTATAAATTATATATGTACATATACTATTCTACTAATTACTATGTTGTATATTAACGTACTTAAAATGCTATATCAATAATTATACTAATATTAATTAGTATAATACTGTTCTTTTAATGTAACATTATGTTACATTATGAAACAAAAAAGTCACTAAAAAGGAGATCGGGGTGAAATAAATTATAATTTTAAAATATTTTCTTTATTAGCAGTAGAAAATCCTTTTTGCTTTCACTAAAATATTAATTTTAAAAAATAAAAAGTATGATTAAATATGCTTTATTATTTTTTAAAAACCAAAACCCTATGTATGTCCTAGCAACCAGGGTAGACTTATACATAATAATTATTCCAGGAATTAATTGTTCAGCTAATTTGATATATGTAGTTAGTTAAGCATGTGAATTTTTTAAGCTTCTTTGTTAAATGATACTCAAGACAAGAATCAATACTAATAAGTCAGTGAACATTTTTATATCAATCACTATTAACTTTGAAGTTAGAGACTGAACCTATGAATTCATTCTCATAGGAAGCTCTAAGGTGAGAAACTTCCCTCTACCAAGACAGGTCTGCATCTTCCCTGCAGTTTATAGACTGCAAGATTTACCAAGAGCACAGGGAAGTTTTGACTCACCCAGGGTCACCTAGCCAGCACGTATGAGAGGGAAGACCTGAAACCCCCATCTTCCTGGCTCTAAGACCTACTCTATTTACAATGCCAAACTGCCTCTTGGGGTTAAGTAACCTGCTCAATGTTACACGGCCAGTTATTTCTGGGTGTGGTGCTAAAGTGTCGGAGCCTGGATTTGATCCCCAGGTCATCCTGACACTGGGGCCGGTGCTCTTACTCGCTGAGCCACCTGGCCGCCCCTTGTAATACATTTAAAAAATCAAATTATTTATAGAGGCAGAGGCTGCACTCACACACACACAAATTTGCCCAGGACTCAACACATCTTAGGGGCAGGCCCCGCATATAGATGTAGGATTTATATTAAGTTGTGCTGAAAGGTATAGGAAGCAAATTCTCTTTCCTGTAAGAAGTGTTTCTGTGGACCAGGATGTATGTCTCAGGGCTACACTTTTACACCTGACAAGGAAAGGAGAACTAATGTAGCTTTTTTGATACCAAGTTAGTAGAAAGGTAGAATAAAGTACGGGATGGGTAACTTATAGGCATCTTAATAGGTAACGGAGGAAGACCTAGGTTCAATTCCTACCTTAGACAATTTCATAGCCATATGTCATTTAACTCCTCTGAGCTTCAGTTTCTTCTTCTGTAAAATGGAAGTAAAAATAGCACCTTCCTCATAAGTGTAATGAGGATCAAATGTGATTATACATGCAGTGGGCCATTTGGAGACCATTTCTGTGCTTACAGTGATCTGTCTTCAGCACTTGTATATTTAAGCCTCTGGAAACATCAGGACTATCATTGTCCAAAGGGGAAAACAATCAAGTCTTTCCTCACCCTGATGGAAGGGATGAGAGAAAACCTTCCAGGAGTAGTAAGAAGGGAGTAAACTTATAGAGGTTTTGATCTGAGGGCGACATGAACCACTCAAGTTTGGGTTTTGCTTTCTATTGGTTTGTACAGCAAATGGGTGAGATGTTCAATGATTTGAGTGACAATGTACAGGAAACAAACCTCAAAGTAGCACTGGGGCTCCAAGATGCCATCTACAGCTATGGTCTGTGATGTTCAAAAAGGTATGAGAGACATAGTTTCTGGGTAATTTAATAATTTTATTAATAATGCCAGCATTTTAATAAAACGATGGTCATTCGACCAGCTCTCTCTTAGACCAAAGACAATCATGGTGGGTAGGCTTACAGTTTATTAGCCCATTGGAAGGGGGGGGGTGTTCCTGAGGGTGGTGATCAACTCTAATTGCTTAACAATTAATGAAAGAATGAATATTACAATGAGGGTCTGGACCTGAAATTTGATTACATTTTTTACTTCTTAAATTACCCCTAGCCTTAGGCAATATATTCAAAGAACTTATTCCCACTCAAACTTGTATAGAGCACAGTGGCTACCCCACCTGGGTGAGGTCTGAACAGGAAAGCTAGTCTAATCTCATTATCATTAATGTCCTTCAAGAGACTAAATCAGGACTTTAGAAAAAGGGGGCAACTCTGGATCTTCTCCAATTGTTAAGCACAACCCCACTTTCCCTTCCCTTAATTGACCTGTAAGCAACAACTCCACCTTCCCTTCCCTTAATTGATCTGTAAGCAGGCATTTTAGCATAACTTTCGCCCCTCCCTTCCCTTCCATTGATCTGTAAGCAGGCATTTTAGCATAACTTTCACCCCTCCCTTCCCTCTCCTAATTGACCCATGAGTCGGGGTTTCAGTCTAGGAAAAAAACTGGGGAAAATTCAAATATACACTGACCAATCACTTATTGCAGTTTCAGCTTATGTAACCTGACTATTGTAATCTTTTTAAAAACCAGCATATTGTTCATGCCAAAATACTGTATGATTTGGGTATGTGACCCTGGCAGTCCCACAGCAATAAAATCCACTTCCAGTTTTAATCTTGGGGATCTTCTATCTCACTCCTTTTATGCACAACATAAATTGGAGGCCCTAGCAAGATCTGCGTTGTTCCATGGCACCTAAAAGATCCCCGAATAAGAAGAACTTTTGGCCTCAGGAGGCAGGCATCTGCTCGCCCGGTCCCTAGTGGGGCTAGCCCCTGATGACATTCCAGGGCCCTAGGTCTCGAGGAGGGAAAGATTGCATCTGCTTCCTGACTCCGACTTGCTCCTCATGCAGTCTTTAGTGGACCTAGGACCTCCAGTTTGGGGGTGAGTAAAAATCTGTTCTGGTTCTGTTCTGGAGGGCAGAGGGCTAGACATAGCCATTTGTGCAGGGGACATCTCCTCCCCAGCGAAGTTTTGGGATGGCAAAGCCTCTCAACCATCAGTATTCTGGTTGTGAATGTTTGTATGTTTTTTGTGTGTCCTGCACTCACTTGAGCTCATTTGCTTCCTGTTCAGTATCTGCAGGAGCAAAGCAAGCAGCTAGGGACTATTGTCTGTCCTCGTGAAGTTTTGTCTTGAGCTCATTCGCTTAAAGCCTCCCCGTTTTTATTCTGCACAGCAGGTAGAGTGGCTATCAGATGAGCACCTCCAAGGGAGCTTTTCTGATTTCCACTGGGAAGACATATTTGTTTATAAGACTAAACTGTTTGATTGTCTTTTCATCCTAGGACGTGGGAGGTTCAGCCACTACATCAAAAACTTCCCTGGGTTGCATACTAAGCCATTTTAGAGTAGCCTATCAGGACGGGGAAGATTATGGGGTCCCCTTGAAGAAGAGAAAACTCATTTCTTATTGTATGAATGGGTGGCCCATGTTTGGGGTGGGCTGGCCCCCTCAGGGAAGTTGCAACAAGCAAATTATCCAATCAGTGTGGCGGGACAATCCAGGACATCGAGATCAGTTCCCTTATATTGATGTCTGGCTAGATCTCCTCACCTATTCCCCTCCCTGGCTTAGGAACTGTTCTTTCCAAAGGGTTATCCGAATCCTTGTGGCCCACCCGCTCTGGGATACTCCTAAGACAAAACCTCCTGAAAAAACCCTACAGGACCATAGCGTATAGAGTATAATTTCCCACCACCTTACAACCCTCCATCCCTCCCTCCACCTCTTCTTCTAACTTCTGGGTACTTCCAACCTCCCCAAGTCCTCTTTCAAACCGCCCCCAGGGCCCCCTACTGGGGCAAACTATCAGCCCCCAGAAGAACCCTCTTCAGCTACAGCCATCCTACCCTTCAGGGAATAAACTCCAGAAACAGGAAGGTTTTGAGGGCATGGTTATATCCCAGCTGGTAGAAATTGCCCAAAAGGTTTATGGACAACAGGGACAGCCCCTCTGATAAAGCAGACAAGGGTCTGTGGTCCTTGTGGCTGCACCTCAGACTCCCAAACGAGGTACCCGATTGGGCTCTATACCTCGTGGTACCCACACCTCTCTTGCAAGGGACCAATGCGCTTACAGTGAAGAGTTAGGCCATTGGAAAAATGAATGCCCCTGGGACAGAGACTCTCCAGAGTCTTCTAAAAGCTCACAGAGGGGGAGGGGCAAAACATTTTACTGTGCTGATCTTTCTCCTCCTCAGGAGCATTGGGAACGTGGGGAGGTGGGCCCCTCTTTGAGAATCCCTCCCCTCCGATCAAAGAAGCAGGCAGGCTAGATCTCCTGCCTGACCAATTAAAGCCAGTTAAGTGTGGAGCTTTGAGAATGGCAGATTCAAAGCTCACTTTCAAAAGGTCCACCAAAATTCTCCCTGTTGTTGCAATAATTTGGAATTTTTAATTTGGGAAATTTACAATTTCTTTACAAAATATCTTTTCAAATTCTGAGAATTAATCATTAAGAAATCAGAAATAGGATATTGGGATTGCTTAAAAAAATAGAAGGTTTTTAGGATATTGGGATTGCTTAAAAGGCAGTTTTTTTGCTATCTCAGCTTGACTTGTTCCTTGAATTTGTAAAAGGAAAAGCAATAGCATTTGTGAAACGCTCATGATCACAATTGTGTAGTGATTGTAAAATACAATGACTGGCATATGTTGGTATCTCTCTAACTTTGAATCCATGCCAGAACTGATAAGGCCAATTATTGTGTTAGTCATCTGATGTTATTTGATATTCATTGTTATTTTGCTGCCATCTTTCTGAGATTGTATTGTGTTTCTAAAAGTCTATTTAGCTAAGTGAACTTAAGAAACATTTTAAAAGTAGTAATAATATTGCAGCTATTTTTAAAAAATCTGAATTTTGTATTGCATGTGTATTGGGTTTTTATGTTATAACATTTGTTAATTTAAACTTATATTTGGGTTACAAACAGGCAATAATAATGTTGATATTTCACTTAAATTTTGGCTAAATGTATGTAATTTGGAAAAATTATGAAGTCTGATGTTAAAAACAATTTTCTTATTACTATTCTGAAGGTGTTGAGTCATCTAAGTATATAGATACATAAGTTAACCAGGATGTATGTGAATATACAATGTCTTGGGAAATTTATATTAGGAGCATTTTAACACCAAATTAGTTTTAGGAAATTCCCATACTTGAAGGGTTATTTTATGATTATTATGTTTGTCAACCTTAAGTGAAACCTTTCTAAGGTGTGAGGTTTGTGTCAATGGCTATGGGATGAGCGATTTTCTGTGCAAAGCAATTTGGAAATTACTAAATTAAGATCACCAGATTGGTAATTACTTGATTTTGGTTTGAAGTTTAAATTTAGGTACATCATAATTGTTTCTGATATTGTTACTGGCAAACATTGGTATTATGAATGTTATAATAGAAGCAGTTTCTCATACTCTAAATGCTGTTAAATTAAGAATTATACTGTCAGAGAAACAAGAAAATGATAGTGTATGAAGTACTCTGACCATGTCAGAGTATCAGTTATGATATTCTGAAATAATTTGTAATTTAAGAAATTGTAATTTAAGATTTAATACAATTTAATAAATTGTAATTTAAGAAATCATACACTTTTAAGTTTTTCTTTTTAAGTTTCAATTCATAAATCAAGTATTTACAATAGCATGCTTGGGAAAAACTACTTATTGGTAATTATGTGAAGAAAAGACCCTGTGAATCCTCTTCTAAGTTTTGTAAAACCTAGAATGTGGAAATGAAGGCTTAGGTGTCCCAGAAAACAATTTGTGGGCAGGACCTGGCTTCAGCCATGTTTTAACGTCTGGCTATAGAGCTAGCCCCATATGAAAAAGAGACAGATCTACCCAAATGATTTTGGGTCCCAGCTGTTTAAGGGGGGGGAAAGATCGGCTGCTTGGAATGATGGGGTATTTGGGTACCTGTTATTTAGATTAATCAGAGTTACTTTAGTTGAGAGAAAAGAAAGATACCATTTTTAACACCAGGTTAATTCAAACTGTCTCTAAAGTCTATTTATGAAAAACTGAACAAAGGAGATTAAGAAGGTTAGGGGACAAATGTGGATTATCCAGCCCCTCCTGTTTCCAGATAGTTGATATCAGTTTTGGAAGTATGTTGAGAGAGCATGAGGAAGTTTTGGGAAGGCAGAAAGATTTGTAACTTGAGTGTGTAATTAATAACTCGATCAAATTTTAGATTGCCTTATCTGAAGGATACTAGTCCATATTTATTTGCTATTTAATAATTTGAATGACTGTAAATTTTACTATTCTTCTAAGCCTTTATTACAGGAGTCATAATAAAAGCCAATAATGGGATGGCAGAGTCTTTGAACTGTTCAAGGTGGATGTCTGTGCTTGGAAAAGTTTGGGGACAACCGCGGACACTGCCCAGGTGGGATCTCTCTGACTTTCCCAATGGTGCCTTTTCTTTCTGAAAAAGGAAACCTCCCATCTATTTATGCCTAAGCCTTGCTTTCAGCACCTGGTGACTACCTGAATGACTAGTGGAGATGACTCATGCCTGGAATCAAACAAGGCTGAGGAAGTTTTCATTCTGGCAAGGTTTGACTTTGTCCCTCTCTTATTCTATAGCAAATTCACTGAGAAGTAATATTCAGGGCCAAAGAAATGAATAAATATAGAGATAACATCCTTCAAAGAAGGAGATGATTAGTAATATGGCAAAAAGCAATGAAATAGATGCCTGATTGACCAGGATAGTGAAGTTTGAGGAGAGCAACAGAATCAGGCCAGATGATACCTAGGATTAAATACAGATGCATAAAATTGGTTTTAAAAATTTCTTATTTATGTGAATTCATGATTTGAGCATGTTTGGGAAAAAGATCAGAGGTATGGATTTTGGATTTTAGCTCAAGGATTGTATAAGATAGTGGTAAGGATGAAGCTAATGTTAATTTGTTAATGCATCTGTCTGATAATTTTATAAAGGGCAGATGAAATAAATAAAAAAAAGGTTTTTTGTATTTTAAAGGACTCCTATACCAGGTATGGGATTTAGGAAAGGTAGAAATAGCAAAGGATAAATAAACTGAAAATTCTCTGCAGTTTAAAAATATGGCACTAATCTTAAGTAATTGTACTAATTTATATTAAATCAAAATTATCTGGTCATCTCTAGATCTGAAATGGAGAAGCAAAAATCCTTTTTAGATTCTGTAACTACATGAGGCTGGGATTGAAAAGTGTTGCTTAAATGAAACAGGTTACTGGGATACAAGGAATCATATGTTAATTATGATTCTTGTATAATTTGTATGTAAGTTTTCTTGGTTATCTTGGTGACATGTACCTGACTTAATGTAATTATGTCATCTTGTAAAATCGTGAGAAAAACTTCATCGTATTAACTGAGCCTAGCCCTGTGTGGCTAAGAAAACTGAACTGTTTGTTTGAACCTAGTCTTGTATGGCTAAAAACTGGACCTTTTTATGTAAAATTGTGTTTCTGGGAGCTCTTGTATAGTACATTTGAACTCTAGTCATATAAGGATCATCCCATGAGCCTTGGAATCTGAAAAAGATGACATCAGATACAGGCAGCTTTCCCAAGAATTCGGACCTGAGCTCTATTGGGACAGCTTCTTTCCTGGAGAAATTCAACTGGAGGACCGATGGAAAAATGTGGCCCCTCCCCTTCCTTGAGACTATGGCCTCGATTATAGGAAGTCCCTATTAACTGTTAAATTGCTAATTGTCAGGGACCCCTGCTACCATCCTTTAGGAACAGACTTGGATAGCCTAGATGATGTGGCTCCAGGCATGTCAAAGGTTTGACATACCTACAAAGAAAGAGTAGGGAATGTCGAGCACAGCCCCACCTTCCCTTAATTGATCTGTAAGCAGGCATTTTAGCATAACTTTTGCCCCTCCCTTCCCTCTCCTAATTGACCCATGAGTGGGGGGCTCAGCCTAGGAAAAGCGAGGGAAAATTCAAACATACACTGACCAATCACTGATTGTAGTTTCAGCTTATGTAACCTGACTATTGTAATCTCTTTAAAAACCGACATATTGTTCATGCCAATGGACTGTCTGATTTGGGTATGTGACCCTGGCAGTCCCACGGCAATAAAATCCACTTCCAGTTTTAATCTCAGGGATCTTCTGTCTTGCTCCTTTTATGCACAACACAATCATTGGTTATTAATAATCATTTCTTTCAGTCAGAATGAACATACTTGGGGCATAGACAAGAGGCAGTTCTAATTATGCTAAACTTGAACTTTTCAAGAGAACTTATGCAGCCAGTGAAGTCTCTGTATTTTTTTCTTCTCCCTGCCCCCTCCAATGCTGGAGAAGGCAACTATTAAATCCAAAGTTTTCCTCTCCTTTGAAGTTTATTACATTTTCTGTTTGAATTAGACCTAATGCTGACTTTCTCTAGATAAAGATTTGATCAGTCATAACTACTATGGTTTGTGTGCTTCATTTTTATGAGTAGGGATGGTGACTGGTTTGGTATACAGATAACATGAAAAGGGTGAGAGAGTAGGGATTCCTAAGTGTGTGAGAAAGAGTAATTTCTGGGGGGTGGGGGAGGAGGGCTCAGTAGCTAAATGAGAGAGAATCCTATTGAAATTTTTATAAGCCTTTCAGAGTGCAGCAAGCATGGATACACGTCTTCCCTAAGAGCTAAAAATAGCAGTGGCTTGTTGGTAGGGGGTTGAGTGGGGCTGTCATCACTCTACCCTTCCTGTTGTTTTCTTGCATTCATGTTTTCCTCTCCTGTGGAGGGGTGGAGCCCAAGGTGGTGACTAGAGCTTATAGGACCTATAGCATAGCTAAGGCTTGATAAGAGGGAAGAGGAAGGACTGCACCAGGATGATGATTTCCACATTCCAGAGGTGGGGTCAGGAGGGAGGGAGGGAATATCTCTTCCAGCATTAGTTCTTCTGCCTCAGAGAACCAGTCCTCATAGGCACTCTACTACGAATGTAAAGTGCTTTGTGAATCTTAAAGATTTATATAAATATGTATTATTATTATTGTAACTACTATTTTGAAAGAGCACTTGCTCTAGAGACAGAGGCCCTGAGTTCAAATCCAACCTCTGATACTTACTACCTATTTGACCTTGGGTGAATGAATGAATCTCTTACCCTACCTGGGCCTCAGTTTTGGAATATATCACCTCTGAAGCCCCTTCTAGTTCTGGGTCCACGATCCAAGATCCTATGGATAGAAACTATGTTTGATAACATAAGTAACATTCTGTCTTCATAGTTCCTCATCTTTCTGCTCAGAGCAGGGACATACAACTCATTAATTCACCAGGGCAATTGTTTGTAAATTTTCTTTTATTATTATTAATATGATAAACATTGACAAACAGAAACATTTCTAGTTACAAAGAACAGGAAAGGATGATCATATATGAAATTGTGAATCCCTATTATGCACAGTTCATTTTTAAAGTATATATTAGGGGCAGCTGGGTGGCGCAGTGAATAGAGCACCAGCCCTGGAGTCAGGAGGACCTGAGTTCAAATCCGGCCTCAGACCCTTATCACAAAAACTAGCCGTGTGACCTTGGGCAAGTCACTTAATTCCAATTGCCCTCCAAAAAAGCAAAAAGACAAACAGACAAAAGTATATTTTAAGTTTAGCACAATTATAAGTTACCTTGCTTCTCTTTTCCTTTCTGAACTTCTTTATGTTCTCTTATATATGTATACTTTTTAAATGTTTCATTGATACTCTTTTTTTTGCTTAACTATCACTACTTCCTCACGCTCCCTCCCAATTCTTTCTACCTCCCCTAAAAAATAAAAGCCTTACCTTAATGACAAGCAAGAATAGTAAAGCAAAATAAATAAGCAAAAAAAAAAATACACAAATTGGCTATGTCTGAGAATACATGTCTTATTTTGTACCTACAGAATAGGTTCTTCATCACTGGGCTTCTGAAGTTGTGATTTGTGGTAGCATTGATCACAATTCTTAAGTCTTTCAAAGCTGTTTTCCTTTACATTGTTGTAATTTTTGTATACATTGTTTTCCTGACTTTGGTCATATCACTCTGCATCAATTCACATTGTTGTTGTTCAATCATTTGCGGCCATGTCTAACTATTCGTGACATCATTTGGGGTTTTCTTGGCAAAGATACTGAAGTGGTTTGCCATTTCCTTTGCCAGCTCATTTTATAGAGGAGGAAAGTAAGGCAAACAAGGTTAAGTTACTTGTCCAGAGTCACCAAACTAGTAAGTGACTGAGGCTGGCTTTGAACTCAGGAAGATGAGTCTTTCTGACTCTTCAGTACTGATACTCTTATCTACTCTTATCTACCGTGACACCTAGCTGTTTGAAAAGTTTTTCCATATTTCTCTAAAACTACCAACCCTCCTGGCATTTCTTATGGCACAATAATATGCCATTATATTTGTAGACCATAATTTGTTCAGCCATTCTTCAATAAATTGAAAGCACCTATTCTATTTCCACTCATTTTTTGTTTTGTTTGCTATAAGGGATATTATAAATTTTTTTTGTTTTATGTTTGAATTGACCTTTTTGAGGTATATGCCTTTTGGAGGCATCTCTGGATCAAAAGGTATGCACAGTTTAGTGACGTCTTAAGGTCTGGCTCCCAATTGCTTTCTGGAATGGTTGGATCAATTCAATGCTGCATCAACAATGCATTAGTGTGCCTGCCCTCTCACAGTCCCTGCCCCCCCCCCCCTTTTTATTTTTTTTTTTTTTTTTTTTTTTATCTTTATCAATTAGAAACATGTGAGGTAGAACCTGAGTTGTTTTAATTTGCAATTCCTTTTTGTGTGTGTGTGATTTAAAGCATTTTTGTATGGTCATTGATAGCTTTAATTTCTTTCTTTTGAGAACTGTCTGTTCAT
Source organism: Petaurus breviceps papuanus (assembly GCF_028583685.1). Lineage (NCBI taxonomy): Eukaryota > Metazoa > Chordata > Mammalia > Diprotodontia > Petauridae > Petaurus > Petaurus breviceps. The sequence continues at coordinate 1,324,220 of NW_027185809.1, forward strand.
ATCCTTTAAGCATTATTGGAGAATACTTTATATTCTTATATATTATATCTATTCTCTATATATTTTGGATCTCAGACATTTATTAGAGAAATTTTCAGCAGGGCATTTTCCCAGTTGGCTTCTTTTTAGCTATCTTTTAATTTTCATTGTAGTCAGTATGTATGTTATTCTGGCCCTGCATGGTATATGGTATAGAGAATGGGTGTTGGAGGCAGCAAAACCTGGTTTCAAGTTCTGCATCTGACATTTGCTGACTGTGTGACCCTCAGCAAGTCATTTAACCTCTAAGTGCTCTAAGCAACTCTATAAAGTTATATGTTGCAAAAAAGGTGCCAATCTACATTGGTGGAGAAAATATCCTTTTACTATCATTTTCTAGTCTTTAGTGTGCCTGCCTTCCCAAAGTTCCTGCAATATTGACTATTCCCTTTTTTTTGGTCACTTTTGCCAATTTACAGGGTATAATGTACATATATAGGAAATTCCCTGAATCAATGAAATCACAGATCTAGTCCCTATTCCTATATCTGCTCATGTGTCAGTTCAGACAGATCTTCCTATGTTTCTCTGAATTCCTCATATTTGTCATTACACAATACTGTTCTATTATTTAAAAAAATTCATTTTCTTTAGTCATTCTTCATTCAATGGCACCCATTTTGCTTTCTTTTCTTTTTTTTTTTTTCTGCTACCAAGAGTACTTTGGCATATTTTGGAATCTTTGGCCTATATGCCTCCACATCATTCCTGCCCCTTCCTCTCAGGAACCTTGGCCTTTGGCCCTTAGAACCACCTTAGGCTCTGAAAAATGACTTTTCACCTAATTTTGCCCAGAAACAAGCCAATATCTCACTTCCTTGTCAACCAGTTTGAATTCCGTTCCACCTTCCCTTCTAATTACCTTTTATGTCTTTCCTTCTTCCATTAGAATGTAAGTTCCTTGAAGTGAAGGACTATCTTTGCTTGCTGTATTTAATAGATGCTATTATCATCCCCATTTCACAGATGAAGAAACTGAGGCAGACAGAGGTCAAGTGACTTGCCCAGGGTCACACAGCCAGTAAATGTCTGAGGCTAGTTTTTAATTCAGGTCTTTCTGACTCCAGAGGTCTAGTATTCCTTCCACTGTACCACCTAGGTGCTTCTAGCACTTACCATGGTGCCTCTTCCGTTAGTGTGCCTTCATAAATGTTCCATTTCTTTCTATCTCTTTATTTTTCTCTTTCTTTCTATCATGTATGTATGTATGCATCTATCTATCTATCTATCTATCTATCTATCTATCTATCTATCTATCTATCTATCTATCTATCTATCTATCTATCTATCTTCCCTGTACTGAGATTGTTGGAATAAAGAATATTAACAATTTAGTCACTTTTCTCGCATAATTTTAAATTGTTATCCAGAACAGTTGGACCATTTTTTAGTCTAACTTCACACAGCTCCTGCAGCATTGACTGTTCTGTTTTTCTGGTCACCTTTGCAAATTTACAGTGTGTAATGTGAATCCTCAGAGTGAAAACAAATTTTTTTCCTGCTTTTATTATTAGTGATTTAGAGCATATTTTTCATGTTTGATCATTTGTGATTCTTTGTAGTTTACATCTCCCCTAATGCCTACTACAGTCATCTGTACAGCATAGGCCTTAAATGTTTGTTTAAAGAATGAATTAATGAGCAAATGAATGAATGGCACTATGCAAGTTTCCTATCTGCTTGGATCATCCTGTATCCTGACTATATCTGATGATATTAAATGCCCAACTTACAAGGGGGCTGGGGAGTAGGGCGGGGCTGGGGAGGAAAGGGGAGAACTTCCTCTTTCCCTGATGGTTTTCCCAGATGCTCAGGAGTTGCTTTTCTACATCATTAGGAGGAGGAGTCCTGAAAGCTATGATTTCAGTGCCTGGGGACATGCATTGGATTTCTTCCCGTCAGGTGCTGGCCTGGTGGGGCATACCCAGTCTATTTTTAACCAATTCTGTGTGCTGACTGAGCAGATCATTCCTAGGAGGTTTTCTCTGCCCGCTTTATTATATTACAAACTAAAGGGTATTTGCTGGGACAGCAGCTCTGCTTAGCAGTTCATCTTTGGGCCAGGGATTTTCTGCTTTGTCACATTTCATACATCATGCAAGACCTTGCACCACCCCCTGCATTTAGGTAAATAACTGGGAATAACGATATCCTGTCTTGTTCCTTTTGGCTCTGCTTTGCAGGAGCCCATCAAAACCTTTATTATGCTTTCAAACATCAGATCTATTTATAGCCATTTGAATGGTCTCAGCACTACATTCTTGTCTCCATCTTTTCACCTTCTGTTGCCACTGTCTACCCTTGCCACCTTCCCCCACACTCCCACCAAAGAATCCCTTAAGCCCATGATTATTCACCAGAAGGGATTATTTGTGTCTTCTGAAATAAAGATGACTTCCACTTTAATCTTCATCCCCACCCACTGTCTAGTCCCCTCAGGCAAATCCCCCACCATTGCTTTATTGTCACATCCAGAGAAAGAGCAGCCAGATGACCAGCAATAGATCACCCTGTGTCGAAAACAACAGGGTGAAATTGCTTCTGGATGGCTCCATCCATTCATATTCTACTTCTGTCCTGATCTCTCCATATTTCTGAGCTGTGTTGATTTGGTCCACTTAGAGTCCTGGGAGTCTTGTGATGTGGTGGCAAATACTGAGGAAACCTTATATGTCTAAGGGGAACGGACACAGGAAGCCACCGCTCTACTAGACTGGGTTAACTTCCTCATGGAAGGGGCTCTGTCCTTTGGTCTTTCTCTGTGGGACATATGTTCCGGTCCTTTGAAAAAGGATATGTATCTAGCTGAGGGATGCAGAAACTCCTGGTTGACTACCAGGGATTGGGATTGATTGAAGATGATCAGCCACAGAAGCAAGAAAAGCCAACCGCTTGGAAGGTTAAAAGAGGATTTTGAGGAAAAACATTTTATTCTCTCTTTAGAACAGCTCCTGGACTTTCCCTTGGACTTGTAGTATTATTTGAGTGTGGGGGTAGGATATTTCTTCCGTAAACCCAGCCCCCCTCCAACCCCGATGACAATGGTAGCTACAAGCACATGGCAATGAGAACGCCAGCTTGCCTAGGCAGGTCCTTTGGCATCTTTTCCTGCTATTTGCTTTCTTCCCTGAGATCAGGCCAGTGACTTGCAATACTGAGAAATGAACATTTCTAGCCCTGGTAGCAACCTCTTGGGTTTGAGAAGTTGAGAGGTAGATACTGTGGCTAAAAGGCATAAAAAAGCCCAGGCCATCCTGAGCCGTGAAAGTTGCTCAGATAGGATAGATCTGGGATGAAAGTAAAAGCTCTATCTCAGCAACCCAGAGTTGTCTGTACCATTCAAGAGACTTCATGTGTATAATGGGCTACTATTTTATGTTTCTGTACTTACTAATGTGCCTGTATAAGTCTTTTGTGTTTTAAGCATTTTCAATGGTTCTTTTTAAACTAAATGAGAGTCATTTTGGACAATATGTTCCCACTGGTTTGGCACCCAGCAAGCCATTTGGTTTCTTATGTTTACAATGGGGCTAAGAGCCTAAAATTTAAGACTACTCCTTTAGGAATCAAAGAATTTTAGAAATCAGACCTGGATATGACCTTAGGTATCACCTAATGTGACCCCCTTCTTTTATAGCTGAGAAAAACTGAGGCCCAGAGAGGTTAAATTATATGCCCAAAGTAACACAGGAAGTATCCAAGGCAGAATTTGAACCCAGGTCGAATTCTCCAGTTCGAGTTCTTTCATGCCTCAGTATCATCTAGAGTAAAGTGGCCTAGAGGTCATATGTCTCTTCCGTGCACCTTATCTTAGTATTTAAGTTGCTACTCAGGCTCAATCGGTACCACCACTCATTTAGTATTACCTGGCTGTAATGTAATGCCAAGGAGAGGCAACTTCCCAAGGTTCAGAATACCAGCATAGGCGCTCTCCATTTTATTCAGTGACCAACCAAGAACAGAGAAGGTCAAAACATGACATCATTCAAAATACAGCATTTGCTAAGTGTGATTAAATAATCTCCAAGGACTACCCCACCCCAGGACCTTCCAATCATGCAATCAATTACAAAGTCTCTGTTCTAAATACTTCTCCACCCCTAGGCTATACCTTAATTTAATACACCACAAAGTCCCTCTTCTCAAATGGAGATTAGTTTCCAAACATAAGGTCAAAAGTTCCCCACCCCTGGATCACAATTGAATCTACCCCAGAGTTACATCAAGTTTAAACACAGCACTTAATACCCAAATGGAGGTCTTTTCTTCATCTTGACAGGAGGCAAGTTCTCAGCAATCTTAGTTCCTGGGGAGACAAGGCTTAGCAAGGCCATAAGATACATTGCCAGTCCCTTCATGAATTTATCCTCTGTCTGTAGAACAGCCCTAGAACCCCTGAACACATTAGCAAAGCCCTCTCCCAGGATTTCTGTAAACATACAACAAGAAAATCCTTCTTCAGGGCTTCTGAACCAACAGAAAGGCTCCCAGACCCCTGCAACAACAGCACTGTCCTTCACCAGTGGACAGTATTCACTCTCTGTCTGCAGGACAGTCTCAGGGCTTCTTAGTGAACAGCCAGGTTCCAGGACTTCTTCAACAAAAGGACTGTCTTTCACCAGTGGACAAATCTGGCAAAATAACATCAAAACAGACAGACAAAGTACCAGCAAAACAGCCATGTCTCCTCAGTCCTTGGCAGCTCAGGGGGCAGGTCTCAAAAGTCCAGGGCAATTCAAAGCGGCCACCAGCAATTCTCTTAGTCTCTCTCTCTCCACAAGGTGCTGCTTCCAAAAAAAAAAGTTTCTTCTGCCTCTCACTTGTCTCTCCAAATCTACGTTACCAGCTCCTCCCAGTTCAGGACTCTCCTTTCACATCAACAAGTCCATCCCACAGGTGGGATTAACAAACTCTGGGTTTTAACACAATCAGTTTGAAAACCAAGCCAATACAGGGGGATCTTTAATTGCCATTACTATCACACTGGCCCACCTGCCCTCCTTAAGAACTACAACAGGGGAATGATACCAAATCTTTGATTCCTTAGAGAGGATGCTCCCTTTTCCCATGGTGGCTAAATAAGGACCCTCACTTACCCTCATCCATTGATTTACCAGAATTACCACCAAGTCCACTAAGGGATCCCCTTTCTTCCAGATTAATATACACCCTGAAGCAGCAGTTATGTAGAGACAGTAATCAGCCCACACCTGGGTAGTTGTATGGTGGAGGAGACCCATAGCTAACGTCTGAAGTCATTTGGGTGGGTTCCACTCAGACTCTAATTAGATGCACTCGAGATCTAATTGCCCTTCTGACTGACCAGGTTTATGATGTGGTAGGCCTTGGAGTGGGAGTGGTGGGAGGTGGTGCATAAATACAATCTCTCACCATTCCCTTTAGGATTTTCTCCACTTTCCTTACAGATCCCCATCTCCTAGATGCCTGCAAGGGAAATGCATCTTTACAAGACTAGGTATGAGTAACTCTCCATTCTAGCCACCAAAAAAAAGACAAAGAACATTTCCTCTCTGGAGGTTCTTAAAAATGTAGTTTTCTCTGTAAAAGCAGGCCCTCAGAGAATTTCACCCAGGCTATGCGAGTCTGCAACATAGAACCTTTCTGCTTTGGCTCTATTAGACCCACTCTCAGGAGCCATTGCTCCCCTGGACTTCTCATGTTTCTGTTTTAACTTATCTTCCTCCTTAGAGACCTCGGATCTGGCAAGTCCCCACCTGTTTGTGAAGAGCTGTTACCCCAGAAGGACCCGGGCAAGCATGATTTCTAATACACTGTACCATTTCCATTTAGCAATAGAAATCTCCTTTGAAGGCCCACTCATAGCCTGCCTCCCTCCTGGTAACTGAGAGGATGAACTCTGAGAGGCTTTCTTATCACTGGGAATTCCCCAGTCTCTGACCCAAGTCTGCACTCCTCCAGTCTCATGGCTCTTGTGTCGGCTGAAGAATCTGAATCTTTTGGTCAGAGATCACAGGGTAGCTTCCTAGCTGGGGTCCTTCAGTCCCCACCCCCATCAGGAGGGATCTCTTCACTTGTGCAGTCACCAGCTCCATTCATTGCAGGGGCCCTGAAAGCCAAGAGTTCTGTTTCTAGCTGCTAAATGTACTGGCTTGTTATACTTGTGTCCTGTTTATGCAGCACAGTCAACAACCAAGGAATATTGGCCTTGGAACTTTACCCTCCTGGGCAGCCTCATCCAGCAGATGCTGAGAGGTAGCTTTCTGCTACTTTCACAGAGAGGACTCCCCATATACAATCAGGAGGGCTGTGGTGACAATGATCTAGGCAGTGTCCCACTTCCTGTCAGCCCACCTTCCTCCATATTTACAGTTTTCTTTCCTCAACTCAACCACTCCAAGAAGCCTCGAGGCCAAATCCTTCCCCCAGCCTGCTAAAACTATAGCAAATATAGTAGGCATGGCTCTGATACCAGCACCCTCTTAGCTGAGAATCTATGTTGGGATGAAATGAGGCAAACACAAGTCACTGAACATTTAACAAAGGAGGAGTAAATTTACTTTCCCCTAACAACGAGAGTATTAGTGGTACTTAGTTTCTCTGGACACTGCCTCCAGCAAGTCATCACCATGTGGAGACTTAGGTGGTCTTAGGTACCCATTAAGTCTGAAAGACCCACATTATGTGCTTCTGGGACTTTTTATGTTCTTGCCTAGGAAGCTGAATCAAGGAAGCTAGCGTCAAAAGAAGCTGCATCACGGATCCCATCACATACATTGCACAGTTTCTATCTTTTCTTTGCAAAATCTGCATTGCTCAATAGTATGGAATCCTTAAGGATGATGGATAACCTTTCTGAAATTTCTGGTAGCAATAACAGGTTTCTATTGTTATATTAAATCCCTCCATTTCTGCAAACATCTGAATGACTCAGGATTTGTTTGATGCTACTTTGTCAATGTGCTTTTAGTTAAGTTCATATAGATGTTGCCTATGGAAGTCTTTTGGTTCTGCTCTTACATTTTGCTATTTCATAGTCTTTGTCTAGAAATAAATCACTATCAGTTATATTTAATGACTTTAGTGGCATTTATATTATTTAATTATTATAGTTAGGCTTTACCATTACTTTGAAAATTGGCATCTGTTTATTCCAGAAATATTTCCATGTAATTTAATTTAAAAAATTAATTGTTCATGACATGATCTGAGAACATGTCAATCGTCTTCCTACTTTTTGATGAGGAGGTAGTAATCTACCTATAGCATCTTGGAGTGATAAACACTATTTTTAGTTTAGATACTTTCCAAAGAACATACTTTTCTAAAAGTATATGCTAAGATTAGTATTTCAAAGGTTTTAATTGATCTAAATGTGTTCCTGTCTTATTGAACTCTGACTTCAAGATGCCAGCAAGTTGCTTGACATAGCCAGCCACTTCTTTTGCCTTGATAACTTTTTCTTTGATTCATGTGTTTTTTTCCTTCCACTTTTTTAAAAATTAATTTGTTTGTTTCCTTTTAGTTTATAGGATTCAATTCCACAATTCCTTGAGTTTCACATTTTGTTCCCCTCCCTCCCCTCCTCCCCATGGTGGCTTTTAGTCAAGTATAGGATCTGTAAATACTTTCACATTATACATTAATCAGGTTATAAACACAGATCGTATCAGATGGAATGAAAAATGGTAAAGAGGACATAAAACCAAACAAGAGAAGAAAAAAGATCAGGTATTTTGCTTCCATCTGGTTATAAACTCAGTTCTTTCTAGTTCTTTCTCTGCATGCAGACATTTCTCTCCATCATGAGTTTTTTGGGATTGACTTATATCACTGCATTGCTGAGAGGAGTCCAGTCTATCAAAGTTGGTCATCACACATACGTTGTGTCTGTAATTGTGTACAAATTTCTCCTGGTTCTACTCTTCTCACTCAGCATCAGTTTGTATAGGCCTCTCCAGGTAAATATGAAGACCGTCTGCTCCTCGTTTCTTATAACACAATAGTATTCCATAACATCCATATACCACAACTTGTTCAGCCATTCCCCAATTGATGGGCACCCCCTTAATTTCCAATTCTTTGCCACCACAAAAAGAGCTGCTATAAACATTTTTGTACATATGGGTCTTTCTCCCATTTCTATGATCTCTTTGGGATATAACCCTAGGAGTGGTATTGCTGGATCAAAGGGTATGAAAGTATTTATAGCCCTTTGGGCATAATTCCAGATTGCTCTCCAGAAAGGCTGGATCAGTTCACAACTCCACCAGCAATGCATTAGTGTTCCAATTTGCCCACATCCTCTCCAGCATTTGTCCATTTTCCGGTTTTGTCATCTTAGCCAATCTTACTGGTGAGATGTGGTACTTCAGAGTTGTTTTGATTTGCATTTCTCTAATCAATAGGGATTTAGAGCATTTCTTCGTGTGCTTATAGATATCTTTAATTTCTTTCTCTGAAAACTGCCTGTTCATATCCTTTGACCATTTATCAATTGGGGAATTGATTCATGTTTAAAGAAGGCATTTGTAAATATTGCTGTTGTCCACTGGTTCGTTCCACTTTCCCTATGGATTAAACCTTAGAACTTTTAGTTTCTATTTTCCCTTGGCATACATGAAGAATTCTACACTTATTAAGTCCAAATGGTATTATTATAACATTTAGTGTGTTTTTTGGTGAAACCATGCAACACAATGTCATCTGTGTATATAATGTTTGGTACAACTCCCTCATTCATTTGGGAGCCATATTTGCTTCTATTCAAGAGAGAATAATTTGGAGCTGAAGGTATCATCAACCAGTAAGATGCCCTTCCCTGTAGCTGATAAAATGTTATCATGCAGAAATGGCACACAGTAGGAACATTCATATCCTCAACCCATCTCATGTGCACTCTTCTTCCTCTTTAGTGGTCAGTGTCATTGGCACTGAAGCATTTCTAGCAGGTGACGTATTGGTATTTCTAATTTGTTCCAGTCGTTCACCTTTCTTGTGGTACTCATCCATGAAGAAGTGCCACTCACTCCTATATCTTTTGTGTGAAGCTTATCCTCATGCCAGTTCCAAGTAGGGCCAGCCCACAACCCTGTGTATAGTGCCTTGACTCTTCTTTTGATGCTTAGGAACAATTATGTTTCATTGACCAAAGTGCTAATCCAATCAGTGACCTCCAGAGCCTAATTCACCAGTGTTTCAGGGCCCCTACCAGGCTTTCACAGCTTACACTAAATTCCCCACTGTAGGTCATGGCTGGCAATCCCCTATTTTGTCATTGCTGTCCTTCTTTCCCCCATGACAGGAATTATGGGTTGGACTTTTAGAAGGCTGTTGTTATTAATAATAATAATAATAGTGCCCCAGTTTTCAAAAGAAACCTGAAATTTTGTGGCGATCCCACTGCAACTTTGCTATAGCAACAGCATTCACATAAGGGATGCTCTTCTGCAAGATTTTGGCTATCATTAATACCTCGTTACAAGGGAGTCCATCTAATCATAAGAGTCTCGAATATGGACCCTCCTAGTAAGTGTATTAATGCTTCACATCTTGTTATATAGATTGATAGATGACATGCACATTTAAAGCAACAGGGTAAGACCATCTTCATGGGCAGGTTAATTACAAATTATATTGACCATTTCAAAATATAGAAAAAGCATCATCAGTGAAAGTGAAATTCAATGTCATACATTGTCATTGATTGTTATTAATGAATCAATATCAGCCTGGAAGGAGGTGGAGTTCCTAGGTCCAAATAGAACTACTGATGTCTCCTCTTTGGGTCTGACCATTCAACTGATTCTTAAGGTGCCTAATGGTACCATTGTCTAACCCATACATCTTTCCCCCTTATCCACAAAAATAGCATGAAAAATTTGCTCAAATGCTTTTTTAAAATCTATGACATCGACCTTCAAAATCATGTAGTTTAATCCCCTTATTGTATAGATGAGAAAACTGAGGCTCACTCGCCCAAGGTTACACAGCAAGAATGGCAAAGCTGGAACTAGAACCAGCTAATCCAATGGTCTAAGTTATCATGGGAGTCAGGAAGTCTGAGTCGCTGCTCTGTGACCATGGGCAATTCACTTAACCTCCAGTAGCCTTAATCCTCATCTATAAAATGGGGACAATAATTCCTGACCCATTTGCCTCATAGGGCTATAGCAAGGAAAAGATGAGATAATTTATGTGAAGGACTTTATTATGGTAAACTGTTACATGAATGTGACTGATCTTCCTTATCGCTAATACAGCTTGATGTCTTTTGTATTCAACCCTAGGCACTACCAAAATGTCAGGCTGCCCCAGAATGGAATGCAAGCTTAAGAAATCACTAGCTTAAACCACAGAATATAAGAGCTGCTTATCTCAGAATACTCACAGCCCTGCTCATCCTTACCTAGATTTGCAGATCAATGTGAAACTGAACTGGGGGTCATCAGTGAAGAGTTTCATGATTGCAGTAGCATAATCCCATAACCCAGGCCCACTGAGGACTTTTTATCTTCCATGTTTCAGTTCAGCTGCAGCCTCTCTATTCCATGGATTCTTATATTTCCGCATCCAGAAGGAGAGAGAGCACAAGCATCAGTAATCAGCATTCAAAAGTGCTTCTCATTTAGCTGAGATCGCCATCTTTTAATATTAGGAAGCTGATCAAAAGGTGCCTTGAGGATAGACAGACACAGTGTGCTTATCAAAGGCAAAATCAGAAGGCAGTGCCATACTCTAGACTTTCATATTAACAGCTAGTGAAGTTAAAATCAAAACCATTTATTCAAAAACAATGTCCTCTCCCAAATTAGGAACACAATGGCAGGTTTCTGAGAGTCTCCCGAGGTTGTTTTGTTTTGTTTTAAACAGCCTCAGTGACCTTGGCCCACCACGGTTGTCCTCTTTCTCCTGTGTTCTTTGCTCCTTTGGGATACAATACTATTAAATGTCCATTCAGATTACTTTCATCTAAAGCAAATGGAAGACTTTTATAAAAATATTTCAAACAATATTCTTTGCAGGAGGGGGACTTTTCACAGCATTCCTATGATATTTCCCATGTACCTAACTAAACTAAGTGGAAGGGTGCTTAGCTGATTAGCCAACAAAGAGCCTACATGCAAAGTAGAATAATAGCTTCCTGTGTCCCTAATACTACAATGAAATTCTTCAGTCACCAAACGACTTTCCCTAGATTCTATTTGACTCTGGGTGGGAATAGCAAGACATCTGAGGGCCAATCCATTGAAACTTTTCATTCCACCTACATGATACTTTACAGCTTACAAAATGTTTCCTTCACAGCCACCATGGGAGATGGG